>NC_089269.1:47717248-48025105 GCF_963930625.1 Muntiacus reevesi | reverse complement strand
GCTGGGTCAGCAATAAATAAGATGATGGCGAGAAGGCGGCCCCTGCTCTATGCAGGCCGTTCCTCCTTTTCCCCAACCCTCCCCAAAGCACAGACATTCCAACTCCCTGGGGCCCTGTAGTTTTTATTCTCTTCCTCGCTCACCCAAACTGGCTAGTAGGAGGGTTTTAACTGGGAGCACGTGGGAGGAGGAAAGTGAGGAGTGAGGCTGGAGGCTGCAGGGAGGTCGGTGTCCATGGTGGGGGAGGAGGGGGTGCGGATCTGTCGTGGTCACGGTGAATTACTGCTTGGGGGTACCCAGTTGCCCAGGTTTTATGGAAGCTAATCTCTAATCATGGAATCAGAGGCTCTCTTGCTTCAGTTTCTGGGGTGGTGGGTGTTGGGGACAGAGGGCTTTCCTGCTATGGACTCACAGCCTAACCTGATTCCCTTGTCATCTGTCGTTGTTGTTGTTCAGTCGCTGAGTCGTGTCCAGCTCTTTGCGATCCCCTGAAATGCAGCACTCCAGGCTTCCCTGTCCTTCACTGTCTCCCAGGGTTTGCTCAGACTCACATCCGTTGAGTCGATGGTGTCATCCGACCATCTCATCCTCTGTTGCTCCCTTCTCCTCCTGCCCTTGTCATCTATATATTTAGTTGATCCCATCGGAAAAAGGAGAAGCCTACCCAGGCCTTTATAAATTGATTTGGGAGATATCTGAGTAGAGGCAAAGCTTCACTGTTCTCTTTTTGAGGCCAAACATGCAGAAGTGAGATTCACCAGTTGTGCTTTAAAGGTACGAGTCCTGTTTTGGAAGGAGAGCTGCTTGGTCTCTCGACTTTTTGAAGCCATAGTTTCCTCATCTGTAACAAGGCAGGATGCCACTCTGTCCCAGCCTACCGCTAGGGATGTGGAATGACAAAGTAGATGAGAAAGCATTTATGAACTATAAGCATGCATGCATGCTCAGTCGTGTCTGACTCTTTGCGACCCTGTGCACTGTAGACCACCAGGCTCCTCTGTCCGTGGGATTCTCCCAGACAAGAATACTGGAGTGGGTTGCCATTTCCTCCTCCAGGGGATCTCTCTGACCCAGGGATCGAACCTGTGTCTCCTGCATCTTCTGCATTGGCAGGCAGATTCTCTACCACTGAGCCACCTGGGAAGCCCATAAAGTGCTGTATAAACCTCAAAAAATCATTATACCTTTATCTGCAGCCTGGTCAGATACTTCGTCTAGGAAAGATGAATGTGACTTGGTCGCTGTTTCCAGCAGGACATGAGGCAATGTTCTTGCCTAGTTAACTCGATGTTCCGTACACTCTGCTCTTTCATGTCAACAAAACTGTTATTTTCTACAGCATTTCCCTGAAGGCTAGAGGAATGGCCTAGAGATGCTGATAGGAGTCAGATTTAATCACTGACTTTGAGCCACAAAGATGGGACAGCTCAATGCCTTAGTAGCCAGAACTGGGATGTGAAGTCACAGAAAACTGTACCACAAGTAGAATGAAGGCTTTGTTCTCTCACTTTTTCTGTGTCTAATTTTAAAACCACAAAATGATAGGTATTCTTAATCAAATGAATATTGGCTTTCAGGCTGTTCTCACAGAGAGCTTCAGTTACTTATATTCTTGGGATTTGGGTTTTTGGAAGCATTTTATTTTTTTGGCTGCACTGGGTCTTAGTTGCGTCCCGTGAGACCTTTAGTTTCAGCATGTGAACTCTTAGCTGCAGCATGTGGGATCTAGTTCCCTGACCAGGAATAGAACCCAGGCCCCCCTGTATTGGGAGCGCAGAGTTGTAGCCACTGGACCACCAAGGAAGTCCCAGATCTGGAATGTTTAGTGTCCAGAATTCGTCAGTTGCAAATGAAAGTTGATCAGCTCAAAGAAAGGAGAACATGTTTCCCACACTTAACTGGAAAGCTCGAGGGTAGATAAGCAGGATTCAGGGGCTCCAAGGATGTCTCAGGGCTTGACCCAGTTCCCTCACTGCCTGGATCATCTCTTTTCATGTCCCTCTGAGGTCCCAAGGAGGCTACCAGCACCCCCATCCAGTCACCCGTTGCACTGAAAGACAAATGCCTTAGACATCGCCTGACACCATTCCTTACAGACAAATAAGGAGAAAGCACATGTGATAACCTTGTCCGGGTCTCCGGGAAAATTTAGGTCCCTACAATGACGCAAAGGTCTTCCCATGTGATACTAGTGCTAAAGAACCCGCCTGCCAATGCAGGAGATGTAAGAGATGCTGGTTCGATCCCTGGGTCGGGAAGATCCCCTGGGGGAGGGCAGGGCACCCCACTCCAGTATTCTTGCCTGGAGAATCCCGTGGATGGAGGAGCCTGAAGGGCTGCAGTCCATGGGATCACAGAGAGTTGCACATGACTGAAGGGACTTAGCACACAATGACACAACGCTCAGACGCCTGCTGTTCCTGTAAGTATCTGCATATAGAGTTGCATGCTTCATTTATCATAAATTTAAATTTCCTCCCATCCCAGGCTGGTCACCATTTCCTAAGATGAAATGAAGGAGAACCCGCAGCTCACCTGCTTGCATGGGGGCAGGTGAGGCCGACAGGGTTGAGTGCAGGTCACGTGCATTTTATCTTCATTCAACCACTTGCTGCTGCGCCCACCTGCACTGACTTTGGCATCCTCACTCTTGCTGCTTCTCCCAGCGCCCTGTGCTTCTGCGGTAATTAGCAAGAGCACCTGGAAAGCTCTAAGTGCTCCTTGAAAATTCAAGTGCCAAGTGGCATCACTCTGTGACTTGAAAGGAAGGCGGATAGCAAGGTGGGGCTCCTCTTGATGCCTCACGCACCATCCGCCTCTGGGAATGGGCCCCTTCCTCACAGCTGATGGAGAGTTTCGCCTTTGTCTGCAGCATTTGGTTGAGTAAGGTCTCGGGGTAGGAGCTTTGCGGGGTGCTGTGTGTGCACCGTCAGCTCAGATGAGTGACTGAGGAGTGAAGTCCTCCTCAGCGGCCCTGACCTGTCTGTTTGCTCCCAGAAGAAGCTCAGGGCTGTGGTTCACTCTTTCTGCCGTCTTGTCACCCACGATCAAGGAATTAAACCTGCCAGCACCCTGGTTTCTTCCACATGGCCTGTAGAAGTCTCACAGTCTCTTTGTTGTCTCTGCCTCCCTTCTTATTGGGGCTTCCCTGGTGGCTCAGTGGGTAAAGCCTCCGCCTGCAATGTAGGAGACCCAGATTTGATCCCTGGGTCAGGAAGATGCCCTGGAGGAGGGCAGGGCAACCCACTCCAGTATTCTTGCCTGGAGAATCCCATGGACAGGGGAACTTGGAAGGCTACAGTCTAGAGGGTCCCGAAGAGTTGGACATGACTGAAACGACTGAGCACCGACCACCCTTCTTATTACCACAGAAGGATTGTGTTCTTTTATTATTATTATTTATGTGGCTGTGCTGAGTCTTAGTTGTGGCATGTGGGATCTAGTTCCCTGATGAGGGGTGGAACCTGGGTCCCCTTGCACTGGGGGCGCAGACTGTGAGCCACTGGACCACCGGGGAAGTCCTGGCCACAGAAGGATTATCTTCTGAAAACGTGCACGTAGGTCAGTCCTCAGCAGATAGCCCTCCCCTGCTGGCCCCGGAGCTACCAAATAACAGCCTGACTCCACAGTCTTGGTCTGAAGGCCCTCCAGAGTCTGGGAGTTACCGTTCTCTTAAAAGTATCTTTTCCTTTTCTCCTTAATGAACTCTCTACTTTCCTACCTGATTAGGCTCTTTTGGCTACTTTGAATGACCTTTCACTAACTCTGTGTCACTTTCCTTGCTGTGTAATAAGGTAACAATACTTATCTCACCTGGAAAAAGCGGTTGGGTAAATGGAATAGCTTATAGAGAGAGTCTAGTACAGTGCCTGGCACATTCATGTGATAGCAAAATAATGGTCATTGTTATTATAGTCTCTCCTTCATGGCTCAGCCTGAGAACTGTTTCTTTTCAGATGGTGTTCTCTTGGGGCTGATGGGGTGCCCTTGTGGCTCAGCTGGAGACCTGGGTTTGATCCCTGGGTCGGGAAGATCCCCTGGAGAAGGGAAAGGCTACCCAGATTCGCTGGGTACTGCCCTATTCTGGGTCTGTTGCTTCAGAACTAAGAGGAGGGACTCATGACATGAGATTTGCTGCCCAGAGGGGCCAGGTCGCACAACGTGGGTAAACTTTGACCAACAAGAGGCAGGAGACAGGAATGAGCCGGCAGATAAATTGTTCTCCTTCCCTCCTTCATCTCTGGTTCTTGGTCCCAGTTTCCATGCAGCATCAGGAGACAGTCCATGCCAGTGGGCAGAATGGACTTTATAAGTAAAGGTCCACTTTCTACTTGGCATATTTTCTATTCCACTCTCCTTTCCCCCTCCCTCTGACTTTCAATGCATTTCATTCCCCAGGTAAACATGGTGCAAATTTTGCCCATTTGTCTCCTAGGGAACCCTATCGGAAAATTTTACTCTTATCATATTTCTCTTTTTTCCTGGACTCTTCTCTCCTCTGTTCTTTGTGTCTCCTCTGTTCGCCTCAACCCCTTTATTTTAAACAAGAAATCTGGAGAGGAGTCCCAGTGCTTCTTCATCTTTGGGACTGGTATCCTAACGAGTCAAGGTGGGGGCAGTAGCTTTCTGAGTGGGGTGCAGGATGCCGGCCTTAATAAAATAATGTGAGTGCACTCAACTTGAAGCAATCCTTTGTATAAAAGTTCATATTGGCACCAAAGAATAGTTGAGAATCATTTTTTTCTTTACAAATGAGTCCACGCAAACTTCTATCACGTATGATGATTTGATTTAAACATTTTCAACTGGCAGTGAGCTTTGCAGCCGTAACCCTAGTATAAGAGACCAGGAGGAGGCTGCTGCTGCCTGAGGACTGCTGCCCTGAAAATAAGGCAGAGATGCTCTTCCTACTGCTCCCTGAAGGCGTGGGGGGTGCTGGCTTTCATTTGCTCTCTCAGTGCCTCTGTAGTGGGAGCAGTGCTAAATACTCTAAAAAAAAAAAAAAAAACCTCCCGTCTCAGCACTGGGGCCCTTTGCAAATGTCTGATGTGGCTACATAGCCACATGTGTGTGTGTGTGTGTGTGTGTGTGTGTGTGTGTGTGACAGCAAGGGGGTGGGGGAGGCAGTGTGGTAGGTAGAATAATGGCCTTCCAAAATATCTATGTCTGAATCCCTGAAACCTGTGACTAGGTAAGCTTACACTGCACATGGGGCTTTGTAGTTGTGGTTGAGTTAAGGACCCTATGATGGGAAGGCTGTCTTGGATTGCTCAGGTGAGCCCTAAATGCAATCACAGGTGTCCTCCTGAGAGGGAGTCAGGAGTATCAGAGTGAGAGAGATTTGATGGTGCTATGCTGCTGACTGTGAATATGGAGGAATGGGTCGTGAGTTCACAAAGGCAGGCAACTTCTAAGTTGGGAAAGGCAAGAAAACAGGACTTCCCCTGAGTGTCCGGAATGAATATACCCAGCTTCAAGAACTCCCTGCACCTTATAAATGTGGGCACAGACGAGAGGTAGGTCAGGATGGCTCCAAACGCTCACTGGCTCCCACCACACATGTGGGAAGGACATCCTTCTCAAAGCAGCCCACTCACCTCATTTCTATTCCTCCAGCAAAGCATCACTCTCTGTGCCCTAATCAGGTCTGTGGCCCAACTGTGCTTCAGTGCCTTATTACATCCTTGGACTTTATTTTTTGGGGTTCCAAAATCACTGCAGATGGTGACGGCAGCCATGAAATTAAAAGACGCTTGCTCCTTGGAAGAAAAGCTATGACCAACCTAGACAGCATATTAAAAAGCAGAGACATTACTTTGCTGGCAAAGGTCTGTCTAGTCAAAGCTATGGTTTTTCCAGTAGTCATGTATGGTTGTGAGAGTTGGGACTATAAAGAAAGTTGAGCAGCGAAGAATTGATGCTTTTGAACTGTGGTGTTGGAGAAGACTATTGAGAGTCCCTTGGACTGCAAGGAGATCAGCCCTGAACATTCATTGGAAGAACTGATGCTGAAGCTGAAAGTTCAATACTTTGGCCACCTGATGCGAAGAGCTGACTCATTGGGAAAGATCCTGATGCTGGGAAAGATTGAAGGCAGAAGGAGAAGGGGATGACAGAGGATGAGATGGTTGGATGGCATCACCGACTCAATGGGCATGAGTCTGAGTAAACTCTGGGAGTTGGCAATGGACAGGGAGACATGGCAGGCTGCTGTCCATGGGGTCGCAAAGAGTCAGACACGTTTGAGCAACTCAACTGAATTGTACTTTACCAGAGTCCGAATGCGAGGAGAGGAGCCTTGGGCTCCCCCTAGAGGTCAGAATGTGTATGGCCAATTATGCTAAGTGCCTTGAGAGACTCCTGAAATTTCAGAGGATGAATGGACCCCTGGAGTGGGGATATAGCAGGAGGTCGGTGGGCCCCTGAAGCTTTCATGGAGGAAGTGAGTGACCTGTGCTCAAAGGAGAGGGACGAGGGGAGCAGAGATGAGGGGGTGTGTGTTCACAGGTACGAAAGTGAGAATCTCTATCATTTAGTGTCCTGATCCTAAACTATTTTTATCTGACTCTGCAAATGCATATTTTCTTACCTGATTTGAGTCTTTCTGAAAACATGACTATTTATAGGATAGTTCTGTAGCTGACATATTTAGATGGAATAAAACATGATTATGCAGAGAAATCGGGGACAATTAGGGTATAGATATGCTCTTAATCCTTTTTAATTGGAAGCCCCTGAGGGAATACAGCTGTCTCCGGTCCTTTATTCACCTGCACATTAAAGGGACAGATATTAATTGAATAATGAAACATCTGCAAGGTGGTGAGGGTTGCAGTGGTTTGCTATAATTTCACTATCTGCGGGCTAAGATGACAACCAGCAGCAGGAGATAAAGCAGATGGACTCAGATCCCAAAAATTTATTCTCTGAGTAGTCTGCAATAACACCTGCTCCTAGTAGTGAAAGGGTAGATGATGTATACATTTTTAATATTAGTAGATTTTTCTTTTAAAAATTTTGAATTAAACCCCAGTACATCTGAGTGTGGATTTCCAGGTGGATCAGTGGTAAAGAATATGCCTGTCAATACAGGAGATGCAGGAGATTCAGGTTTGATCCCTGAATCAGGAAGATCCCCTGGAGGAGGAAATAGCAGCCCACTTCAATATTCTTGCCTGGGAAATGCCACAGACAGAGGAACCTGGTGGGCTACAGTCCATGGGGTCGCCAAGAGTCGGACACAACTGAGCATACACACGCATGGCACATCTGAGTGTGGTAATTAACAATCTACATAGATTCCCTGGGTGTGAGATTTCATAAACTAGGGAAATATTCTGAGGCAGATTGTCCGGGATGACATTGTTCACATGACAGACAGTAATTGTTATAGATTGTGCTAGAACCGATGTTTATAGAACAGTCTACTGCAGGTTTTTTCCCTTCTTTTCCTTAGTGTATGTGTGATCCCACTTTTAGGATCTCACTCTTCCTTGTCCACAACATAGTCTAGCTTCTTGGGTTTCCTACTGAATGAACAGCTCTTTCAGTAGGGGATACAATCTGAGCTACTGTGAGTCATGACCATTTTTTCAGTGGGCTCAGCTGATGATGGCAAATCGGTAAGGGAAAAGCACAGCCTGCAGACACAGGTGGACGGCGTCGGGCATCCGGGAGAGAGGGAGCCGAGAGCTCCATGTTGGCCGTGACAGGAGAACGTGACTGCGGCCTACATCATAGTTCAGGGCTTGGATGGCTTATCAGTTCAGGGACTTAGGTGGCTGGCAGCAGAAACTGACTGTAGCTAATAAAGGGGAAATATATTGGAAAGATATGGGATGTCCACAGAGCTAAAGGAAAGAATAAAATAAGTCATAAGCAGGACAAACCCTGAGCAGAGTTGGAGAAGTGATAGGCAGTGTCTATGGGGGCATCTTTGGGTTGGCTCTATTGTTTCAATTGTTTTCCCTCTTTGAATCTTTCTGTACAAAATCTGAGTCTTGAGTAGGAGCGGGGAGAATCTGGCTTTGGTGTAGCTCACCTTGGTCCAGGGAGGGAATGGGACCTTGAATGATAAACATCTTTGTCAAAAACATCAGCCCTAGACAACTTCTATCCCAAGGGAGGAGGGAAGGCAAGGCATTGCTCCCCAAATCGGCGAGATGACAGACACCATCTCCAGATAGCTGGAAGTCCTCTACTGTTTCACATGGGAGGGCAGTTTTGTCTACTCACTTTCATCATAAACTTCAGGGTTTCTGAACAAATTTGTCAAGGCTAAAGCATGAGAATGTTTGAAAACTGGCTAATAAACACTAGAGCAGAGGCTGTGATGACTCCAATTCATGACTTTATTTTCATTCTGAAGCACAGGAAGGTAAATGACATCTTATATAATAAGTTCCAAGTTTCTAAGAGAAATTTGCATCAGATTGTACACAGAGTCAACGTATTATAGTGAGAAAAGCCTGGACTTTTGGGGTGAAGGTATTTATCAAGCTGAGTTTGTTTTTGGGGATCAATTCTCTCCTTTATAATATGAAATTAAGAATAGGAAATGATATTTCATAGGGGCTTTGCAAGATATGTGAAGCTCTTGGTATATATTAAACTTTTAATAAATATTAGCTTCCTTCTCTCCCACTGTGTTTGTGTATGCATCTGTTTTTATATGAATCATAGGTACTAATGTAGCTTTCCTTTTCCTGTAATGAGCTGGAAAGCAATTCTCTTCCATTTTATTTTTCTGCTTGGACTCAGTTATTGTTGGTAACTGGTGCAAATAGCAGATGAGGCCGTGTCTGTCCCAAGATTCATATTACAAAGATACAACCATCTTTCCCTTAATTGTAGATGAGGCTATTTATATACTTGATTGCCTTAAACATCTCAAATAGCAATGACCAGCTATAGTTTAAAGGCAAAATGAAACCCTCTGTGGATTTTTTATCATAGCTAGAAGCAAAATCATCTAGTTATGAGCGCATGCTTGGGCAAAATAAAAGAAATGTCTTAGAAGACCTAAACTGCACTGAATGGAATTTTGTGTCATTCATCACAATTTAAGTATACTAAAAGATTTCTTTTTATTTGCTCAACCAGTGCCTTGTTGAGGTGAGTCTTCCAAATGTTTAAATGAGGCTGAAAGTAGAAATTGGCATAAAAATAAATAAGAAGCTGTTTACAGAAGCCTCTGGAGGGAGAAGGAGGAAGAAATAGCATTGGGACATGTAGTTGGAAGAATGAGTCATCTTGGAAAATACAATAAACAGAATTCACCCCTCAGCCCCTGCCCACGGCAGAAATTAACCCCAGGGGACTCAGAGCATGGAGAATGCCCTTCAACATCGGAATATAATAGAATTTGAATTCTAGACTTGACACATTGGCTCTGGATATATTTCTCAGCTTCTCTGACTTTCATTGTTCTCATCTGTAAAATGAGGCTAAATGTGAATAATAACTGTATTTACAGGGTTATTGTGAGGATTAAGTGGGAAGGTAAGGGACTAGAGTGATCAGAAGAGGCAAAACATTTTTTTTTTAACATTTGAAATCAATGTGTGATTTATATGTATCAGTCATATGAATGGACAAAAGAAAAGGCATAGGATCATATCAGATGACATCAAAAAAGCATTTTAAAAATCCAGTACTCATTCATGATAAAAAAAAATGTAAACCTCTCTGAACATTAGGAATAGAGGAGAACATGATCATGATAAATGACAGCTGAAAAAAATCCTATAGCAACATCATACATGATGGTGAGAGATAGGGCACTCTACTTTTTTTTGTAGTGGTTTTTGTCATACATTGACATGAATCAGCCATGGATTTACATGTATTCCCCATCCCGATCCCCCCTCCCACCTCCCTCTCCACCCGATTCCTCTGGGTCTTCCCAGTGCACCAGGCCCGAGCACTTGTCTCATGCATCCAGCCTGAGCTGGTGATCTGTTTCATCCTAGATAATATACATGTTTCGATGCTGTTCTCTCAAAACATCCCACCCTTGCCTTCTCCCACAGAGTCCAAAATTCTGTTCTGTACATCTGTGTCTCTTTTTCTGTTTGAGGCAAAACATTGATAACTGATGTCATGGAACTAATTTAACACATCAAATAAGATACGTGTTCTAGGATACAAAATATGCATTCATTAAGAATGTACTTGAAAATGATGCAATTGCATATAATTGATAATCTTATTAATTTTCCAGATACTAATGCTGAACCTTAATGTGATATAACATAAAAGAAAAAACAAGGACTCTTGGAGGCAGATAGATTTCAGCCTCTTCTGTTTGGGAACTAAGAGGTTTGGGCAAGTCACTATAGCTTGCTGAATCTCAAAGGGGATAAAAAATTTAGAGTTTTGGGATGATTATGAAATAATCAATGCAAATTGTCTGAGTGTATGGAGTATGCAATAAACACTAGTTCTTTTCTCCTGTGGTATTATTCAGAGACTATCATAATCCTGTTATATCTCTTAATCACCTCAGAATATGGACAGCATATAGAATCTTACAAATGGCATACAAGACAATCGTAGAAGATAAAATTTAAAAGTAAATCTGGTGAAAATGTAAACATCATGGATTGATGTGTCAATACATTTTGAAGCATCCTGGTTAAGTAAGTTGTTAATTTCTCTGGTAGCTAGACCCCCATTACCTTGGAAAGGAGAGGCTGTTCATTTACAGGCAGCTTTAATTGTCAGAAAGTTCTCTGTGTTGAACCGAAACCTCCTCTTGGCAATTTTCCCTCGCTAGCCAGAGTTCGAAAATTAGAGATACCAAGGGAACATTTCATGCAAAAATGGGCTCAATAAAGGGCAAAAATGATATGGACCTAACAGAAGCAGAAGATATTAAGAAGAGGTTGCAAGAATACACAGAAGAACTGTGCAAAAAAGATCTTCATGACCCAGATAATCACAATGGTGTGATCACTCACCTAGAGCCAGACATCCTGGAATGTGAAGTCAAGTGGACCTTAGAAAGCATCACTACAAACAAAGTTAGTGGATGTGATGGAATTCCAGTTGAGCTATATCAAATCCTGAAAGATGATGCTGTGAAAGTGTTGCACTCAATATGCCAGCAAATTTGGAAAACTCAGCAATGGCCACAGGACTGGAAAAGGTCAGTTTTCATTCCAATCCCTAAGAAAGGATTTGAGCACCAAAGAATGCTCAAACTACCACACAATTGCACTCATCTCACATGCTAGTAAAGTAATGCTTAAAATTCTCCAAGCTAGGCTTCAGCAATACGTGAACCGAGAACTTCCAAATGTTCAAGCTGGTTTTAGAAAAGGCAGAGGAACCAGAGATCAAATTGCCAATATCCGCTGGATCATCAAAAAAGTAAGAGAGTTCCAGAAAAGCATCTATTTCTGCTTTATTGACTACGCTAAAACCTTTGACTGTGTGGATCACAATAAACTGGAAAATTCTGAAGGAGATGGGCATACCAGACCACCTGACCTGCCTCTTGAGAAACCTGTATGCAGGTCAGGAAGCAACAGTTAGAACTGGACATGGGACAACAGACTGGTTCCAAATAGGAAAAGGAGTACGTCAAGGCTGTATATTGTCACCCTGCTTTTTTTTTTTTTTTTTTAAACATATATGCAGAGTACATCATGAGAAATGCCAGGTTGGAAGAAGCACAAGCTGGAATTATCTAAGATTGCCAGGAGAAATACCAATAACCTCGGATATGTAGATGACACCACCCTTATGGCAGAAAGTGAAGAGGAACTAAAAAGCCTCTTGGTGAAAGTGAAAGAGGAGAGTGAAAAAGTTGGCTTAAGGCTCAACATTCATAAAACTAAGATCATGGCATCTGTTCCCATCACCTCATGGGAAATAGATGGGGAGACAGTGGAAACAGTGTTAGACTTTATTTTTTTGGGCTCCAAAATCACTGCAGATGATGATTGCAGCCATGAAATTAAAAGACACTCCTTGGAAGGAAAGTTATGACCAACCTAGATAGCATATTAAAAAGCAGAGACATTACTTTGCCAACAAAGGTCTATCTGGTCAAGGCTATGGTTTTTCCAGTGGTCATGTATAGATGTGAGAGTTGGACTGTGAAGAAAGCTGAGCACTGAAAAATTGGTGCTTCTGAACTGTGGTGTTGGGAAGACTCTTGAGAGTCCCTTGGACTGCAAGGATATCCAACCAGTCCATCCTGAAGGAGATCAGTCCTGGGTGTTCATTGGAAAGACTGGTGCTGAAGCTGAAACTCCAGTACTTTGGCCACCTCATGTGAAGAGTTGACTCATTGGAAAATACCCTGATGCTGGGAGGGATTGGGGGCAGGAGGAGAAGGGGACGACAGAGGATGAGATGGCTAGATGGCATCAATGACTCGATGGACATGAGTTTGAGTAAACTCCAGGAGTTGATGACGGACAGACAGGCCTGGTGTGCTGTGATCCATGGGGTTGCAAAGAGTCAGACACGACTGAGTGACTGAACTGAACTGAACTGAGCCAGAGTTCCAGACCCTGACGAGCCCTTGGTGCATTTCAGGTCTGCTCTCATAGAATGGCACCTGGCCTGTATTGAATATTCGCTGAGTGAACAAGTGAATGAGTGAATGAGACAAGAAATGAGAGCCATTTTACAGTCTTCATGCTTTACCACCTATTTGGGGAATGTTAGCATGCTTTCTTTTGCATTAAATTATATGGTATAATTCATGGTACAATAAGGAAAGTAACATCATTGAATTTTATTAGTTCAGTTCAGTTGCTCAGTTGGATCCAACTCTTTGTGACTCCAAGGACTGCAGCAAGCCAGGTTTTCCTGTCCATCATCAACTCCTGGAGCCTGCTCAAACTCGTGTCCAAGTCCATCGAGTTGGTGATGCCATCCAACCATCTCATCCTCTGTCATCCCCTTCTCCTCCTGCCCCCAATCCCTCCCTGCATCAGGGTCTTTTCCAGTGAGTCAACTCTTCGCAGGAGGTGGCCAAAGTATTGGAACTTCAGCTTCAACATCAATCCTATATAAACCTATATAGGTTTATATAATCCTATATAAACCTATATAGGTTTATATATACATGTATATGTTTATATATACATAAAGATTTATTATAAGGAATTGGTTCACATGATTATGGATACTGGAAAGTCTAAAATCTTCAAGCAGGCTTGTCAGCAGGCTTGAGACCCAGGGGAGCCGATGGTACCATCCCAGTCCTAAGGCAATCTTCTGGAGAATTTCCTCTTTTCAAAAGTTCCTCAACAAAAGAGGCCAGTCTTTTTGTTCCACTCAGGCCTTCAACTGATTGGATGAGGCCCACCCATGTTATTATCCCCCAAAAGGATACAAATTCTCGCTGGTCACTTAATCCATCTCCAGGTGATGTTATGCCTTTTCAAGCTGCATCATGCTCTTACTTTGATATACTGTAAGCTAAATACTGAGATAAAAGGGTAACCAACTATTGAATGTCTGTTGATAGACATTAAAGTAATGAGAGAAGGGGAAAATAATTGGTTAATATATGCACAGACATTTATACCACAGTAAGAAAAGCAGTGCTCAAATTATTGTATTTATATCACAACTCAGGTGGGCCTGATTGGTGTTTACAATTTTCTTCTTCCTCTTCCCATTCTAGCTGGTCCAACAAAGGGCACAATATTCATAAAATACAACAAAATGGAACAAACTATGAATCCACAAAACAACACAATGCTGAGTGAATGAAACCAGACCCCAAAGAGTATGTACTACATGATTTCACTTACATGGAATTCTAAAACACACCAAAGTAATCTTTGATGATAGAAATCACCAGAGCGTTTTTTTGGGGGTGGGGGTTGACTGCGAAGGGGCATAAGAAAAATTTCTGGGTGATTGGGTATTCTCATGTTAAGTGTACAGGTCACACAGGTGTATGCATTTGTCAAAACTAATTAAACTGCACTACATGTAAAGTATATTTTAATAAAATGAGAAAAAAGTTCACCCAGCTGGTGTGAAGAGGAGAGTCAGAGAGAAAGTAGATATGATCTGGATGCTGGTGGGTGCTGGAGATACTGCTCTGTAGCCTCGTTCACTATATTTTATTTCTCGTACTCCAATAATGTCCAACAAGGCACCTGCTGAAGTGTTCAGGGGATGCGCTGAGAGAGAGGAGTCAAGAGCTCCCATGTGTGGGGTAGGAAAAAGCCACCGAGAGCTGTCTGCTACTTTCCTGTCTGCCTCCTGCCTCTGTCCAAGGTGGACTGGGGCATTCTGGGGCAGAGCTCGTGGACCTAGAGACCTGAGTTGGGTCTAGAGGAAGTCAGCCACGGAGGCTGACTTTAGCTGCCTCTTCCACCAGGCAAGGCAATGAACCCCACCCACTCTCATAAATCATTCCAAGGGAGAAAGGGGCTGGAGAAAAGGCTTGGTATGACCAAGTTTAACTCTTGAATTGCTGCATTTAAAAATGGCAGTGATAGAGTTCACCTTGAGTGGCAAGAGTAGGTGTTTCAACTGCCAAAGAGACTTGAGCTTTCAGGAGCCAAACTGATTTTCCTTAAAGAGAAATGAGTAAAATTATGCTCGTGTTTATCTGAGGGGTTTACTCATTACATGTGGGTATAGACTGCTCACACCAGGTCTATTGTAGATGCCAATGGTCATTTAAGACTCTTCCTCTCTGTTTCCCTCACTCAAATCAACTGTAACAACTTAAGGCTGTAAATGTAAAAGTACATCACCTACCATTAGTAATGTGGGCTCAATTGAGGCCACAGGGGAGAACTCCAAGACAGCAAATGTACAGGTTTACAAAAATTAAAATGCAGTGACATTTAGAAATATGAAATTACCCATGGAAAGCAATTCCTGCAGTTGTAAACTGAAAGATGATTTTTTCCCATTGATGTCAGGATGAATGAAATCTGGAAAAAACACAAAAATTAAAAGTAAGAATTCCTTTGTCATCTGCACCTTCAGTTCAGTTCAGTCACTCAGTCATGTTCGACTCTTTGTGACCCCATGAACCGCAGCATGCCAGGCCTCCCTGTCCATCACCAACTCCCAGAGTCCACCCAAACCCATGTCCATTGAGTCAGTGATGCCATCTAACCATCTCATCCTCTGTTGTCCCCTTCTCCTCCTGCCCCCAATCCCTCCCAGCATCAGGATCTTTTCCAATGAGTCAGGCCTTCGCATCCGGTGGCCAAAGTATTGGAGTTTCAACTTCAACATCAGTCCTTCCAATGAACACCCAGGACTGATCTCCTTTAGGATGGACTGGTTGGATTTCCTTGCAGTCCAAGGGACTCTCAAGAGTCTTCCCAACACCACAGTTCAGAAGCATCAATTCTTTGGTGCTCAGCTTTCTTTATAGTTCAACTCTCACGTCCATACATGACCACTGGAAAAACCGTACCCTTGACTAGACGGACCTTTGTTGGCAAAGTAATGTCTCTGCTTTTTAATATGCTGTCTAGGTTGGTCATAACTTTCCTTCCAAGGAGTAAGTGTCTTTTAATTTCATGGCTGCAATCACCATCTGCAGTGATTTTGGAGCCCAGAAAAATAAAGTCAGCCAGTTTCCGCTGTTGCCCATCTATTTCCCATGAAGTGATGGGACTGGATACCATGATCTTAGTTTTCTGAATTTTGGGCTTTAAGCCAACTTTTTCACTCTCCTCTTTCATCCTCATCAAGAGGCTCTTTAGTTCCTCTTCACTTTCTGCCATAAGGGTGGTGTCATCTGCGTATCTGAGGTTATTGATATTTCTCCTGGCAATCTTGATTGCAGCTTGTGTTTCCTCCAGCCCAGCATTTCTCATGATGTACTCTGCATATAAGTTAAATAAGCAGGGTGACAATATACAGCCTTGACGTACTCCTTTTCTTATTTGGAACCTGTCTGTTGTTCCATGTCCAGTTCTAACTGTTGCTCCTCACCTGCATACAAGTTTCTCAAGAGGCAGGTCAGGTGGTCTGGTATGCCCATCTCTTTCAGAAGGTAAGGGACACAGTAATTACCTACTGGCTAAGCACTGTAGCTGGGTGGGTGGACGATGTGTTTGAGGTCTGTGGTTGGACATGGTTTCTTAAAGCGGTGATGTTTAGGCAGACCTGAGCCATGCATGAGAAGGAGCTTCCTCCTGAAAAGTTAAAAGTTGATGGAAGAGGTTTCCAGATGGAGGAAACCTCTTGGTAAATGCAAAGTCTTTCAGCATGAAAGGAATGTTCTAGGAATGAAGAAGAAACCAGGGCAGTAGTGCTGAGTGAAGTTGGAGAGAAAAGCAGGAGAGGATGCTCGGAAACCAATGGCTGTGGCAAGAAAATCCCAAACTGGGGACTATAACCCCTTTGACAAAACCCAGTCTAAGGATGAGCTTCAGGCAGAGCAAGGACAGATTAGACTTCGCTTGTGTAGTAAGATTTGAGGGAAGTACTGAGGGATGTCCCCCCCAGAAATCTAGCTTTCATAGTTGCTAGCATCTGTTTGTAGAGGCTGCCATTCAATCAGTGAAGCATCCTTTATCTTTTAAGTATAATGTCTGGGAAGAAGCTCCTGTTTAAGTACAGATAACCCTGGTGGGCTAGCTCAAGTACAGATAACCTCCCAAGCAGCTGGAGGGCAGCAACTTGTCGGACAATAAGATATGTACTGGGTTCTGTCTGTACTGTATCCAACCCTGAAACTGGCTTCTTTAATGACATCATCTACTCTTTCCCTTGAGTATCTCTGATATTCTTTTCCCTGTCTCCCCATCTCCACCAAGTCACCATTCCTCCGACTTCAGACCCTTCCCCATGGCCCCGTCTGTCCCCCTCCCTTCTGGGGTCAGCTCTGCACACAGCCTGGACATCATGGTCTTCATGTCTGTGCCGGATTTGTCACCTTGTAAACTTCAGCCGCACCCATGATGCAGACCCCAGCTCTTGAGCAAAAGGGTCATTTCTCCATCCTGGCTGTGGTTTCTGAGACGCACTGAAGAAAATCTCATAACCTTGCTGATTGGCTGTGAGATCTGCCCCCACCCCCCACTGATGGTACAACTTTGTTAGCTGGACCACTGCCCTTTTATCCAAACTTTATTTCATTACTTAACACATTTCTCTTCTTTAGGTTTCTTAGTAGCTACAGAGAAATAACCCATGCTTTGAAATCACAGCTGTGGTTTCCAGATCTCACCCTGCTTCTTTGCTCATAGCTGGTGGTCTTCGCCATGTTATTTAGCTTCCCTGAGCATCTGTTTCCTTATCTCCAAAACAAACCCCCTTGCACTGTTGATGGGAATGTAAATTGATGCACCCACTATGGAGAACAGTAGAGAACTATAGTCCTTAAAAAACTATAAATAGAACTACCATATGACCCAGCAAACCGACTCTTGGGCATATAGCCTGGGAAAACTCTAATTTGAAAAGATACATGTCCCCAGTGTTCATTGCAGCACTATTTACAAGAGCTAGGACATGAAAGCAACCTAGATGCCCACTGACAAATGAATGGATAAAGAAAATGTGGTACATATATACAGTGGAATATTACTCAGCCATGAAAGGAATGAAACTGGGTCATTTGGAGTGACGTGGATGAACCCAGGGTCTGTCACACAGAGTGAGGTACGTCAGAAACAGAAAACGACATTGTGTATTAGTGCCTGCCACACACATACAGCGTGTATGTGGAACCCAGGAAAAAGGCATTGATGAGCCTGTCTGCAGGGCAGGAACAGAGGTGCAGATGTAGAGCAGAGACTTGGGGACGCAGGGTGGGAGGAAGGGAAGTGTGGGACAGACTGAGACAGTAGCATTGATGTATGTGCGCGACCCCGTGTGATGCAGACAGCCAGTGGGGGGCTGCCGTGTAGCACAGGGAGCCCAGCGCAGCGCACTGTGATGACCTAGAAGAGTCGGGGTCGGGGAATAGGAAGGGGTTCATGTCTACATGTAGCTGATTCACTTCGCTGCACAGCAGGAACTAACACTCATTGTAAGTAACTGTATTCCAATGAAAGGAAACCTATTCACCATGCTCAGTATGAATGAGGTAAACGGTTCAGTGTTTAGTCTGGTGACCACACTGACAGATGGCAGGCCATGTAGATTCACTTCCTTTTCCATCCCAGTGCTCCAAGAGCAGATGCCACATGAGTGGAACCTTCTGACCCCCAAGGAACATCACACAGCCTCTTTAAAAGAAGCCCGGCCAGTCCTGCCTGTGAATTCCATGTGATTGCCAACATCAGAGGCAAAGTTCTTCTTCCTTCATCAGCCCCACTCTCCAATGTCCAGCAATGTCCAGTCTCTGGTACCAACATATCATGTCTTCAGTCTCATAAATTCAAGGAGCACTTCTAAATCTGCTTCTCTTTTCACCCAAGGCCAAAGTCCTTGTTGAATTTAATCAGGATGGAAGTGGAAACAGGAATAAGCAACCTGCAAGATATATGTGTGACAACTAATAAACATATTTCAGTACAGCTCCTCTGCCTGGAGAGGAAAAACAACAACAGAGCCATGGCACCATAAAAAAAAAAAAAAAAAAAAGGAAAAATAATGAATGGCAATGAGTAGAGAATAATTCCAATTGAATCAGGTTGCTCATGACCCATAAGCTGGAAAAATTAAAGGACATTTTTCCTTCTTTTTTCCCCCAAGTAGGTATCAAAGACAAAATGCAGTTAAAATGTGTAGGCAGTCTTTTATAATGGCTACATGGTCATCTCTAAATTGCTCTTTAATATAGGGAGGGAGGAGGTTGACCAGAAAGCTTATATTAAACAAGTGATGCTTTAGTACCTACTATGTGTCTTGAATAGGAGATCCAACCAGTCCATCCTAAAGGAGATCAGTCCTGGGTATTCACTGGAAGGACTGATGCTGAAACTGAAACTCCAGTACTTTGGCCACCTCATGCGAAGAGTTGACTCATTGGAAAAGACCCTGATGCTGGGAGGGGTTGGGGGCAGGAGGAGAAGGGGACAAC
This sequence comes from Muntiacus reevesi, assembly GCF_963930625.1. Lineage (NCBI taxonomy): Eukaryota > Metazoa > Chordata > Mammalia > Artiodactyla > Cervidae > Muntiacus > Muntiacus reevesi. The sequence continues at coordinate 48,006,126 of NC_089269.1, read as the reverse complement.
AGAGGACGAGATGGCTGGATGGCATCACCGACTCAATAGGCATGAATTTGAGTTAAACTCCGGGAGTTGGTGATGGACAGGGAGGCCTGGCGTGCTGTGACTCATGGGGCCGCAAAGAGTCAGACATGACTGAGCAACTGAACTGAACTGATGTGTTTTGAATAACTTCTGGAAAAGAAAAAAAAACTGAAAGTTGCTCAGTCGTGTCCAACTCTTTGTGACCCCATGGACCATATCATCCATGGAATTTTCCAGGCCAGAATACTGGAGTGGGTAGCCTTTCCCTTCTCCAGGGGATCTTCCCAACCCAGGGATAGAACCCAGGTCTCTCACATTGCAGGTGGATTCTTTACCACCTGAGCCACAAGGGAAGCCCAAGATTACTGGAAGGGGTAGCCTATCCCTTCTCCAGGGAATCTTCCCAACCCAGGAATTGAACAGGGGTCTCCTGCATTGCAGGTGGATTCTTTACCAACTGAGCTATCAGCGTCAGAGCATGCAAAGAGTTTCCATAATCCTATCTGTTATCTTGACATGAATGCAAACACAGCAAATATTGTCTATTGCAACTCTTCAATATTTTATTTTAAAAATCAATCATGTCATAGGTAACATTCATAACTAAATAGCAATCCATAGCACAAACATAGTATGATTTAGTCATTTCACAACAGATAGACATTTAGGTAGTTACATTTGGGATGACTCATAGCTAAGTTTCTTTTCTAGGAGTAAGAGTACATTTAGTGATAGAATTTAGTATATTTAGTGTAAATTTAGTCACAGAATTTCACCTGAGTTCCAAGCTAACTCAACAGCTCATTTCACTTTTACTCACGGGGGTGCAAAGAGTCAGACACGACTAAAAAACTTTCACTTCACCTATATAAGTAGGAGGTAATTTAAGGCCGAGATATTTGATCAACTTGTTGCTCTCAAAATTTTCTGGGCCTGGGGCATTTCCACATCAGTAACACAGTCAGTGGCAAACTGAGCCCCTTGGTTAAAATATGGCATCTCTGCATCCTTAAATGTCATTTCATAAGCAGAGTTTCCCTTAAAACATTTTTCAAAGAAAATTCTCTTAAAAATTTTTCCAAAGGAGAAGTCAGTCCCCTTCAAACACTTATGGTTTTCTTTTTAACCCACTATTAATATGATTTGGGGACATTTACTTTTTTCTAGCCAGGTGTATTATATGAAATCTAGTTAAATTCAGCAGATTTTTATTTAGTGACTATGATGCAGTGACAGACTATTTTCTTGGGCTCCAAAATCACTGTAGATGGTGACTGCAGCCATGAAATTAAAAGGTGCTTGCTCCTTGGGAGAAAAGCTATGACCAACCTAGACAGCATATTAAAAAGCAGGGACGTTACTTTGTCAACAAAGGTCCATCTGGTGAAAGCTATGGTTTTTCCAATAGTCATGTATGGATATGAGAGTTGGACTGTAAAGAAAGCTGAGCACTGATGAATTGATGCTTTTGAACTGTGGTGTTGAAGAAGACTCTTGAGAGCCCCTTGGACTGCAAGGAGATCCAACCAGTCCATCCTAAAGGAAATCAATCCTGGGTGTTCATTGGAAGGACTGATGCTGAAGCTGAAACTCCAATACTTTGGTCACGTGATATGAACAGCTGACTCATAAGGAAAGACCCTAATGCTGGGAAAGCTTGAAGGCAGGAGGAGAAGGGGATGACAGAGGTTGAGATAGTCGGATGGCATCACTGATTTAATAGACATGAGTTTGAGCAAGCTCCGGGAGTTGGTGATGGACAGGGAAGCCTGGCATGCTGCAGTCTATAGGGTCGAAAAGAGTCGGACACAACTGAGCGACTGAGCAACAACAAATGATGCCTACTGAATACGCTGGGTGTTGTGAAAGACATCAAGTCACACAAAACAGAGTCCTACCTGTCATGAAGCAAACCTCTTCGATAAGAAACTATTTAAGCCCTTCCCTTTATTCAAAGAATGTGAAGTATTATAATTTCACCTCACTCTTCCAAAATCCAGATATTTCACAACTTTGTCGAGGACTTAGCCAAGAAGCAAACTCATTGTAAAATAGATGCCACAAAATGCGTACATTACATACAGGAATCCCTGGGTGTTTGCCCACAGCCTAGTCATGCTTTTTATGTGCCCACAATCTTTCTTAAGCTAGCCATCTGGTTTATCAACCTACCATAGATCAGGGCTCATGAATAAAAGGAGGCAAGCAGGGTAGCATGGAGAAGTGACGGCAGACTTGTGACAGCAAGGGAAAAAAACACGGAGCTAAAAGACAGACAGGCACACTGGCGTTTTACGCGATGGACACAAGGACACACTGGCCTTCATGAGTCAGTAGGTCCTGGGGCACTTCTGCTTTTCATCAGGCTCAGGAGGAGCAGCTGTGCCAATTACTGGCCTTGGCACTCTGAGATAAAGTCAGCTCAGTCTGTCCTAGGTAAGAGGGAACGTGCATTGTGTAATAAAGTTTTAAGAATTTCTATCTAAAGGGTTACACTGTTTATAAGCTCTGATGCTTCAATCCACAATATTTTCTTTCTAGGTCAGAAACTTAGGTACCTCTTACCTGTTATTTCTTAAGCTCTGTTATGTGCCACGAGTGTATATATAAATATTCCTCTACTGCAAAGAGGAAGATCATTGTCCTTACTAAATTGAGATTCAGAGAAGTTGAGAAATTTTCTAAATCTGCTACTTGATTGATCCAAGATACAAAAGCTTGATTTTTTAGCTCCAAAATCCTTGTTATGTCTTTATACCACACAGCTTTATTTATCCCAGAGTCACCTTCCTAAGGGTTACATTAGGACTGACTTATGTGCGCTACTGAAACTATGTATAAAACAGAGAACTACCGAGAACAGACTGTACAGCAGAGGGAATTGTCCTCAGTGCTCCGTGTGACCTGCGTGGGAAAGCAGTCCAGATAAGAAGGGCTGCACATGCACACGGACAGTTGACTCACTTTCTGCAGAGCAGAAACGAACACAGCATTGTAAAGCAGTTATGCACCAATAAAAATTTTTAAAAAGATGCCTTTTTCTCCATGAAGATATCCTAAAATCAAGTGTTTAAGTATATAACCCAGGGTTATCAGCATGCTCGATTTACATATTTGCCTCAGGGAATAATTAGATATCCAGGTTGCTACTGTGTTTAATTTGTACCTACCATATGGCCCGGTGCCCTGTGGAAGGACACACGAAGAAGTCTTTCAGCTGGCTGAGGAATTCTCTGGATTCCCAGGTTCGAGCACTGCTGGGAGACAGGGGTGGGCTCACACCAGTGCTTCTGGAGGTCAGCCTGGCAATGAATGAGGGATGATGTCTTATCTAACCTCAACACAGAAACAGAGGCTGCATCACATGGGCATATTCACTTGGCAAATGAAAAGACCTCCGAGTTTTGTTTTAAGAAGCAGTTTGTAGGAAGAACTGTGATAGGAAGCTCTTTGGTACATACAGGGACATCCTCTGGAGGAGGGAGAAAGGCCAGATCCTTGAAGGCCATAAGTCATCCAGACAGATATTTGTGAAGAGCAGGACCAGAGCTAAGAGGGAGCCCAAGACTTTGGAATCAACATAAAAAATATTTGAATGTAAGATTTTAGCAAGTGAAAATTAATACAAAAGTTTATGATGCACAACATATCCAAAGTTAAGTAAAAACAGGATGAGTGTTGCTGCTGCTTCCTTTGTGTCAGGATTTACTTTGGGCGACACCAAAGTAGAGTTAACATAAGTGGGTTTTTTTTTTTTTTGTTCTAATTTGTTTTTTAATTGGAGGAAAATGGCTTTGCATGTTCTGTTGGTTTCTGCCATGCCACAGTGTGAGTCATAATTATACATATACGTGCTCTCTTCCCATCCCACCCCTCTAGGTAGAGACACAGTGCCAGGCTGGGCTCCCTGTGTTATATAGCAACTTCCTACTAGTATCTATTTCACACGGGATAGTGTATATATGTCAGTGCTGCTTGCTGTGTTTCTTTTTCTTATAAAGGAAATCAGTCTTTATTGTGTGATCACAAAAGCATTATAGGCTTTTTGGTTTAAAACAATAGAACATTACAACCAGGGAAGTTGTGAGTTTCTGAAAATCCCATCTTCTTAGAAAACCACCGTGAACATCTGATCCAGAGACTGCTATGCACATGCATACAGGAGTACACACATGTGCAACCAAATGCATCTATATTTAGATGAGGGCTTACTACACACATTCTTTAGCAACTCCACCCTTCTCACGTAATCAGGCATCTTCGATATAGTCAGCTCTTGCCACAATAATGCTGATTAACAGGTCCTCAAACTCAGAGGCTTCAAGCAACAATCATGCATTCTCAAGCTCATGGTCTGTGGGTCACCATGGTCTTTCAGGACAGGTCACCAACATGCAAGAGAATGCTACTTTCTTATTTTGTCCAACTCTTTCCTTCCTCGGTTTTGTCTATAATTCCATTCTACATCTGCATCTCCATTCCTTCCCTGCAAACAGGCTCATCAGTACCATTTTTCTAGATTCCATATGTTAAATGCTCTTTCCTTGGATATTTATTTATTTCATTGCACTGAGTCTTGGTTGCAGCATGTAATCTTCGATCTTCCTTGTGTCAAGTGAACTCTTAGTTACCGCCTGTGGGATCTAGTTCCCCAGCCAGGGATTGAACCTGGAGCCTCTACGCTGAGCGTGGAGTCTTAGCCACTGGACCACCAGAGTAGTCCCCAACATCAGTGTTCTTTAAAAAAGAAGGGTGAATACATGGCTGCAGAAAGATGGTGATTTGGGAGATTATTTTTAAATTACAAGGTTCACTAGATGGAGAAAGTAATAATTACCTTGGAGATTTTAAATCTGGGAGGGAATTGCAGCATGAGACAGCAATTCTCAACTGTCCCTCTGCTCAAAATATCACCAGTGAGCACCAGAGCCAAGGGGAGTAGCTTAAAAGCATCATTAGATTGCAGAGCCTGGTTCTGTGGGACTTAGCCATGTGGCTGACTTTGGCTTGTAGAACACAAGAGGAAATGAAAGTGTGATGAACTGAGCCTGGACCTCAAGAGACCTCACGTGTTCCCACTCAGTTTTCTTGCAGCTCTATCATTGCCATGAAGAGAACTTGCCCCAGGCAGCCTGCTGGTCCCAAAAGAATGAGAGTCATGCAAACCGATGACAAACTAAACCCATGGCTGAAGCCACACTCAGCCAACCATGTTGGAGTCATTAGGGCTGCCCAGTCTCCCTCAGAGATGCATGAATAGATGACGCTTATTATTGTGGGGTTTTTGCGGTTGTCTGTTACACAGCAACAGCTGACTGATACATTGTCAACAAGTCAAAACATTCAGTAACTTCTTAAGTCTTTGCATAGAGCAGTGATTATCAACCCCAAGTGTACAAGAGAATTGCCCAGACAGTTTGGCGTGGGCAAATAGCCAATGCCCATCCTCACCTCAGACCCCTTCTTTTAGAATCTCTAGTGGTTGCTCTTGGGCATCAGATATTTCAAGAGCTCCTTGAGGGATTTCCCTGACTGTCCAATGGTTAAGACTGCACTTTTCCAATGCAGTGAGCACAGGTTCGATCCCTGGTCAGGGAACTAAGAGCCCACATGCCAAAAAAAAAAAAAACCTCCTTAGGTGATTTTCAAATGTATAGTCAGGGTCAATAACACTGATGTAGGTACAAAAATCTTATCACTAGCCTGAAGAACAACATGAGCTCACTTTGTACTGGGTGCTGCAAGTATGAAGCCAGTCCTCAGAATTCTAAAGTTCATCAAATTGTGTCCAGATGTTGGAAGACTTATAAACACATTGCTAGCAGGCAGTAACATATATTAATACAGTGACCTTCACACACCTCCACAGGGAAGCTATTTCAGAATCATTTGGGGGACTTTGAGAGTATGCAGATTGCTGATCCCCCAGGCTGGAGATTCTGATGCAGTGGGTCTGGGTCTTGGATATATTCTGGGTTATTTTTAAATACCTCAAGCCGTTTTGGTATGTAGTCAGGTCAGGAAATTATTGCTTTGGAATGTGCCAGGTTGGTCTTTTTAAGAAGTGGAATCAGGACTCAATCTGAGTTAAAGCTCGTAAGCTCCCCTTTGAGTGTTCAATGAGATTAGGGCAGCTATCTGCTCTGAGCCTCTATCAAAATTCCTTTTCTAGGAGCCTAGCCAAAGGACTTTAGACCCTGAATATGGGAGAAATGTTTTTTAAAAGTAAGGGATCTTTTAATTAGATGATGCAAAACCTAAGTTTGAGAAAAGAGATTTTTATTCCCCACCTCCTCTGTCACTAGAGGGATTTTTAGTGACTAGAGAGTATGTTCCAAAACCAAAGCAGAGAGAAAGTGTAGAGTGAAAGTGAGATGAGACAGGTTGGTACATGAATGCAGCTCTGGAAAGTTCCAAGGGTGGAAGGTGTGCGTTTCAAGCAATAACCAGGCACAAGATCAGAGTGTGAGGTGTAATAAACTCTCCCTAGCTGAGGTTTCAAATGAAGACTTGTCCCCTGGATACTTGTCTTTTTGGAGGATTCCCAGATCCCCAAGTTAGTGGTTGGCCCTCGGCCACCAGCTCAGCAAGAGTCCCTCCCCTGCTGCGCCCAGGACTCACACCCCTCACAGGAGACGGCACATCCCACGTGTTCTGTTTTCAAATTTCACTGTGGTTTGTGTGTTTCTCTCCGAGTTTGGTTTTGTTTGTTTGTGACAGCTTTCTGTGTGTTGTCTAGATAAATAAACTAGTAGGTAAACCAGCATTATTGGAGAAGGAAATGGCAACCGGCTCCGGTATTCTTGCCTGGAGATCCCCATGGATGGAGGAACCTAGCAGTCTACAGTCCACAGGGTCACTAAGAGTCGAATGGGTTTAGCGACAAGAAGAAGCCACCAGTATATCCTGGGGGCTTCACTGGTGGCTCAGACGATAAAGTTGTCTGCCTGCAATGCAGGAGACCCGGGTTCCATCCCTGGGTCGGGAAGATCCCCTGGAGAAGGAAATGGCAACCCACTCCAGTACTCTTGCCTGGGAAATTCCATGGATGGAGGAGCCTGGTGGGCCGCAGTCCTGGGGGTCACAAGGAGTCGGACACGACTGAGCAACTTTACTGGTTCACTGGATTATATCCTAATGGAGAGAATCATTGTCAGTTTCTCTCATGTAGGAAAGAGAAAGACTTTGGGAAAATCTTTCTAAATAGAAAGTAAATTCATTCAATTGGGTTTATTCAAGGCTAGCTGATACCAGGAAAATTATGACAGAACACCTATGAATTATTACGGTGCATTATTTGGAAGTAGGAGGGGAGGAAGAGGAACAGAAACATCTCCTGACCAGACACAGTCCCTTCTCATGACAGCCATCCACTTTAGCAAAGTTGAACTCTCAAGCCTCTTTCCTCAGAGCCCTACCAAAGTGATCCAGACTCCCTATTTCTTTTTTTAAATGTTTTTGATGTGGACCATTTTTAAAAATCAGACTTTTAATTTTGTATTGGAGTATAGCCCATTAACGATGGTGTGACAGTTGCAAGTGGACAGCAAAGGGTCCCCACCATACAAATACAACTATCCCTTCTCTCTCAAACTCCCTTCCCTTTCAGCTGCCACATGAGGATGAGCAGAGTTCTCTGGACTGTACTGTAGGTCACTGCTGGCTATCCATTTTAAATACAGCAGTGTGCACTTGTCCGTTTTCAAAGTCCTTACTGACCTTGTTACAACGCTGCTTCTGTTTTACCTTATGTTTTTCTTGGCAGTGAGACCTGGGATCCCAGCTCCCTGACCAGGGGCTAAACCCACACCCCCTGCTTTGGAAGGTGAAGTCTCAGCCACTGGGCCAAAACGGAAGGCCTTCCCTGTGTATTTCTGAGCAATAAACGGGTGAGAAGTTTCAGGAGTCCTTTCCTGGTGAGATCTCCTCCCACTTCCCAGGCAGGACGTGGGTTAAATGGAGGCTGGTCCACGGTCAGAACCGATGCTCAGTGACTCCAGGCTCTCACTGCACAGGCTTCCCCTACAGGGCCAGATTCTCTCCACCTGGGAGTGCTCTGAAGAGATATGTAGCTATCTTAAGGGAACACTCTAGCTTTTCATTTAATGGTTGCCGAGAGCAGCAATCTTAGAAGTGTTGTTGTCAACTCTCCAAGGAGGCTTCTTCCAAGATCAAAAGTGCCCTGAGGAACTGATTCTCCAACTTGCTGAAAGAGGCTGTGCTGGGCTTATCAATCATAGAGAAAAAGGACATCTGAATTTCCCTCTGGGAGGCCGTGATCTCGGCTGTCTTACCCACACTTTGTTACCCATTAAAATAATTAAAATGTGAACAAATAAAATATCAGCAGAAACAGATAAAATACATATTTCAGGAGAGTTTTTCAAAGCACTAAGACGGTGAAGGACTACATAAGAAGTTGGCGATCGGCTCTTTGGAATCCAGGAGACTGCAGATCTGGGTGCAGAGTGAACAGGGGTGAGAAATGGGTTGAAAATAGGGGATTCAAGAATGGTCTTTACTCAGAACGACAGCATTCATTGGCCCTTGTACCTTGATCACCTACCTCCGCTCAAGGCTGGAGAGAAGGAATTGCAATCTAGTCCCTATGTGATCCAGAAATAAGCCACCTTCACAGCTATGAAAACTCTGGCTAATGTTTCTTTTTTCCTTTTTAAAATATTTGCTGATTTATGTGTTTGCCTGTGCTGTGCCCGAGCTGTGTGATGTGAGGTCTCTCATTGCGGACCACAGCCTCTTCAGTTGTAGTTTGTGGACTCAGTAGCTGCAGCACGTGGGCTTTAGTTGCTCTGCTCCCTGGAGGATCTTGGTTCCCTGACTAGGGACTGAACCCATGTCCCCTGCAATTGCGAGCTGGACTCTTAACCACTGGACTACCAGGGAAGTCCCTGGAGGTAGTTGTCAACTTCTTGCATCAACTGCAAGACAACTGCAGAACACTTGATGATGTTTGTAGGACTACATAAATGTTAAGGATTATGGCAATGGTGAGAGAGGAGAGGATAAATACAGAGAGATATAGGGAGGGGGTTGTGACACAATTTCAGTTCAGTTCAGCTCAGTTGCTTTGTTGTGTCCGATTCTTTGCGACCCCATGGACTGCACCACGCCAGGCCTCCCTGTCTATCACCAACTCCTGGAGTTTATTCAAACTCATGTTCATTGATACCATGCAACCATCTCATCCTCTGTTGGCCCCTTCTCCTCCTGCCTTCAATCTATCCCAGCATCAGGGTCTTTTCCAATGAGTCAGTTCTTTGCATCAGGTGGCCAAAGTATTAGAGTTTCAGCTTCAGCATCAGTCCTTCCAATGAATATTCAGGGCTGATCTCCCTTAGGATGGACTGGTTGGATCTCCTTGCAGTCCAAGGGACTCTCAAGAGTCTTCTCCAACACCACAGTTCAAAAGCATCAGTTCTTCAGTGCTCAGCTTTCTTTATAGTCCAAGTCTCACATCCATACATGACTACTGGAAAAACCATAGCTTTGACATAGCAATGTAATAGCAAAGTAATGTCTCTGCTTTTTAATATACTGTCTAGGTTGGTTATAACTTTTCTTACAAGGAGCAAGCGTCTTTTAATTTCATGGCTGCAGTCACCATGTGAAGTGATTTTCGAGCCTCCCAAAATAAAGTCTGTCACTGTTTCCACTGTTTCCCCATCTATTTGCCATGAAGTGATGGGGCCAGATGTCATGATCTTAGTTTTCTGAATGTTGAATTTTAAGCTAACTTTTTCGCTCTCTTCTTTCACTTTCATCAGGAGGCTCTTTAATTCTTCTTTGCTTTCTGCCATAAGGGTGATATTATCTGGATATCTGAGCTTATTGATATTTCTCCCACCAATCTTCATTCCAGATTGTGCTTCATCCAGCCCAGTGTTTCTCATGATGTACTCTGCATATAAGTTAAACAAGCAGGGTGACAATAAATAGCCTTGATGTACTCCTTTCCCAATTTGGAACCAGTCTGTTGGTCCATGTCCAGTTATAACTGTTGCTTCCTGAACTGCATACAGATTTCTCAAGAGGCAGATCAGGTGGTCTGATATTCCCATCTCTTTAAAAATTTTCCACAGTTTGTCATGATCTACACAGTCAAAGGCTTTGGTATAGTCAATAAAGCAGAAGTAGATGTCTTTCTGGAACTCTCTTGCTTTTTCAGTGATCCAGCGAATGTTAACAATTTGATCTCTGGTTCCTCTGCCTTTTCTAAATCCAGCTTGAACATCTGGAAGTTCATGGTTCATGTACTGTTGAAGCATGGCTTGGAGAATTTTGAGCACCACTTTGCTAGTGTGTGAGGTGAGTGCAATTGTGTGGTAGTTTGAGCATTCTTTGGCATTGCCTTTCTTTGGGATTGGAATGAAAACTGACCTTTTCCAGTCCTGTGGCCACTGCTGAGTTTTCCAAATTTGGTGGCATATTGAGTGCAGCACTTTCACAGCATCATCTCTCAGGATTTGAAATAACTCAACTGGAATTCCATCACCTCCACTAGCTTTGTTTGTAGTGATGCTTCCTAAGGCCCACTTGACTTCACACTCCAGGATGTCTGGCTCTGGGTGATACAATTTAGGAAATGATAAAAACAAAGCACTACCTTGTTATTCAAAGTTGCAACTGTGACCAACAGAAGTAGATGATAATTTTTTTTAAATGAGGTAAATAAATGAGGTAAATAAATCATGAGATAAACAAATCATTAAGGTGTCTCTTTTTTTTTTAAATCTAGTAATTATGTGGAGTTGTGAAGTTAAACAGATCTAAAGCAAAAATGATTAAAGAGCTTTTCTTTGGGGAGTAGCATCCCTGGTTAGAAAGGGGGTAGAGGTGAAACCATTGCTGTTTTAAACTCTTTAGTATTATATCATCGTATTTGTACATATATATGAAGTGATGCTCCTGAGGTGGTGCTAGTGGTAAAGAACTCGTTTGCCAAAGCAAGAAATGTAAGAGACATGAATTTGATCCCTGGGTTGGGAAGATCCCCTAGAGGAGGAAATGGCAACCCACTCCTATATTCTTGCCTGGAGAATTCTATGGACTGAGGAGCCTGGCGGGCTACAGTCCATGGGGTCGCAAAGAGTCGAACACGACTGGAACGACTTAACACGCACAGCACACACGAAGTGATGATGGGGTCACAAAGAGTCGAACACGACTGGAACGACTTAACACGCACAGCACACTCGAAGTGATGATGGGGTCGCAAAGAGTCGAACACAACTGGAACGAGTTAACACGCACAGCACACACGAAGTGATGATGGGGTCGCAAAGAGTCGAACACGACTGGAACGACTTAACACGCACAGCACACACGAAGTGATGATGGGGTCGCAAAGAGTCGAACACGACTGGAACGAGTTAACACGCACAGCACACACGAAGTGATGATGCGAGTGAGCTCTGGAGGCTGTAACGTGTGTGGTTTAGGCAACTTCACCTAATTTCTCCTTGCCTCAGTGTCAGTGCATATAAAGGCAGGATTAATAATAATGTATACCCCATATTGTTGGAAGAATTTAATGGGATGATGTAATTAAAGCATTTAATGTAATGACCGAGTAACTTCTCAATAAAGATTGGTTATAATAATAATTATTATCATCATCACTTGTAACTTGCTTTTATCCACTTAGTACATCTTTAACAGCTCCACAAATTGAGACGCACAGCTCTAAGTCACTGTTTGGTAGCTGCGTTATAGTCCATAGTCTGGGCTGCCATCCTCCTTCAGCCTCTTAACTGCTAAGGTCCAAACACGCTCTTTATTGAAACCAGGCTTTCTTGGCCTCAGCACTGTTAGCCTTTGGGTTCAGATCATTCTTTGTCATGTGGGACTGTCCTGGGCATTGTCTCATGTTGGGCACCATCTGTGGCCTCTGCTCACTAGATACACCACCTCCCCCAAGTTTTAGCTGCCAGAATGTCTCTACACATCACCAAATGCCCTTGGTTGCCGTGGAGAAGAGGGAAAAAATAAGCCCATTTAAGAGTCACTGTACTAAACTAACACGGCTAAAGTCCATCCCAGCGATTTCAGTGACTGCCCACCTAGAGCCACGTTTCTCTTCATAGGAAACCGTCCTGGAGCTAGCTACAGGCAGATATAAAATGCGGCAATCCCCTTTGGGCAGTGGTCCCCAACAGTTTTGGCACCAGGAACCAGTTTTGTGGAAGACAATTTTTCCATGGACCCGGAGTGTGTATGTGATGGTTTTGGCATGATTCTGGTGCATTGCATTTCTTATGTCACCCTTGATCTGACAGGCGGCAGAGCTCATGTGACAATGCAAGTGATGGGGTATGGATGTAAATACGGGTGAAACTTCACTCCCTCACCTGCTACTCACATCCTGCTAAGCAGCTTGGTTCCTAACAAGCTACAGACATGTAAGAGTCCATGGCCTGGGGGCTGGGGACCCCTGCGTTTGGGTATCACTCATTTGAATTTCAAGATCAGAGAGAGTTGCATTGTGCCTTTAGTTGCACTTTGCACTTTGTAAGACTTTGGAAAACAAGCAAGGAGTATTATTCAAGGACTAATGTTAACCTCTCTAATCAAGCCAACCAATGGCAGACTATTAGAATGATATTAGTCAGGCTCTTGCATCTTATGGACTCCATCATAAGTTTATCACAGGAGAAACTGGGTACAATTTTTGAAGAAACAGTTAATAGCTAATCTAGCATAAAGCAGTGTGTTTTTCTACAAACTTTCCGCCTCACCAAGGCTAATAGCCTTGCCACTGAATGCCAAGGGGTCCAGCAACCCCATAAAGGCCCAGTTCAATGATTAGGTGAGGACAAAACATGAAACCCACGTCTAAATAACACTAGCTCAGAATTTGACTTCATAAACACGTGAGAACAAATGAATACAGGTAGAATCCCATGATTACACACCATTTTAATTTAGAGTTGTGATTAGCAAAACTACATCCACATCTTTTGGGATAGTTTATTACAGTAGTACCTTGCTGATGTGGTTTCAGAAAATTATTTTAAATGAAAAATCCTGTAGAACAGATGTGTTCACAAGTCCCTGTCCACATAGCAGTGGATCTGCTGAATGAAAACATGGTTATGGTTCAGAATTAGCACTTTCTACTGTATCAGGATTGTTATATTAGGGACCCAGAGGAGTGAAGGAGGTTGAAAATAAATGAGAGTGGGGAAATTGTCAGAACTAGAGGTCAGGGAAAGAATATCTCCAAGGCAGGTACCTCAACACGGTGCAGAGGAAAGGAGATGAAAATGAAGAGGAAATGGAAAAACCAGTACATAACAATGCTGGCTTTATTTAGATAAACCAAATTTCGCCCAGTAACACCACCTCTGTGCTTTGGTATCATTCCATTTAAATATAATTGGAATGTAGCAATGCCACTTCCATCTCTCTTAAATTTATCGAAATGAGGTTTTACAAGCATTCACAAGCTATTCCTTCTTCAAATCATCCTTGTTCCAGGGGAGTCCTAGGACCACTTTGTTTTCAAGTGTCATTGAGGTAATTCTATTTAGTTCCTCTACGGTTCAGCCAGCTTTGGAATAATTAATTGTTTATGTTTTGTCTCCAAAGCAAGCAAGCGCAATCCCTTTTGAGGATTTGCTGCAGAGAAGCTGTCTCTCTCTACAGTGCTATGGACTGATTCCTGCTCCCCTAGAATTCATATGTTGAAGCCCTGATTTCCAATGCGATGGTATTAGAAGGTTGGACCTCGGAACTAATTAGGTCATGAGGATGGAGCCCCCATGATGGAATTAGTGGCCTTATAAAGACCAGGGAGCTTGCTGGCTTCTTCTCCTCTCTCGCTTTACTTCTCTTTCTCTTTCCCTCTCCCATTCTCTCTCCCCCCTCTATATTTCTCTCTTCCTCTCTCTCCCTTTCTCTCTCTCTTCCCTCAACATGAGGACATAATGAGAATACACCTATCTACACTCTAGCAGGAAAGCCCTAGTCAAGAACCAAATCAGCCTGTACCTTGATCGTGGACTTTACTGATTTCACAACTATGAGAAATCAGTCTGTTGTTTAAACCATCCAACTCCTGTTACTGTGTTATGGTAGTCTGAGCTAACACATACAAGTGTGTAACACATTTTTCTTTCTGTTCTGCTTGTGTTTACATGTAAAAAAAGTCAGCCAGCAAGATCCTTGTTGCTAGAGAGCTATACTTTCAATCAACACGAAGCCCAAATCCCATGTACACCCTATTCATCTTGAAATCGCAAAGAAGGCAAATTTTATCTGATCAAAAATAAGAAAATTTTGAGGAAAGCCAGTAATTTAATTTTGGGTGATGACAGAGTGGGCTGATAACAATAAAGGTAAACCTTGGAATGGATAACATTGGCAGTTTTAAAAGACACAACTGAAAAAAAAATCAATTTATTCTTTAATGTTAGTTAACCTGAGCTAAGAACTATCAAAAGAGCTGAGTTTTTTTTTTTTATCAAATAGCATGCCTTTTCCTTAAGAGGCCACCACACCCATTTCTAACTTTAGTAACTGAGTTTCTTTTTCTTTTTTAAAATTGATCACTTGGAATTATCTTTAATTAGGTACAAAGATTTCTCCAATCACATCACCCAGAGATCATTTTATCCCATGCTCTGTTTGGCTGCCAGTCTCTTGTCTCTCTCCTCAGCAGTGGTAAGGCGAATTCCCTTTCCACGGGGAAGAGAGATGTTTGTTGCCTTTGCCAATAAGGAAGATGTTCGAGAGCTGTTGGCCAAGCTGTTGCCATTCACATCTTTCACATGAACTACATCAAAGGAACCTGGATTTCTCTCCTGGCTGGTAATCACGCCAATTCTTCCCAGGTTAGCACCTCCAGTCACCATGCACACGTTACCTGTGTCAAATTTGACGAAATCAGTAATTTTGCCAGTCTCCAAGTCAATTTGAATGGTGTCATTCACCTTGAGGAGGGGATCAGGCTTATGGATGGTGCAAGCATCATGGGTCACCAAATGAGGGATTCCTTTTGTCCCCACAAAGATCTTTCTTACTTTGTACAGTTTATACTTGGCCTCCTCAGGTGTAATACGATGAATAGCAAAACGACCGTTGGTGTCATAGATCAAACAAAAATTCTCTCCAGTCTTATCTATGCTAATGACATCCATAAAACCAGCAGGGTAGGTTATATTGGTGTGGACTTTGCCATCTTAATGGAACGCTGCATGCAAATCTTCTTTACTTCATCTCCTGTTGGGGCATACTTAAGTCCACTCCTTAAGGAAATGGTTAGGGGGAGACATAACCTCGGCTTGTGGGGACAGGTAGATGGACGAGGGGCAAACACACCAGTCACTTTATCCAGCATCCAATCTTTTGGAGTTGCTACACGCTTCTTGGGACCCCGAGTCATGGCTGTGCTAGGCACAAAAAGAGTGACTTTTAAAAAAGAGCGACAGTTTAAAACATAGAAAGTTAAGACCAAAGCTGGGAAAATACTTCTCATTAAAGGAAGGTAAGACAAACATTTTCATAAAACCTATCTCTCTTTTTTTGCATGCATGTCCAGTCGTGTCTGACTCTGTGACCTCATAGAGAGTAGCCTGCCAGGCTCCTCTGTCCATGGGATTTCCCAGGCAAGAACACTGGAGTGGGTTGTCATTTCGTCCTCCAGGAAAATCTGTCCCCTAAGACATTTCTAAAGTGACACCGACTCAGAAACTACCTGCAATAGAGGTTATACTATTAGTTGCCTTCAAGCTATTATTGAAAACAAAACCAGCAACTGTGTTATCTTGATTTGCTGATGCAGATAGCAATAGGGTTCCTTTAGACTCAGCTTGACTTGTCTTTTTTCACTGGCTTTATTAAAATATATTAATATATGTATTTTTTTATAGTTTGCAATGCACATACATTATTGCCCTTAATCTTTTCAATGACCCTGTGAATTTGGTAATATTATCATCCCTATTTTATTCTTTTCAGAGAAGTAATTGGCTGCTAGAGAGGGAAAGGAATTTGCCAGGTGTTAATCAATACAAAAGTGGTACAGCTAGAATCTTGCAGAATCCACAGGCTTTTATAGGGTACCTCTTGTCCTCCCCACACAAATGAAGTGTGGTCCTTTCTCAACAAACACACACATACACATAAAACATAACTTGTTTCAGAGACTGATTACAATTGGCCACATATATATGAGAAAATTTTCACAGACTTGGAGTCCTTCATGGTGAATTTTCTTCTTATGGGCTACAGTCCTCATTTTGATTAGTGACTTGGAGATTAGATGGAAAGTAAAACATTCTGCTGGTTGGAGGCCTATTGAGTTCCCAAAGGACAATCAGACTCATGATGTCCCCAGTGGACCCACCCAATCAAATAAAGCTTTCGTTCTTCATCCTCATTTTAAAAAACTTTTCTGGAACCCTTCCTGTGATGATCAATTTACCTGCTAAAATTATGTCACTCAAGAATTTAAAAAATGTATGTTGATTTATATTGAAGATTGCTCAGCACTTTTCTATCCCTCTGACTTCAGACACCTCCTTGAAGACAGGTTCTACACGAGAACACCCTGCTAAACTGTCTAGACCTTGTGGAGAAAACTTAAGACAGTACAGTGGGCTTTGCTGGGTGTGTGACCAACGTAAGTGAGAAACTATCCTTGTGGTTAAGTGTGGCATGCTAGAATGAGATCACTTGGATCTGCATCTAGGCCCTGCTATTTTCACTAAAACTGAGAATTTGGCTAAATTATATAACAGTATTGAATATTTAACTCATTGCTGTATCATGAGAACTAAATGAGTAAATAAGGAAAGTACTTCACAAGCATCAGGCACATGGAAACCACTATTAAAGTATTAGCTATTATTACTATCAGAGGATGAGATGGTGGATGGCATCACTGACTCAATGGGCATGAGTTTGAGCAAACTCTGGGAGATGGTGATGGATGGGGAAGCCTGGCGTGCTGCAGTCCATGGGGTCACATTCATTCGGACACGAATGAATGAATGAACAACAGCAATTACTATCATAGCCATGTAAAAAAAAAGTCTTCCTCATGAAACTTCAGGGACAAACAATAATTTTTAAAACAGTTTTATGATCAAAAACCAATTTCCTCCCTTTTTGTTTCCAAGTCTGAGCTCTACAAGCTACAGCACATGGAGCACATCCATCCCACTACTTGTTTTTGTACAACCAGCAAGTTAAGAAAGGCTTTACCATTTTAAATGGTTGAAAAAATATCAAAAGAAGAAGTTGTTTCATGACACGTGATTGAGGAGAGAAACATGAGGCTTTGGGCCCAACTTTTGGGCCCAACTTTTCCCCAAGAGATCTCTCCAAGTTTCAGGCTCTTCTGTCCATGCCACGATCTTGGTCTCTTTCCTAGCCTTGGGTAGGCGGCTAGCTGAGAGTCTAAAAAAACAGGATTTTGACTCTCCTTTACAAGCCTCAATTACGGGGTCCAGTTTTTCACTTTGGAATGTTGGAATTCTTGAGACTCTTTACCTGGGACTCTCAACCAAAAACAAGACAGGAAAGAGTCCTAATAAAAGAGAAATTATTTGCCCCATACATACAACTTGCCTTTGCATTTTATCTCAGGATGAGTAACAACAACAAAAAAAAAGAGAGACAGAGAGAGAGAAAATTGGTTTTCTCATAATATCTTTAGTTTAACGGCATTTAAAATCCTTACTCTGACAAATAAATTATACAGTAACCCATGTAAGCTTGTTCTTAAAACAAGCCAACAGAACAAACACCTTTGATGTGTGGCTGAAATCTGGAGCTGTGATGAAATCTTAATCTCATTTTTCTTTCCAGTCTCTAGGCTTCTGTCCTTTACTTTGATCCACCCTGTATAAAGCTACTGGCAAATGTTTCACTGAATTTGATGTTATAAATTGTACGTAAATTCACACACCCTCACATTTGCCTTGTAACAGAAATGGCAACTTGTAAATGATGACACAGCAATGACTCAGCAGTTTGAAGCCCTCCCAACAACCACCTCACTGCTTTATATGGAGCTTCATCCACACTTCTTCCCTGGGAAGCTTCCTTGATTACTGAGGGGATCAGTAGACAGACAGGCATCTACCTTCTATAAATGCGGGCAGACATCGCCCATGGAGAATCCCAAAGATGAGGGGACAGGAAAATAAATAAGAAATAAATATGGGGCATAGTCCAGCAGAATTTGATATCTGAAAAAGCATGGAAAAAAGGTTGACTACCAGGTCATGGTGGGCAGTTATTTTATGTGTCTGGTCCACCACCTGATCATCTTGAAATGTAGAGAGATAAGGAAAATAATACCTAAAATTCTGGGATCCTAACTAGGGTTGGCTTCCCAGGTGGCTCAGTGGTAAAGAATCAGCCTGCAATGCAGGAGATGCAGGTTTGATCCCTGCGTTGGGAAGATCCTCCTGGAGAAGGAAATGGCAACCCACTCCAGTATTCTTCCCTGGAGAAGCATATGGACAGAGGAACCTGGCAGGCTAGGCTCTAGAGGAGCCTTCATGGGGTCACAGAGAGTTGGACATTTCTTAGTGACAAAGCAACAACAAGAACAACAACCAGGGTTGATGCTGTTATGGCCCCCTTATGCTTATTTTCTTTGAGTATGAACTCTAACTAGGTTAGATTCATCAGTATACATATAAGGAACATTCCATAAGTGTTCCCTACAAAAAGGATAGAAAAATTGTGGCCCACCAGCCAAATCTGGCTATGGCCTGTTTTTGTACAACTTGTGAGCTAAGCATGATTTTTGTTTTCAGATGACTGAAAAGAGTTAAAAGAAAGACACTATTTCTTGGCCTGTGAAAATTGTATAAAATTTAAGTTTCAGTTTCTATAAACACAGTTGAGTGGAATCCCACTGCACCCATTTGTTTTGTCTCTGGCTGCTTGCACACTATAGTGGCAGAGCAGAGTAGGTTGGGTAGAAACAAAAGGGAGCACAACACCTAGAATATTTATTCTGACCCTTTGCAGAAAGTTTGTCAACACTGCTCTATGATCATTAAGAAGAGCATGGACAAGGAGGCTGCATCAGTGTGAAGGAGTAGGCTGCGTCCCAATTCCCTTCCTAAAACCATGATGCTTGCTTAGTTGCTCAGTCGTGTGATGTCTTCAAATCAGCACTGGCATCTGACTTCTGCTCAAAATGAGAACATCCCCAGAAGGGCTTTTTAATACTCCAGAAGAAAACAGTAAGGTGGGGAGGGGAGATGGAAGAAGGAAAAGGTGATCAAGGGAGTTGTCTTGTCATTTCTCAGATACTAATGATTGAAACGTTGAACAGTAGACTTCTGATAAACTTAAGGGTTGAGCCAGATAATCTGTGCTTCATTCTAGGTCTAAACTGCTCTGATATTCTCTCTGTTTTATTCTTCTTCAGGCCTCAAGAGTTTCAAAATCTTACCCTTATCTTATTAAGTATAACTACAAAAATAGAAGTTGGCCTTAAAATATTAGGTTAGGGATATCAGAGACTTTTGTGTAAAGACTGAAACCTTTAAAGGATATGACCTTTCCATATCCAAATGCTTACTTCCAAAGATTTGTCAGGAACACACATATGCTAACAAGGAGTTTATACTTGTGGTTGACTACCAACACACAATTACCATTGGCATATAAGCTTCCCAATGAAACTGACTTCCTGTCATTAAACAGACAATTCCTCAAAGGCAGAATGCATATCAGTTTCTGCTTTCCTCAAAGGGCCTTGTGTTTAGTAGGATGACACCATAAGCAGTGGTTAGGTAAGTGTTTTATTTATTCAGATGGTTTACATCTTCATTTCATGTTGCATTTGTATGTCAATTCATAGGATAATTCTGGATATTTTGATACATTTTAATATGGTAGTATTAAGTAAGCATTTGCATGCACACATCACTATGAAAAAGCTGGCTTAAAACTTAACATTCAAAACACTAAGATCACGGCACAGAGTCCCATCACTTCATGGCAAATGGATGGGGAAAAATGGAAACAGTGACAGACAATATTCTTGGGCTCCAAAATCACTGCACATGGTGATTGCAGCCATAAAATTAAAAGATGCTTGGTCCTTGGAAGAAAAGCTATGACCAAGATAGACAGCATATTAAAAAGCAGAGACATTACTTTGCCAACAAAGGTCAGTTCAGTTCAGTTCAGTTCAGTCACTCAGTCATGTCTGACTCTTTGGGACCCGTGGACTGCAGCATGCCAAGCTTCCCAGTCTGTCACCAACTCCCGGAGCATGCTTAAATTCATGTCCATTGAGTCGGTGATGCCATCCAACCATCTCATCCTCTGTTGTTCCCTTCTCCTCCTGGCTTCAGTCTTTCCCAGCATCAGGGTCTTTTCCAATGAGTCAGTTTTTCGAATCAGGTGGCCAAAGTATTGGAGCTTCAGCTTCAGCACCAGTCCTTCCAATGAATATTCAGGACTGATTTCCTTTGGAATTGAATGGTTTGATCTCCTTGCAGTTCAAGGGACTCTCAAGAGTCTTCTCCAACACCACAGTTCAAAAGCACCAGTTCTTCAGTGCTTAGCTTTCTCTATGGTCCAACTCTCACATTCATACCTAACTACTGGAAAAACCATAGCTTTGACTAGATGGGCCTTTGTCAGCAAAGTAATATCTCTGCTTTTTAATAAGCTGTCTAGGTTGGTCATAACTTTTCTTCCAAGGAGCAAGTGTCTTTTAATTTCATGGCTGCAGTCACCATGTGCAGTGGTTTTGGAGCCCAAGAAAATAAAGTCTGTCATTGTCTCCATTGTTTCTCTATTTGCCATGAAGTGATGGGACCAGATGCCATGATCTTAGTGTTTTGAATGTTGAGTTTTAAGCCAACTTTTTTACTTTCCTCTTTCACTTTCATCAAGAGGCTCTTCAGTTCCTCTTTGATTTTTGCTATAAGGGTGATGTCACCAGCATATCTGCAGTTATTGATATTTCTTCTGTCAAGCTTGATTCCAGCTTGTGCTTCATCCAGCCTGGCATTTCATAGGATGTACTCTGCATAGAAGTTAAATAAGCAGGGTGAAAATATACACCCTTGATGTACTCCTTTCCCAACTTGGAACCAGTCTGTTTTTCCATGTCCAGTTCTAACGTTGCTTCTTGACCTGCATACGGATTTCTCAGGAGGCAGGTAAGGTGGTCTGGTATTCCCATCTCTTGAAGACCTTCCACAGTTTGTTGTGATCCACACAGCCAAAGGCTTTGGCATAGTCAATAAAGCAGAAATAGATGTTTTTCTGGAACTCTCTTGCTTTTTTGATGACTCAACAGATGTTGGCAATTTGATCTCTGGTTCTCTGCCTTTTCTAAATCCAGCTTGAACATTTGGAAGTTCTCAGTTCATGTACTGTTGAAGCCTGGCCTGGAGAATTTTGAGCATTACTTTGCTAGCTGTATGACATGTGTGCAATTGTGGGGTAATCTGAAAATTCTTTGGCATTGCTTTTCTTTGGGATTGGAATGAAAATGGATCTTTTTCAGTCCTGTGGCCACTGCTGAGTTTTCCAAATTTGCTTTCATCGAACTGTGATCTCCTACATTGCAGGCAGATACTTTATCTGCAATGTAGTTAAAGGGAAACCCCACCAAGAAAAGTCTGTATAGTCAAAGGTATGGTTTTTTCCAGTAGTCATGTATGGATGTGAGCATTGGACCATAAAGAAGGCTGAGTGCTAAAGAACTGATGCTTTTGAACTGTGGTGTTGGAGAAGACTCTTGAGAGTCCCTTGTACTGCAAAGAGATCAAGCCAGGCAATCCTAAAGGAAATCAGTCCTGAATATACATTGGAAGTCTTGATGCTGAAGTTGAAGCTCCAATACTTTGGCCACCTGATACAAAGAGCTGACTCATTGGAAAAGACCCTGATGCTGGGAAAGATTGAAGCCAGGAGGAGAAGGAGATAACAGAGGATGAGATGGTTGGATTGCATCACTGACTCGGTGGATACAAGTTTGAACAAGCTCTGGGAGTTGGTGATGGACAGGGAGGCCTGATGTGCTGCAGTCCATGGGTTTGAAAAGAGTCGGACATGACAGAGCAGCTGAATAAAAACAGCAATAACTATGTAATACATAAAAGTTTCAGTATACACAAATGAAATACAGTAGACACCCTACTGATCCCTGAAAACCATTCCAGAGATTTGGGTCACATCAACCAAAATAGCATCCATTCATGAAGTGAGAAACCTGTGATGTGAAGTGAGCACTATGAAAATAGTTCCCCCAAAATGGCAAGTAAATACATTCCATTGTAAATATACAAGCAACAAATTTGTAAGGAAGCAACACAGATGGTTTTTAACTATTGAATTTGGTAAACATTTGGGGACAAGACAAATCAAAAACACATCTCCTAAGTAATTATGAAAACACACTTTGGATAACTCTCTTCTGTAAGTTATTATTTCCCTCCATAAGGTCAAGAATATTTATAAAATTTTTCTCATCACAGCATGAATTCACAGGCAATTGCAGTAGGGTTATCTACAAAAGGCATCATCAGAGCCTATTTCAGTAAGAATTCAGAGGAAGCTTGTACCATCAACATTTGTATGGAATGTACAATTAGCCGCTAAGAACACAAAATATTAGAATAATAGAAACACAGTGATTAAAGGTTTCTGTGCTTCAGGGACTTAACTCAAAATATAAATGTTTGCTGACACAAACACTCACTCCCAAGTTCAAAGAAAACTTTGGTTTATTCTTAAGAAGAGATATTGGCCAAATAGTTTCTACAAGCCTTTGTCATCAACGTCCTGGGTCCCAGAATGATGGCACTGTTCAGGGTTCTTGGTTCCAAGTAATGGAAACCAACTCTGATTACTTGAAAGCAAAAAGCAATTTTTCCTAAGGATGGGGAGTAATTTGCAGGATTCAGGCAGAGCTAGTCAACCAGGCACAAAAGTGGGCAAAATGAAGACAGGCCAGAGCCACAGCCAAAATCATTACAATGGAACTCTATGTAGGACCTTTTTGTGGCCACAGTATTCCAGCATCACTGCTAACCCTACCACCAGTAGACAGTGGAAATCACTGCGGCCACTACACGATGAATTTAAGAATGCCCCTCCGCTTCTTTGTATCACTGCCCCAGAGTCAAAGCTCAAGGGAGGAACACAGTAGACTTTGTTGTCATTGTTTAGTTGCTAAGTTTTATCTGGCCCAGCAGCCCGCTCTGTCCATTCGGATTTCTCAGGCAAGAATACTGGAGTAGGTTGCCATTTCCTTTTCCAGGGACAGTAGGCTTTGCTTTGGTCAAATACTCAATCCCTACCTTGCATCAGGGGAATGGGATAAGAACATCTTTATTTTTTTAAGAAATCTTCTTTTAAGATCTGGAAATAAATTTCCTTAATGAGAGTCAAGGTCCTGCTTGCCCTGATCTTTTTTTGTTTTCTTATATTTTAAATATTTATTTATTAATATCATTAATTATTTATTAATAATATTTAATTATTTAAATAAACATATATTTAATATTTATCTATTTAAATAATATTTATTTATATGGAATCTTAGTAGTAGCATCTTTCATTGCTACATGCAGGCTTAGTAGCTCTGCAGCATGTGGGATCTTAGTTCCCTGACCAGGCATTTGAACCACATCCTCTGCATTGGAATGCAGATCCTTAAGCTCTGGACCACCAGGAAAGTCCCACTTTTTCCCTTATCTTAAGCTTTCTTCAAAATAAGGATGGTTTTCAGATGTGAGAAAAATATCCTTTTGGTTGTCCTCACCTTTTGCAAGGAAGTACAAAATAAACACAGATATCACTGTTACACATGAGAGGGAATAAATAACAACACATGATGAAATATGATTCTGGGAACATACAACGGTTCCATGGTCAATTCTAATGGGAAAATAATGCTTCACTTCACTTCTGCCTGTTGCTCTAGTTCTTCTAGAATTGAAACCAACAAGAAAGATACCGAGGTCAGTTCCTCACATCCTTCTACAGCCACCTGCTGCGGGCACTCCAGTTCCACTGGGCTGTGGCCATTTGGGTAAGTTTGGGAGGACAGCAGAGGATGACAAGAGGATTCGGTCTCAGGGAAAGGAGGAAAGGTCTTAATGTCCACATTCACCCCAACAATGAAGTGTGTGAAGAGAGTTGTGTGGAGCCTTTAGCTTCAACTCCATAGACTCAGGGAGATTCACAATGGGAGTATCCCTAACTAATGAGACAATTACAGATAGCCAGGACAGCAATACTGTCCATCAATTCCTAACCAGTCTAGGTATGGAAGGCTAATCAATGACACCATTATGGGAAGCCAACACTCTGACTTTGATCTTGAATTAGGAGGCCCCAGACTCCACGAGGGACCCTCACAGTGCCAGGGTCCATCAAAATCTAGAGCCATCCAGTTTCTTCTTCTTTTTTAAAAAAAAATTATTTATTTTTTATTGAAGGATAATTGCTTTACAGAATTTTGTTGTTTTCTGTCAAACTTCAACATGAATCAACCATAGGTATACATATATTCCCTCCCTTTTGAACCTCCCTCCCATCTTCCCCCATCCCACTCCTCTAGGTTGATACAGAAACCCTGTTTGAGTTTCCTGAGCCACACAGCAAATTCCCTTTGGCTCTCTATTTTACATATGGTAATGTAAGCTTCCATGTTACTCCTTCCATACATCTCACCCTCTCCTCCCCTCTCCCCATGTCTATAAATCTATTCTGTATGTCTGTTTCTCCACTGTTGCCCTGTAAATAAATTCTTCAGTACCACTTTTCTAAATTCTGTATATATGCATTAGAGTATATTTATCTTTCTCTTTCTGACTTACTTCACTCTGTATAATAGGTTCTAGGTTCATCCACCTCATTAGAACTGACTCAAATGCATTCCTTTTTATGGCTGAGTAGTATTCCGTTGTGTATATGTACCACAACTTCTTTATCCGTTCATCTGTTGATGGGCATCTAGGTTGCTTCCATGTTCTAGCTATTGTAAATTGTGCTGCAATGAACAGTGGGATACATGTGGCTTTTTCAATTTTGGTTTCCTCAGGGTATATGCCTAGGAGTGGGGTTGATGGACCATATGGTGGTTTTATTCCTAGTTTTCTAAGGACTCTCCATACTGTCTTCCATAGTGGCTGTATCAATTTACATTCCCATCACCAGTGCAAGAGCATTCCCTTTCCTCCACACCTTCTCCAGCATTTATTGTTTGTAGACTTTTTAATGATGGCCATTCTGACTGGTGTGAGGTTATTTCTCATTGTAGTTTTGATTTGCATTTCTCTAATAATGAGTGATGTTGAGCATGTTTTCATGTATTTGTTAGCCATCTGTATGTCTTCTTTGGAGAAATGTCTGTTTAGGTCTTTCCCCCACTTTTTGATTTGTTTTTCTGGCATTGAGTTGTATGAGCTGCTTGTATATTTTGGAAATTAATCCTTTGTCAATTCTTTCATTTGCTATTATTTTCTCCCATCCTGAGGGCTGTCTTTTCACCTTGCTTATATTTTCCTTTGCTGTGCAAAAGCTTTTAAGTTTAATCAGGTCCCACTTGTTTACTTTTGTTTTTATTTCCCTTACTCTAGGAGGTGAGTCACAGAAGATCTTGCTTTGATTTATGTCATCGAGTGTTCTGCCTATGTTTTCTTCTAAGAGTTTTATAGTTTCTGGTCTTACATTTAGGTCTCTAATCCATTTTGAGCTTATTTTTGTGTATGGTGTTAGGAAGTGTTCTAATTTCATTCTTTTATGTGTAGCTGTCCAGTTTTCCCAGCACCATTTATTGAAGAGGCTGTCTTTGCCCCATTGTATATTTTTGCCTTCTTTGTCAAAAATAAGGTACCCATAGGTGCATGGGTTTATTGTTGGGCTTCCTATCTTCTTCCATTGATCTATATTTCTGTTTATGTGCCAATACCATACTGTCTGGATGACTGTGGCTTTGTAGTATAATCTGAAGTCAGGAAAGCTGATTCCTCCAGCTCCATCCTTCTTTCTCAAAACTGCTTTGGCTATTCGGGGTGTTTTGTGTTTCCATATGAATTGTGAAATTTTTTGTTCTAGTTCTGAGCCATTCGGCTTCTAATTGCTTACCTTTCATAAGTGAAAAGAACTAACTGTATTTCTAAACTTCTTTAGAATGCTTTGAAAACTTTAGGGAATACTTTGCTCACTCAGTGGCTCAGCTGGATTGTGAAGTCCTGACAAGTCACGCCAATAGATAATAAGACAAGAAGCATGGTTTTTGTTTAGAAAAAAATGGCACTGTTTTAAAAAAAGATATATATTTACTGACACAATGTACATTACAGTATGATAAGTACCTCTACTATCTTATTAAAAATACCTTTAAACTGCTCATATGCTTTTGATAGCATTATTTCTTAGTGACTGAAACTAGAAATGTTTGTCAGATGCAAGGGAAGGAGGTAGTTTTTGCTGCTGAGAAGAGCAATAAGTACTCAATCCTTATAGCAGAAATGGTAACCTGGAAAAAAAAGGCTGAATACAGCCCCAGATCAGGACAGGATTTACTTGGTTTGCATCCTGTTCTCAGGGCTTTGGGGTATACCTGATGAACTGACACCAATGAGTCCATGTGCATTCAGCCCAGGAGGGGAGAGAACTGCACTCCCCACCCCAGAAGCCAATTCTTTTAAGGCTTGGCCAAGGCATCCTGGAATTAGGCATTGACATCTAAAAATAATAAGAGAATACCATTATAAAGCATAGGCTTCTCAGGTAGCATGGAGGTAAAGAATCCACCTGTCAATGCAAAAGATATGGTTTCATTCCCTGGGTGGGGAAGATCCCCTAGAGGAGGAAATGGCAACCCACTCCAGTATTCTTGTCTGGAGAATCTCATGGACAGAGGAGTCTGGCGGACTACAGTCCATGAGGTCACAAAGAATCGAACATGACTGAGCATGCATCATGACTATAAAGCACTTTGCAAAATGAGAAGACTACATGAGTATCCATCATTCATAATAACGATGCTCTAGGTAATTGCAACATTCAGGATGCAGTTTAGTCTTAGGCAGCCTTGGCAAGGAGACCACTAATGTCCAAAGGGCTGAGCACTAAATGCTTCAATTCTTTCCCTGGCTGGAAGACTGCCCAGAAAAGAAGGCAAGCCTACAGAGCTCTTGAGACAATTTCTGAGAGCTCCACTGAAGATGCAAACATTGCCAAGGAAAAATCATTACATCTCCTTAACAGATATTTGGAGCAGCAGCCTCATTTTCAGATTTACAAAATAGGTCCCCTTCAGAGTCCTTAGAATAAGAAACTGAGATAACACTTAAATAATATCAAAGACTCAGCCACCTTCACATCCACTTTCAAAATCACAATTAATTCAAGAAGGTGGTTAACGGGCATATGTGGTTCTTTAGGACAATTTCAAAAAAATTTCAATTCCTTTATATTCTGGTTATTTGAATGAATTATTTTCCTTAAGTAATCATGACATTTTGTAGAGACTTGAATTTTTATTTTATAATTTATTTCTAATTATGCAAACACTTTCTTTGTAGCCTTTATCCAAATCTGGCAGTCTTTATTCATTTGTTTATTCTTTGAATGTCTACAGCACTGAGAGTGGTAGATGTCACTTTGCAGAGAGATTATTTTTTGTCTCATTACGTTCTCTAATTTTTATGTGCATCTAGACTTTTCATCTCCATGATAAACCCCTAGAGACCAATGACAATTTACTGGGTGCTGATCTGGCTTCCCTCTGGACTCACAGTAATGCTCCCTAGTGAATCAGTTTGTTGTTGTTCAGTCACTCAATCATGTCTGACTCTTTGCGACCCCATGGACTGCAGCACACCAGGCCTCCCTGTCCATCACTATCTCCTGGAGGTTGCTCAAACTCATGTCCATTGAGTTGGTGATGCCATCCAACCGTCTCATCCTCTATCTTCCCTTTCTCCTCCTACCTTCAATCTTTCCCAGGATCAGGGTCTTTCCCAGCGAGTCGGCTGTTCGCATCAGGTGGCCAAAGTATTGGAGCTTCAGCTTCAGCAGCAGTCCTACCAATGATTATTCAGGGTTGATTTCCTTTAGGATTGGCTGGTTTGATCTCCTTTCTGTCCAAGGGACTCTCAAGTGTCGTCTCCAGTACCACAGTTTGAAAGCATCAGTCCAATGAAAAGATCCCTTATTAGAGCAATTTCATCAGGTAACTGATCCACTTTTTAATACTGTAGATTGGTTACATGATAAAATTGCTCTAATAGGGGATCTTTTGATTGCACATTTCTATTGTTAATATTTAAAACACTTCAAGCAACTTTTAAGATATAATTTAGGCAGCAGTGAGGTTCACCTTTGCTCAAAAGTCCCTCCTTCTTAATATGTAGATTAATCAGCTCAACAGCATTGCAGGGAAGAGCGTTCAGTACCTGTGGACAAATCAAGTGCACTCAAGAACCTCCCAAATTTTCCTCTGTCTGACAGTTGACAGGTCACCATGGCTCACTGAAAGGGGAGAAAAAGACCGGTAGTTTTTTCTAACAAAAATTTTTGGAACACTTTGAGGCCTTCTTTTTTGAGTGCTTTTGATAAGAAATATCTACCTGAATTTTCCATTTATCTACAAATGCAATACTGAGTCAGTGCCCCCAAGCAACCAACACAGACACATTAAAGGAAAAAAACTGAAGAAACGATCTCATTCTTGCCTATTCCTAGATATCCGGTGCCAAGAGTTTGAAATGTTCTTTCAAGGTTTTTTCTGATGCTCAAAAATATCAAAACATATTTATTCACATATAGTTTTATTTCTTGTTTTGTTTTCAAAATTGAGATCATATACATATTCCTTTGTAAACTTGCTTCTTTTGTACTCAGCAATGCATAAGGGATGTTCCTTTGAATCACTGAAATATTAGTTCTTCTTCTTTCTAGAAATTGTGTTATATTCCCTTGTATGGGGCTTCCCAGGTGGGAAGGTAAAGAATCTGCCTGCAAAGCAGGAGATGCCGCTTTGATCCCTGGATCAGGAATATCCCCTGGAGAAGGAAATGGCAACGCACTCCAGTATTTTTGCCTTGGAAATCTCATGGACAGAGAAATCTGGTGGGCAACAGTCCATGGCGTCCCAAAAGGGTCAGACACAATTCAGCTACTGAGCATGCACGTAGTTGCAGATGACACCACCCTTATGGCAGAAAGTGAAGAAGAACTAAAGAGTCTCTTGATGAAAGTGAAAGAGGAGAGTGAAAAAGTTGGTTTAAAGCTCAACATTCAGAAAACTAAGATCATGGCATCTGGTCCCATCACTTCACGGGAAATAGATGGGGACACAGTGGAAACAGTGACAGACTTTTTTTTTTGGGGCTCCCAAATGACTACAGATGATGATTGTAGCCATGAAATTAAAAGATGCTTACTCCTTGGAAAAAAAGTTATAACCAACCTAGACAGCATATTAAAAAGCAGAGACATTAGTTTGTCAACAAAGATCCGTTGAGTCAAGGCTATGGTTTTTCCAGTAGTCATGTATGGGTGTGAGAGTCAGACCATAAAGAAAGTTGAGTGCCAAAGAACTGATGTTTTTGAATTGTGGTGTTGGAGAAGACTCTTGAGAGTTGCTTGTACTGCAAGGATATCCAACCACTCCATCCTAAAGATCAGTCCTGGTCTTGGACTGATTGGAAGGACTGATGTGGAAGCTGAAACTCCAATTCTTTGACCACCTGATGCGAAGAGTTGACTCATTTGAAAAAACCTCCATGCTGGGAAAGATTGAAGGTGGGAGGAGAAAGGGATGACAGAGGATGAGATGGTTGGATGGCATCAATGACTCGATGGACTTGAGTTTGAGCAAGCTCCAGGAGTTGGTGATGGACGGGGAAGCCTGGCGTGCTGCAGTCCAAGAGGTTGCAAAGAGTCGGACATGACAGAGCGACTGAACTCAACTCAACTGTTGCACATAGTTGTACTATCTCCCGCTACCCCACCAACGTTTGCTTTTGTTGAACATTGAGACTTTTGTCACTTACTCAGGTGATGTCATCTCTCTGACTCTCAGTTTGCATTGTAAGTTTTTCTCCATCTCTAAAATTTGGAATTTACTTGACATAAAGTTCAGTTCTTTAACAATTTTTCCCCTAAAGTTAATAAATATTTACTTAATTCAATTTCTTGAAACTATTTTGAATTTGAACTTTAAAACACTGTGATAGTCCTGAGGAGCATGAGAGTATTCCACAATCATCCTTGATACTAGGGAATGTTCACACTTCTGAAATTCCTTTAAAGTAATTAAAATAAGGGGTTGAAAGTTCTGGCACAATTCTACGACTATGACCCAGAAATAAATATATTTCTATACAAACATTTTATACCAGCTGTTTTGGGGAACACTGTCCAGGGAAAAGCTAACAGTGGTTAAACATGTTTAGGAAAATGCTATTTTAAACTATATATGCAATTTTTAAAATTCTGATTTTTCTGTGTGTGTGTGAAGGTGATCATTTCCTAACCTCTTTCCCTAGTTTCTCCATTAGGCAGTGAGGGTACCTCTCCAGACTGATCATGGCAAGAGAGAGAACCTCACTCTGCAGTCTCTCTATACCGTACATGTGGAGTTGCTGGGAAGATGCCTGCAGCATCTTCAGCATCCTGCCCACCCCTCCCCCAGCTCCTCTTTATCTCAGGCACAAGTCCTTGCTGAAACATTAACCAATCAGTCAAGACGGAACTGAAAAATCATCCTTCTCACTTAGTCTGTGCCCTCAATCTTCTTTATTCTTTAAATCGAAATGAAAGTGACATTTGGATTCACCCATTAATCATTCATGAGAAAGTACCAGTAAGCACCAGCTCTGTGGCTTAGTCTGAGCTGAGAAATCAGAATGTGCCCCAAACACAGGCATGTGACACATCGGCTCTCACCCCGAGCAGCAGAGTAAAATGAGGCCTGGCCTTCATGTCTGCACACCGGGGAAACTCAACGCCCACCCTGGGACTTCAGAGCGGCCCGAGGCCATCACAAAACCCAGTCTGAGCCCTCCAGCCCACCCGCCCACCCCTACTCACTATTCAATACTTACTTTACTTTCACAGTGCATCAGAGGAATTCATAGGAATTAATGAGTCACAGGAATTATTTTTTTCTAGCCAGGTGATATCCAACATATTTGAGTTTTCTTCCCCATGGGGATAACTGTGCTAGAAACTGAGAAAAAAAGAAATTTTTTCTTAAAGACTAACTAGAACAATAGACCAATTCCTCAGAGAGAAGGGCAACAGGATGCTAAGTGACAAAAGTCAAAAAGGGCCATCATTTTTATCCTCAGAAATGAGAGCTCCTGCATTTTCCAGAACAAAACCTCTTGGGCAGACAGGAGGACCACCTCAGTAAGAATTACCCTGGGCTTGTATATTTTTTTTTAAAAAAGACTGACCTGGCCCAGACATACCTCATCAGATTATAAACATGTGTACCCTGAAATCTACCCTTTTTGCCAGCACCTCAGAAGATTTGATGGACACAACAACTTTTATTTTTTTATTTTTTTAAATTTTATTTTATTAGTTGGAGGCCAATTACTTCACAACATTTCAGTGGGTTTTGTCATACATTGACACGAATCAGCCATTGAGTTACACGTATTCCCCATCCCGATCCCCCCTCCCACCTCCCTCTCCACCCGACTCCTCTGGGTACTCCCAGTGCACCAGGCCCGAGCACTCGTCTCATGCATCCCACCTGGGCTAGTGATCTGATTCACCATAGATAATATACATGCTGTTCTTTTGAAACATCCCACCCTCACCTTCTCCCACGGAGTTCAAAAGTCTGTTCTGTACTTCTGTGTTTCTTTTTCTGTTTTGCATATAGGGTTATCGTTACCATCTTTCTAAATTCCGTATATATGTGTTAGTATGCTGTAATGTTCTTTATCTTTCTGGCTTACTTCACTCTGTATAATGGGCTCCAGTTTCGTCTATCTCATTAGAACTGATTCAAATGAATTCTTTTTAATGGCTGAGTAATATTCCATGGTGTATATGTACCACAGCTTCCTTATCCATTCATCTGCAGATGGGCATCTAGGCTGCTTCCATGTCCTGGCTATTATAAACAGTGCTGCGATGAACATTGGGGTGCACGTGTCTCTTTCAGATCTGGTTTCCTCGGTGTGTATGCCCAGAAGTGGTATTGCTGGGTCATATGGCAGTTCTATTTCCAGTTTTTTAAGAAATCTCCACACTGTTTTCCATAGTGGCTGTACTAGTTTGCATTCCCACCAACAGTGTAAGAGGGTTCCCTTTTCTCCACACCCTCTCCAGCATTTATTGCTTGTAGACTTTTGGATAGCAGCCATCCTGACTGGCGTGTAATGGTATCTCATTGTGGTTTTGATTTGCATTTCTCTAATAATGAGTGATGTTGAGCATCTTTTCATGTGTTTGTTAGCCATCTGTATGTCTTCTTTGGAGAAATGTCTGTTTAGTTCTTTGGCCCATTTTTTGATTGGGTCATTTATTTTTCTGGAATTGAGCTGCAGGAGTTGCTTGTATATTTTTGAGATTAGTCCTTTGTCTGTTTCTTCATTTGCTATTATTTTCTCCCAATCTGAGGGCTGTCTTTTCACCTTACTTATAGTTTCCTTTGTAGTGCAAAAGCTTTTAAGTTTCATTAGGTCCCATTTGTTTAGTTTTGCTTTTATTTCCAATATTCTGGGAGGTGGGTCATAGAGGATCCTGCTGAGATTTATGTCAGAGAGTGTTTTGCCTATGTTCTCCTCTAGGAGTTTTATATTTTCTGGTCTTACATTTAGATCTTTAATCCATTTTGAGTTTATTTTTGTGTATGGTGTTAGAAAGTGTTCTAGTTTCATTCTTTTACAAGTGGTTAACCAGTTTTCCCAGCACCACTTGTTAAAGAGGTTGTCTTTTTTCCATTGTATATCCTTGCCTCCTTTGTCAAAGATATGGTGTCCATAGGTTCGTGGATTTATCTGTGGGCTTTCTATTCTGTTCCATTGATCTATATTTCTGTTCTTGTGCCAGTACCATACTGTCTTGATGACTGTGGCTTTGTAGTAGAGTCTGAAGTCAGGGAGGGTGATTCCTCCAGTTCCATTCTTCTTTCTCAAGATTACTTTGGCTATTCGTGGTTTTCTGTATTTCCATACAAATTGTGAAATTATTTGTTCTAGTTCTGTGAAAAATACCGTTGGTAGCTTGATAGGGATTGCATTGAATCTATAGATTGCTTTGGGTAGAATAGCCATTTTGACAATATTGATTCTTCCAATCCATGAACACGGTATGTTTCTCCATCTGTTTGTGTCCTCTTTGATTTCTTTTATCAGTGTTTTATAGTTTTCTATGTACAGGTCTTTTGTTTCTTTAGGTAGATATACTCCTAAGTATTTTATTCTTTTTGTTGCAATGGTGAATGGTATTGTTTCCTTAATTTCTCTTTCTGTTTTCTCATTGTTAGTGTATAGAAATGCAAGGGATTTCTGTGTATTAATTTTATATCCTGCAACTTTACTATATTTGTTGATTAGCTCTAGTAATTTTCTGGTAGAATCTTTAGGGTTTGCTATGTAGAGGATCATGTCATCTGCAAACAGCGAGAGTTTCACTTCTTCTTTTCCTATCTGGATTCCTTTTACTTCTTTTTCTGCTCTGATTGCTGTGGCCAAAACTTCCAAGACTATGTTGAATAGTAGTGGTGAGAGTGGGCACCCCTGTCTTGTTCCTGATTTCAGGGGAAATGCTTTGGAAAGCAGGAGTCGCAATACTCATATCAGATAAAATAGACTTTCAAATAAAGGATGTGAAGAGAGACAAAGAAGGACACTACATAATGATCAAAGGATCAATCCAAGAAGAAGATATAACAATTATAAACATATATGCACCCAACATAGGAGCACCGCAATATGTACGGCAAACGCTAATGAGTATGAAAGAGGAAATTAATAGCAACACAATAATAGTGGGAGACTTTAATACCCCACTCACAACTATGGATAGATCAACTAAACAGAAAATCAACAAGGAAACACAAACCTTAAATGATACAATGGACCAGCTAGACCTAATTGATATCTATAGGACATTTCACCCCAAAACAATCAATTTCACCTTTTTCTCAAGTGCACACGGAACCTTCTCCAGAATAGATCACATCCTGGGCCATAAATCTGGTCTTGGAAAATTCAGAAAAATTGAAATCATTCCAGTCATCTTTTCTGATCACAGTGCAGTAAGATTAGATCTCAATTCCAGGAAAAAAATTGTTAAAAATTCAAACATATGGAGGCTAAATAACACGCTTCTGAATAACCAACAAATCATAGAAGAAATAAAAAAAGAAATCACAACAACTTTTAAAACCATAGGATTACCCAGGCAAGAGTACTGGAGTAGGTTGCCATTTCCTTCTCCGGGGAATCTTTCCAACCCAGGGATCAAATCCAAGTCTCTAGCATCTCCTGCATTTGCAGGCATGATCTTTATCACTGGCACCACCTGGGAAGCTCAGCAGAAATCATAGTGGTACTCTGGCTGTAGTCTGTAGACCAGCAGCGTCCAGGGCACCTGGATCTTATTATATATAGGATGGATGAACAGGTTCCCACTGCACGGCACAGGGAACTATATCCAATCTCCTGGGATGGACCATCATGGAAAAAAATATTAAATAAAAAGGATGTGTGTAACTGAGTCACTTTGCTGAACGGCAGAAATTAACACATTGTAAATCAACTGGACTTCAATAATAATAATAAAGAACCAAAGCACCTGGGTCTTGTTAGAGATACACATTCTGTACCCCTACAGACATGCTGATTCAGAAATTCTGGTCAAGGCTCAGCAATCTCTGTTTAAGAAGCCTTCCAGGTGATCCTCGTGTGTGGCAAAACTGGCCATAGCACACTTCTGCAGGACTCAGTTTGGAAAATATTGGAATGGCCAGTGAGAACACAGGAGATTAAAGATGGAAGCCCTCACTTGAAACTGTGATAGCATGTATTAGTGGCCCCTTAAGAGAGGAGCTCACCTTTAGGGTAGAGATTTAAATTATGGATGATTTAGTGGAAAGAAGAGACAAAGGGAAGGATGGCAGAAAACTTTAACAGGCAGAAATCCGGGTCTGTCCAGGTCTATAATCTATTCAACAAGCTTGGAAGTCTCACGTCATTTTTGAGTTACAGGAATTATAGTTGGACGAGGGTGCTCAACTTGGGATCTGGGAGAACTTAAAAGGAACAGTAAGGAGTGTGGACCTTCTTGTTCAGGCACTGGGGACACATCACAGGATGATGAGGTGAGGAATACCACGCCACGAGACTGTGTTTAGGAAATATGATTATGCATCTGTGAACATTGGGAAACACAGCGGAGAGGCTGAAAGTGAGTAATTCGCAGACCTCCCCGGTGGTCCAGGGATTGGGAACCCACCTGCCAGTGCAGGGGACATGGGTTTGATCCCTGGTTGCTGGGCAACTAAGCCACAACTCCTGAAGCCTGTGCGCTCTAGAGCCCGCACCCTGCAACACGAGAAGCCACCACGTGAGGAGTCCCCACATTGCAGCTGAAGAGCAGAGAGACCATGACTGGAGAAGGCCCTCTCACAGCAACGAAGACCCAGTGCAGCCAAAAAAAACAAGTCTTGCAATA
The DNA here is from genome assembly GCF_963930625.1 of Muntiacus reevesi. Lineage (NCBI taxonomy): Eukaryota > Metazoa > Chordata > Mammalia > Artiodactyla > Cervidae > Muntiacus > Muntiacus reevesi. Next base: position 47,970,435 of record NC_089269.1, on the reverse strand, counting down.
TTCCAGAAATAAAATGATGAGGGTTTGGGCTAGGGTGATGTCTATGAGAAGCAAAGTAATCAAATAGATATAAGAGTCTTCAAGAAGTAGAGATAGGCTGTACTTGGTGTTTGGATGGGGTAGGGAGAGAGTGAAGAGGAGAAGAAGAAATGGAGGAGGGAAAAAATTAAGTGACCGAGGGTGACACCCCAGCTTCAAGACTAATAAACCAGAAGCAGTAATGAGCATGGGACGTTCTGAAGGGGGCGCAGGTTGGGGGAAAGAGAGATTGAGTCTTTTGATTGTTTCTCAATCATCTCTACTCTTCACATTGCTAGCACTTCTCAGAACAAATCAATCTGCGGTGAAGAAAGAGACAATAATTCTACAAGACATGTAGCAACTGAATATCAGTCCTTTCCAGCTGACAAAGTTACAAAGAAGTTTCTGTTTCTTCATATCACAGCTGAAGGGCAGCTGTGACTGTCCTCCTTAACTCTTCAAGGAGATTCCTCTGGGAAGCTGGGATTCTGGCTTTCATTCTGGCTAGCTAAAGATGTCCTGGTTAATTGGATGTATGCCTGACCCAGATTACCTGGAATCTCGAATTTGCCTCCAGAAAGCTTTCCTTTGCTTTCTTATGAAAATATTTCAGTGAAAGAGGCCAAATTTGAAGAATTCTGGAAGCATGCTTTTGCTTCTGCCTCCTCTCATTAATGCTAGGCAAGGATATGTATAAAACAGGATAACGCATGTAAAATCTATCCATGGAATTCTCCAGGCAAGAATACTAGAGTGGGTAGCCATTTCCTTCTCCAAGGGATCTTCCCAAACCAGGGATCCAACCCAGGTCTTCTGCATTTCAGGCCGCTTCTTTACACTCTGAACCATCAGGGAAGCCCCCCAAACTGGGGAGGGCATAGGAAAACCTGCACAGTGCCAGCATTCTTGCTTAATTCTCTTCTCTGTGGCAAGCTTTCTGGATTGGAAGCAGTGCTAACATTCCTGGGTGTACTGATAGGTGCCTGAATAATTAAAGAGCAGTAAAACATTTAAGGTCACTTTTTGGTTTAGGATTTGGGTATGGCCTGGGTCTATGCAGAACTGACTTAGAGCCTCTGCTGGGCAGGTTCAGGCCCTGGACCTCGGAAAGCGTACTCAAAGATCCGGCAACACACACCGGGGTGGGAGATATGGATGCCTGGGGCAAACCGCTGCTGCCAACTCAGAGTCCCCAGAGACCAGAGCCATAAACCAAATACTTTAGTGCTGGGTCATATGAATAAGCTCAGAGATAAAAATTACATATGGATTACAGGAGGTCCCCATCTTTGAGAACTTTCTGTTGGATTGTACTACCGTGCTTTCCAAGGTTCTGTACCATAAGATTAAAGGTGCTTTTATTTTTTGTATTTGTTTTTAATGTATTACTTGTGTGATAAGTATTATAGACCTATTATTGCTCAGTATTATGTAGCCTATTGTGTTAGTTGGGTACCTAGACTAACTTTGTTGGACTTACAAACAAATTGGACTTATGAACACGCCCTCAGAAAGGAACTCATTCGAATGCAGGGGACTTAACTATATATACAAAAGTCCATACTTAAAAAGTCAAGAGTCTCCAGAGCCCATCCTGACTGTGTCAATTTCCTGTGGGTGCTGTAACAAACTAGGGCACTTAATAGGAAGTCTAAACTTCTAAAGGCTAGAGGTCTGGCATCAAGCTGTCAGCAGGGTGATGCTCTGTGATGGGATCTATTGGAGAACCTATTCTTTGCTTCTTAGCTCCTTGCGGCTCCACACAGCTCTTGACTTGTGGCTGCATCATTCCAACCACTGCCTTCAGCTTCCCGTGGTCTTCACTTCTGTGTCTTCTCTTCTTTCTCTTGTAAGGACATTGTCCTCGGGTTTAAGACTCACCCCGATAACCCAGGATGATCTCATCTCAAGATCCTTACTTAATTACATCTGCAAGGACCGTTTTCCCAAATAACGTCACACTCACAGGGTGCAAGGGCTAGGGTGTGGATATAACTTCTGTGGAACTCTCATTCAATCCACTGTGTGTCTGCATCCTAAGTCGCTTCAGTCGTGTCCGACTCTTTGCGACCCTATGGACCATAGCCCACCAGGCTCCTCTGTCCATGGGGATTCTCCAGGCAAGAATCCTGGAGTGGGTTGCCATGCCCTCCTCCAGCAGATCTTCCTAATCCAGGAATTGAACCCAAGGATTTTGTCTCCTGCATTGCAGGTGGATTCTTTATCATCTGAGCCACTGGGGATTCCCAAATAAGTAGGAGGGAATAGGCAAATCTCCAGTGCTTAAAATTCCAAGTAGTATATGTAGGTACTCCCCCCTGCAAGGAGATGGAGCAAGGAGATATTCCCCTCTCCTTAAATGTAGGCTGCACATGGTGAATTCTATCCAGAGTCCAGTACTGGCTTCTACTCACTAGGTGTCAGTAGAATCTGTTCCCTTCTGTACCTCACTGCAGACAACCATGTATTCTTCTGATATTGCCAAATATTAGTTGTTATTATTGTAATTTACTATAATCTTTATTTTATAATAATTTTTTAATCATTATTAAGTCTATTCTTCACCCTAAGAAAGATGAATAACATCCTATCAGTAAAGGACTCAGTTCAGTTCAGTTCAGTTCAGTCACTCAGTTGTGTCTGACTCTTTAAGATCCATGGATTGTGGCACACCAGGCCTCCCTGTCCATCACCAACCCCTGGAGCTTGCTCAAACTCATGTTCATCGAGTTGGTGATGCCATCCAACCATCTCATCCTCTGTCGTCCCCATCTCCTCCCGCCTTCAATCTTTCCCAGCATCAGGGGATTTTCAAATGAGTCAGTTCTTTGCATCAGGTGGCCAAAGTATTGGAGTTTCAGTTTCAGCATCAGTCCTTCCAAGGAATATTCAGGACTGATCTCCTTTAGGATGGACTGGTTGGATCTCCTTGCAGTCCAAGGGACTCTCAAGAGTCTTCTCCAACACCACAGTTCAAAAGCATCAATTCTTCTGCGCTCAGCTTTCTTTATAGTCCAACTCTCACATCCATACATGACCACTGGAAAAACCATAGCCTTGAGTAGATGGACCTTTGTTGGCAAAGCAATGTCTCTGCTTTTTAATATGCTGTCTAGGTTGATCATAACTTTCCTTCCAAGGAGCAAGCGTCCTTTAACTTCCTGGCTGCCATCACCGTCTGCCCAGGAGAGCAGTGCCTTGCACGTTGGCAGCGCGTCCCGAGTGTCATCTGTGACCTAAGCTACTGTGGTTGTTTAGTCACTCTGTCGTGTCTGGCTCTTTGCAACCCCATGGACTGTAGCCCACCAGGCTCCTCTGTCTGTGGGATTCTCCAGGCAAGAATCCTGGAGTGGGTTGTCATTTCCTTCTTCAGGGGATCTTCGTAACCCGGGGATTGAACCTTTGTCTCCTGCATTGGCGGGCGGATTCTTTTTTCTTTTTATCACTGAGTCACTTGGGAAGCTTGTGACTTAAGCTGAGTAATCAACTTTATGAACAGCCAACTTTGTTGAGATTCAGTCAGGAACAGGCTTTATTTTTCTCCAGTCACTTACATGCCCCAACTGAGTTCTGTTCTCACTCCCAGAGCACATCTCAGACAGATAAAGGAGCTTTTAGGTCAGTGTCGGCAGTTAAAAGGGCCTCCTTGTAAAATGACCCCAGCAGACCTAACTCACTAATTTAACGTAAGCTTCAACCTCAGGTCCGTTTCACAGCACAAGCCTGGCCTTCGAGTGGGGCTGTCCACACTCCTCCTCATCTTCCTTTAGCTAATGCAATCTCTAGCCAGTGAGGCCGCCTCCCTTCTGGGGAGCATAGTCAGACTCCTGAGAGGTCACCCGGGAAGTCTAGTCCTCACCTGGCCTCCTGTTGCTGCTCAGTGGCTCAGTCATGTCCAACTCTTTGTGACCCCGTGGACTGCAGCCCTCCAAGCCTCCCTGTCCCCCTATGTGAATCGAGGGTCCTAGATTCACTCAATTCAAAGAGACAATCAACTGTGAGACACAACCCCACAAATGGGGCAAAATAAAGAGATAACAAAACCTTAAACATCCGTATTAACAGTCAAGTGCTTCTGGAAGTTTTGGCCACAGCAATCAGAGCAGAAAAAGACGTAAAAGGAATCCAGATAGGAAAAGAAGAAGTGAAACTCTCGCTGTTTGCAGATGACATGATCCTCTACATAGAAAACCCTAAAGACTCTTCCAGAAAATTACTAGAGCTAATCAATGAATATAGTAAAGTTGCAGGATATAAAATTAACACACAGAAATCCCTTGCATTCCTATATACTAACGAAAAAACAGAAAGAGAAATTAAGGAAACAATACCATTCACCATTGCAACAAAAACGAATAAAAATACTTAGGAGTATATCTACCTAACGAAACGAAAGACCTATACACAGAAAACTATAAAGCACTGATGAAAGAAATCAAAGAGGACACAAACAGATGGAGAAACTTACCATGTTCATGGATTGAAAGAATCAATATTGTCAAAATGGTTATTCTACTCAAAGCAATCTATAGATTCAATGCAATCCCTATCAAGCTACCAATGGTATTTTTCACAGAACTAGAACAAATAATTTCACAATTTGTATGGAAATACAAAAAACCTCCAATAGCCAAAGTAATCTTGAGAAAGAAGAATGGAACTGGAGGAATCAACCTGCCTGACTTCATACACTACTACAAAGCCACAGTCATCAAGACAGTATGGTACTGGCACAAGAACAGAAATATAGATCAATGGAACAGAATAGAAAGCCCACAGATAAATCCACGAACCTATGGACACCTTATCTTTGACAAAGGAGGCAAGGATATACAATGGAAAAAAGACAATCTCTTTAACAAGTGGTGCTGGGAAAACTGGTCAACCACTTGTAAAACAATGAAACTAGAACACTTTCTAACACCATACACAAAAATAAACTCAAAATGGATTAAAGATCTAAATGTAAGACCAGAAACTATAAAACTCCTAGAGGAGAACATAGGCAAAACACTCTCCGACATAAATCACAGCAAGATCTTCTATGACCCACCTCCCAGAATAGTGGAAATAAAAGCAAAAATAAACAAATGGGACCTAATGAAAATTAAAAGCTTTTGCACTACAAAGGAAACTATAAGTAAGGTGAAAAGACAGCCCTCAGATTGGGAGAAAATAATAGCAAATGAAGAAACAGACAAAGATTAATCTCAAAAATATACAAGCAACTCCTGAAACTCAATTCCAGAAAAATAAATGACCCAATCAAAAAATGGGCCAAAGAACTAAACAGACATTTCTCCAAAGAAGACATACAGATGGCTAACAAACACATGAAAAGATGTTCAACATCACTCATCATCAGAGAAATGCAAATCAAAACCACAATGAGGTACCATTACACGCCAGTCAGGATGGCTGCTATCCAAAAGTCTACAAGCAATAAATGCTGGAGAGGGTGTGGAGTAAAGGGAACCCTCTTACACTGTTGGTGGGAATGCAAACTAGTACAGCCACTATGGAAAACAGTGTGGAGATTTCTTAAAAAACTGGAAATAGAACTGCCATATGACCCAGCAATACCACAGTATACTAACACATATATATGGAATTTAGAAAGATGGTAACGATAACCCTATATGCAAAACAGAAAAAGAGACACAGAAGTACAGAACAGACTTTTGAACTCTGTGGGAGAAGGTGAGGGTGGGATGTTTCGAAAGAATAGCAGGTATATTATCTATGGTGAAACAGATCACCAGCCCAGGTGGGATGCATGAGTCAAGTGCTCGGGCCTGGTGCACTGGGAAGACCCAGAGGAATTGGGTGGAGAGGGAGGTGGGAGGGGGGATCGGGATGGGGAATACGTGTAACTCTATGGCTGATTCATATCAATGTATGACAAAACCCACTGAAAAATTAAAAAAAAAAAAAAGAAAGAAACATTAAAGTGGGAGGGAAAACCAGAAAAACAGCCATTAAATGGTGCCTGTGTGTGTGTGCGCTCAGTCATGTCTGACTCTTTGTTATCCCATGGACTGTAGCCTTCCAGGTTCCTCTGTTCATAGAATTTTCCCGGCAAGAATACTGGAATGGGTTGCCATTACCTCTTCCAGGGGATCTTCCCAACCCAGGGATCGAACCTGCATCTCTTGTGTCTCCTGCATTGGCAGGCAGATTCCTTACCACTAATGCCACCTGGAAAGTCAAAATTAGAAAAAAAATACTTTGGAAAGTCCTTTTAGCTGATGACATGCATTCAGGTTGGCCCCTATACTCCTGCCTAAATCAAAGGAAGTCTGGCTAATTTTAAAGACTGGACTTTTTTTTTTTTTTTCATTTTCAATGGCATTCCCTCAGTGGGAATGAATTATAATTTCCCACTGGTACAAATAAGAGAAAGGAAAAGTGCATGTAATTTACATACTAAAAACTGAAATACTAATGAAGACAAATTACTTTTCTCGGTGGAATGGTCTACCAAGATCCTCCCTTTTGCTTTACTTTAACTTGACTTAGAGAAAAATTGAAACAAAATAATAAAAAATAAAAGAGGAAATAGGAATTTCATTTGGAAAGTGCCCTAGACTTGTGATTTTTAGGCCTGACTTGCAGTAGCTGCCTCTATCTTTTTAAATATATGGCACTTTCATACCAAGTTTCTTATGCTTGAAACCAGCTCTTACAAGAATTAGAAATCAGTATGTACCCAATTACAGAGAATAGTCTAATTTGGGATTTAATACATCATACACTGAAAACCCTGGATTGCACGAGACACTGTGAGGAAATGAAACCCACTCTTGGAATCAGCTGGGAATTGATTTGACTTGAACTCTGTGGAATTGAACTCTGTGTCTTGCTTGGGTTGGAATTGAACTCTGTGTCTTGCTTGGGTATGCTGCTTCTCCTCTTATGTTTCTGTTTTTGATTTATTAAATGGTACAGATAGTTCCTAGATATTAAATTCAGTGCTACATCAAATAATGTGTGTTTAACAACTTACCCAGTACCAAGCATTCAGTAGGTTTTTTTAATCTATTCTATTCTCACTGCCTCTTAAAAAAATTACAGAGTTTCAAAGCAAATTTTCATTTTAAAGTGCATGAATTAATTAAGCTGATTTAAATCTCAATGTTCATGGGAAATTAGAAAGAACTTTGTGTTTTTAAAAAAGTTTTATTGATTTATTTTTGGCCGTGCTGGGCGTTCCTTGCTGTGCGGGGGCTTTCTCTAATTGGTGGCAAGCAGGGGCTACTATTTATTGCAGTGCACAAACTTCTCATTGCAGTGGCTTCTCTTGTGGCAGAGCATGGGCTTTAGGTGCGTGGGATTTGGTAGTTATGGCACATGGGCTAAGTAGTTATGGAGCATGGGCTTAGTTGCTCTGAAGCAGGTGGGATCTTCCTGGACCAGGGATTGAACCTGTGTCCCCTGCACTGGCAGATTCTTAACCACTGGGCCACCAGGGAAGTTCCAGAACTTGGTTTTTATTTAACAATTTAACAAGCAAATGGTACCTACCTAATGCCAGACACACTACAAGCGGGAACTGAATATGGCAGGTGCCCTCAGAGACTGCCTGCCAGGAGGCTCCCTGGAGATGGGGTGACTGGAGCTCTGTGAGTTGTTGGGGAGGCAGAGGTGGAGTCAAGGAGAGTTGGGTGCCATATTCTGCAGAAGGGAAGGAATCTATTATCCTCACACCCATCAGTCAAGGACCCAGGGAGCAGACTATGAATTCTATCTGCTTAACTACTGGAGAATCAAAAGGTCCAGAAATGTGTGGGATCCTTCAAGTTCATTCATCAAGGGACCTCCTTCAAGGCTTCAGATCAACTTCCTGCCCTACTTGACTTCCAGAATTTCACTTCCTGCAATTCCTGTGCTTTTCATTGTGTTTCATGACTCTCCCTTATATTGAGTCTGATTCCTGATGCCTCGTCCCAAGACCATCCGCCCTGGAAAAGCCCTGGCAACGCCCATGGAGCCTAAGTTTACAAAAGCACTGTCTTTACAGGAGCACCCTTGGAGGCTAACTCTAAACCAGGGGCTTACCTTTTGGAACTTGGTGTTTCTAGAGTCGCAATGACCTTGTGATGTCATTGCAAAAAAAAATTCAAGGTCCAAGTAGAAAGAAGGGGAAGGTCTTGGGATGTGAAGTTACTGAGTCACAGTGGAAGAGAGTGAACCTTGATATACTGGCAAGACGAAGTCACTGGCCTTGGAAGGAAGGGCAGGAACTCTACAGATTCACACACCAGCTCTTGACCTCTGAGTGTGGAAGCTGATGGATGCATTGTGCACCAGATCTCAAGCACAGTTGAAGTTCCCTGGAGTTCTGGCTCAAGGAAGGCTGATAGAGATCAAAATAAAGAGGAAACCTGCTGCTTGGGGCAGGCTCCTGTAGCTGGAAAGAAAATGGAACGTTTGGGAAAATTTAAAAGGCCAATTTGGCAGGGGCTCAAATAGAGGAGAAGAACGCCATCCTATGAGACTGGTGAGGTAAGGAAAGGAGTGGAACACCAATTTAAACACCAAAGAGGATCTCAGACCAAGACAAGGACCTGAGCTCAGCGCCTCACACAGAAACAACAAAATCATAACTAATGGCTGAACAACCGTAGACAGAGTAGACTGGAGATGACCTGAAAGGATATTCTACTTCCAAAGGCAAAGGACAAGCCTCAGTGAGATGGAGTGTGAAGAAACTGGCAGCCCACCCCAGTATTCTTGCTTGGGAAATCCCATGGACAGAGGAGCCTGGTGGGCTACAGAATTCTGAACCCCATATCAGGCTCCCCAGTCTACAGGTCTGGCACTAGGAAAAAAAAATCTGTAAAATATGGAGATGTATGTATTTGTTGTGTTGTGTACTCAGTCGTGCCCAGCTCTTTGTGATCCTATGGAATGTAGCCCGCTGGGCTCCTCTGTCCATGGGGATTCTCCAGGCAAGAATACTGAAGTGGGGTGCCATTTCCTTCTCCAGGGGATCTTCCCAACCCAGGGATCAAACTCATGTTTCTTATGTCTCCTGCATTGGCCGTTGCACCACCTAGGAAAACTATATACACATGCACTTAAATTAGTTTGCTGTACATCTGAAACTAACACAACATTGTAAATTAGCTATAATACAAAATAAAAAGTTAAAAAAAATCAAAGTACTTTTGTGTATTCAAGTTACTTAGTGCACAGTTGGATGTGTGGCTCTGGATCTCAGGAGAGGTTTTGGATTTAAAAATTAAAAAGCAAAATAAAAAAATTTATTATTCTTTTACCACAGTAACAAGGGTGAAACAGATCACCAGCCCAGGTTGGATGCATGAGACAAGTGCTCAGGGCTGGTGCTCTGGGAAGACCCAGAGGGATTGGGTGGAGAGGGAGGTGGGAGGAGGGATCGGGATGGGGAACACATGTAAATCCATGGCTGATTCATGTCAATGTATGACAAAAACCACTACAATATTGTAAAGTAATTAGCCTCCAACTAATAAAAAGAAAAAAAATAAAAAATAAAGAGAACCCCCCCTCCCCCCACCCAATAACATGAAAAAGAGCATTTGAAAGAGGAGGCCTCAGATTTAGGAAGCCCTGACCTCCCTCTGAGCCATCATGCTTTTGTTCTGACATTTCTCTGCCTGCTTTGATTTTTCTTTTCAAGCTGCAGATTCATACTTGGCTCAGCAACGAGCAGACTCTGAGACCTGGCCCGTTTCCCCATCAGATAGTCACTCCTCACCGAGACTGATTTATGTGTAGATTGTCTCGGTGTAACAGGCGACACCTCGTGAGTTGGCTGCCCTTCGTTGTCAACGAGAGTCCCCAGTAAGGCCTGAAACCTTGCTCTCTCGCCTGCCTGGTGGCTTTGCACCTGTGACTCACGGCACCTCCTTGCTCACCCCTTGACTTGCTGGCAGAGACTGAGGCTGCTCGTGGTAAGCGCTTCCCCCTCCACAGCTGCCCTCTCAGAATTCATCTCCAAGAGGCAGAGGGCAGAGGCGCAGACTCGGGAACCTCCATCATCACATCTGACGAAAATAGTCACCAGGCGTTGGATCAGGCTGGGCCCTTGCTGGGGGACTTCTGTTCCAGAACCATCCCAAGCTGTTGACACCTCTGCTTCTCATTTGGCAAATTATCATCTCTTATCCTAGGACTGAATGACTTTGGGATAAACTCTCGTCCAAGGTTGGGTCAGATGACTGGATGCTTCTGAAAGAGAGAGAGAGAGGGGAATTTTCAAGGCTAAGACCTTCCAGGAAAATAATTTGAGACTAATTAAAAATAATTTAACTTTAAATACAGGTGACGTTCCCAGGGCAACAGACCTCCCTTCTGACAGCAAGATTTAAAAAATTACAGTAAAAAAAAAAACAATGCTATCGAGCCCAGTTTGCAAGCACTTGGCTTTCCTCTGAATTTTTGCAGGAAATAAAAATTGCAACACATTACACAGAACCTCACCCAGCCGCACAAGCCCAAGTGCTCAGTGGCACAGTCTTGATGCTCTCAGCCCGCCCTCAGTAACTGGTACGTTCTCATGGCCGTGAATAACCTGCTATCCAAGTGCCAGCATGGTTAAAAGTTTCTCCCAAGTCTAAAAATAATACTGTGATATTCTGAGTTGACTCAGTTACTCTTTGGTTCTTAGAACACAAGAAGAAAAGTGAATGTAAAATGAGTGTATTCCTGCAATTTTCCTATTCTAACTTAATTGTTTTATTTCATCACCTGTAGCCTACCAATTGCAAGGGTCAGAAATAATGTGTTAATAAATATTGGATTCCCAGGTAGCTCAGACGGTAAATAGTCTGCCTATAATGTGGGAGACTCGGGTTCAATCCCTGGGTTGGGAAGATCCCCTGGAGAAGGAAATGGCAACCCACTCCAGTATTCTTGCCTGGAAAATTCTATGGATGGAGGAGCCTGGCAGGCTACATATCATGGGGTTGCAAAGAGTCAATAAACATTAATATGCCATTAATATTTTAAGTGCTTTGATGAACCCATTTACTCCCCAAAACTATCTTAGAATAGTCATTATGCTTATAACCTCCCTTTTTAAAAATGATGAAACAAAAGCACAGAGATGTTAAGCGGCTTACCTAAGATCACACAGTTTAACCAATAAGAGGCTGAGCCTGGATTCGCACCCAGATGTTTTAGGTTTAGTGTCTGTACTCTTATTTAGTATACCGTTAGGTCTCTCTACATATGTCATATAAGTAAAAAATTAAACTTTTCCAACACGGTTGCAAAAGTGTTTTTATTTGTTTTGTTACTGGTGGTGGTGGTGGTAGGGTAGGTTCAGAGAGTCTCCAAGCAACATTTGATAATTATGTGATTGCTTGGGTTGAAAAGAGCCTTAGGGACCATCTCATTTATTCCCTTTCTATTTTTGACAAGGAAATTGAGGCTCAACAAAGAGATTTCCTTGAGCTAGGATTTGGGCTTTTTCCCTCCCTGTCATGATGAGAGAACTAGGAAACAGGTGCCTGGATTCAGGTACCAAATACCATTAATTAACCTTGGGTTAATCCCAAACAATTCTCTTGGTTCTAAAATGAAAGATTTAAAATAGTTGTGTTCCAGGGTTTCTGTAGGCTCTATTTTCTGTGATTTTAAGTTGAGTGATGTGCCCAGGGTCAAATAGTTTTATAAACAAGAGAAACAGAGGAAAGGTGGGAAAGTCAAGTCTAATTTCTAAGAGTCTGAAAAAGTAGAGTGATGTCATCGCTTAAGTGGAAACAGAATTCTATACGTTCTCCTCTAGGGCCTGGTTAAAGGTGCAAGAAAGGAGGATGTCAGAATATCAACACCTTCACTTGATTTTGGTGTGAGTTAGAACAGGACCTAGAGGGGATGGCCCATTGCCGAATGAAGCTCAGTAATGAATCCCAAGGGAGGGAGGCTGGGAACTAAACTGGACCTGGAATTCTAAATAACTATGCACAGCTAAGCACAGAGGAATTGGCTTCATTTGGGAGCCTGAGGGTTGAGGGCTTGTAAAACTGCAGAAGAGAATTGTGAAAAAGGAAGAAGATGGCCAAGCAACGTGTAGAGATGACTAAAGAAATGTGACAGTCTGTCCTCCGTTCTTTTGTGCCTATGAAAAATAACACCCTCCCATGAAATATATCGCCCCTCCAAAATGAAAAATGCAGCAAACTCTGTTACACTGATGCCTTATTTGGGAAGGATTTTGCGAAGGTAAAAAGACAGTGAAAGTGCTGCATTCAATACGCCAACTAATTTGGAAAACTCAGCAGTGGTCACAGGACTGGAAAAGGTCAGTTTTCATTCCAATCCCAAAGAAAGGCAATCCCAAAGAATGCTCAAACTACTGCACAATTGTACTCATCTCACACGCTATTAAAGTAATGCTCAAAATTCTCCAAGCCAGGCTTCAATAGTATGTGAACTGTGAACTTCCAGATGTTCAAGCTGGATTTAGAAAAAGTAGAGGAACCAAATATCAAGTTGCCAACATCCGTTGGATCATTGAAAAAGCAAAAGAATTCCAGAAAAACATCTACTTCTGCTTTATTGACTATGCCAAAGCTTTTGGCTGTGTGGATCACAACAAACTCTGGAAAACTCTTCAAGAGATGGGAATACCAGACCACCCTAGCTGCCTCTTGAGAAATCTGTATGCAAGTCAAGAAGCAAGAGTTAGAACTGGACCTGGAACAACAGACTGGTTCCAAATTGGGGAAGGAGTATTTCAAGGCTGTATATTGTCACCTTTCTTATTTAATTTATATGGAGAGTACATCATGACAAATGCTGGGCTAGGGGAAGCACAAGCTAGAATCAAGATTGCCGAGAGAAACATCAATAACCTCAGATATTCAGAAGATACCACCTTTATGCTAGAAAGTGAAGAAGAACTAAAGAGCCTCTTGATGAAAGTGAAAGAGGAGAGTGAAAAAGTTGACTTAAAACTCAAGACTCAGAAAACTAAGATCAAGATCTTTGGTCCCATCACTTCAAGGCAAATAGATGGGGAAACAGTGGAAACAGTGACAGTCTTTAGTTTTTTGGACTCCAAGATCACTGCAGGTGGTGACTGCAGCCATGAAATTAAAAGATGCTTGCTCCTTGGAAGAAAAGTTATGACCAACCTAGACAGCATATTAAAAAGCAGAGACATTCCTTTGCCAACAAAGGTCCATCTAGCCAAGGCTATGGTTTTTCCAGTAGTCATGCATAGGTGTGGGAGTTGGACTATTAAGAAAGCTGAGCCTGAAGAATTGATGCTTTTGAACTGTGGTGTTGGAGAAGACTCTTGAGAGTCCCTTGGCCTGCAAGGAGATCCAACCAGTCCATCCTAAAGGAGATCAGACCTGGGTGTTCATTGCAAGGACTGATGCTGAAGCTGAAACTCCAATACTTTGGCTACCTGATGCGAAGAGTTGACTCATTTGACAAGACCCTGATGCTGGGAAAGATTGAAGGTGGGAGGAGAAGGGGATGACAGAGGATGAGATGGTTGGATGGAATAACCGACTTGATGGACATGAGTTTGAGTAAACTCCGGGAGTCAGCGATGGACAGCGAAGCCTGGCGTGCTGTGATTCATGGGTTCGCAAGAGTTGGACACGACTGAGTGACTGAAGTGAACTGAACTGAATTGAGAAAGACAGGGAGGTCAAGTTCCACATCCGGTTTGAAACTGAGCAGGGAGAATAACAGTAGGAGGGAAGATGGAATTAAAATATGTGAATTTCCTGGGAGCAGAAGGCCAAGTCTGAGTGGCCTTGAGAACATGAACTCCTAGACATTGGCAAAAATTTTGGTGAGGCTATTGGCCCTCCTTCAGCGTTTTGGCTTGACTCCAATATACTGTTAACTTCTCTCCAAGAATAGTGTGAATATGGGGTGACATTTGGGTTATAGCTAGCACAGTTAGTTATAGCCACAGAATGAAGGCTCCCCAGTCTAGACCCTTGGGGGAAAAAAATGAATGAACTCAATGTTGGCATCACTGACATTTTGAGGAGGATAACTCTGTTACGGGGTGGCTGTCATGTACATGGTAAGAGATTAAGCAGCATCTCTGGCCACTACCCATGGGACACCTTGCCCAAGTGACAACCAAAAATGTCTTCAAATAGTCCCAAGTACTCCCTGGGGGCAAAGGTGCTCCCCGCTGAGAACCACTGAAGAAGCGCGAAATGATCTTAACTCAGAGGTGAGATGTTGAAACACAAACAAAACCCCCAAACAACAAACCCCCGAACCGTGCGAACCAGCCCCTCGTGTGTCACCTCAAGGCCCTGCACTCACACTGCTGCTCAGGGGCTTGGTCAGGTCCCACTTTTGTCCGCCAGGCTTCTCTATCTTCCCAGGCTTCACCATCTCCCAGAGTCTGCTCAGACTCACGTCCACTGAGTCAGTGATGCCATCCAACCATCTCATCCTCCGTCGTCCCCTTCTCCTTTTGCCTTCCATTTTTCCAGCATCAGGGTCTTTTCCAAAGAGTTAGCTCTTCACATCAGGTGGCCAAAGTATCAGAATTTCAGCTTCAGGATCAGTCCTTCCAATGAATATTCAGGGTTGATTTTTTTTTTTAGGATTGACTGGTTTGATCTCCTTGCAGTCCAAAGGACTCCCAAGGGTCTTCTCCAGCCCAGTTGGAAAGAATTGTCCTCAGCCTTCTTTCTGGTCCTACTCTCACATCCATACATGACTACTGAAAAAACCATAGCTTTGACTATACTGACATTTGTCAGCAAGGTGATGGCTCTGCTTTTTAATATGCTGTCTATGTTTGTCATAACTTTCCTTCCAAGGGGCATTTTTAAATTTCAGGGCTACAGTCACTGTCTGTAGTGATTTTGGAGCCCAAGAAAATAAAATCTGCCAGTGCTTCCACTTTTTACCCATCTATTTGCCATGAAGTGATGGGACCTGATTCCATGATCTTAGTTTTTTGAATGTTGCATTTTAAGCCAGCTCTTTCACTCTCCTCTTTCACCTTCATGTTAAGCTAAATAAAATTGGCAAGGGACTTCCCTGGCAGTCTGCTGGTTAAGACTCCATGCTTCCAATGCAGGGGGCATGGGTTCAATCCCTGGTCTGGGAAATAAGATCCCACATGACATAGGGTGCCACCAAAAAAAAAAAAAAAAAAAAAAAATGTAATGATTATATTAAAAGCTTTATCATGAATGCTTTGAATATAATCATATAAAAATAAGTATAATTATTTTAACAAGTATCTTTCAGATACCCATTGTTTCTTCAAATTTTATATTTTAAATACCCATCATTTTTCCCTCTTAGGGCTGTCAGCTTTCTTCCCCAGTTAAAATTTAGCAAAAGAGTTATTATTTCATTTTTCCCCTTCTTTATGCTTGTCAAAGTTTAATCAAGCTGATTACCGGATTGAAAATGAATGGCTGTAAAATGCTAGTTTCTAAAAAGAGATCAATCAACACGATTGTGCACACCTGATAACGGGTTCCAGCAGCAGGTCCCCTGTTCCAGGAAATGTGGCCTTTAGGACAGTTTCACTGCACAGTAGGTTAACCCTCCTATTGCCAGAAAAGCCTGTTAGATATTTCCCCCTCCCTGAGGGAATTATAATAGCTAATTAAGTGAAGTGCTCCATCAAAAATTTGTAACTCTCATTGATGACATGCTGAAGGTTAGGGGCGGAGGGCCTGAAAAATCTCAGGTTAATAGAAGTGTTAGAGGTTGAATTATGTGCACCCCAAATTCATGTATTAATGTCCAAACCCCCAGTACCCCAGATTGTGACCTGATTTGGTAGGAGGGTCATAGTAGATGTAATTAGTTAGGACAAAGTCATCCTGGAGTAGAAAGAAAGTGTTGGTTACCCAGTTGTGTCTGACTCTTTGTGACCCATGGACTGTAGCCCACCAGACTGCTCTCTCCATGGAATTCCCCAGGCAAGAATACTGGAATGGGTAGCCATTCCCTACTCCAAGAGATCTTCCCAACCCAGAGATTGAACCTAGGTCCCCTGCATTGCAGGCAGATTCTTTACTGTCTGAGCCCCCAGGGAAGCCCCATACTGGAGTAGGGTGGGCCCCCCAGTCTAACATGACTGATGCCCATTAGAAAAGGGGGAAATTAGCACACACAGACCCGCACACAGGGAGAAGGCCATGTGAAGATGAAGACAGAGATTTGGTGATGCATCTACATGCCAAAGAACAGCACAGATCATCAGAAAACCACCAGAACCTGAAGTGAGGCTTGGAACAGAGTCTTCCTCACAGGCTTCCAAAGGAACTAACCTTGCTAACACGTGGATCTCAGACTTCTAGCCTCCAGAACTGTGAGACAATGCATTTCTCTGGTCACAGCAGTCTTAGTAAACTCACTATATATAACTGTTCTGATTCACCTTTGCCCTGCCGTAGTCAGGGCATGTAGCAATATAATCTTCCATCAGACCAGACATGACTGCAATGATATCTCCTAGTAGGCTCAAACAAATAGCATCAGTGTAGATAACCTTAAAAAGTGAGTACAGTTTCAAGACTCACTCGTCTACATGGTCAGTCGTATGAAAACCCAGAAGCCCTAGGAAATCTGACACTTCCCAGAAGACTTCTGGGTTTCAGCCACGATTTTTTTTTTCCCCCCAGTGGGTTTTGTCATACATTGATATGAATCAGCCATAGAGTTACACGTATTCCCCATCCCGATCCCCCCTCCCACCTCCCTCTCCACCCGATTCCTCTGGGTCTTCCCAGCCCACCAGGCCCGAGCACTTGACTCATGCATCCCACCTGGGCTGGTGGTCTGTTTCACCATAGATAATATACATGCTGTTCTTTCGAAACATCCCACCCTCACCTTCTCCCACAGAGTTCAAAAGTCTGTTCTGTACTTCTGTGTCTCTTTTTCTGTTTTGCATATAGGGTTATCATTAACATCTTTCTAAATTCTGTATATATGTGTTAGTATGCTGTAATGTTCTTTATCTTTCTGGCTTACTTCACTCTGTATAATGGGCTCCAGTTTCATCCATCTCATTAGAACTGATTCAAATGAATTCTTTTTAACATCAGCCATGATTTTTTACATGGTTAAGCTCAAAGCCATGGTTTAGCTCAAAGATAAAACTGTTTCCCTGCCTAATACCTGGACTGTCAATGTTTTCCAGAGAAACAGAACCAATGGGTTCCTTTGGATGGATACATATGAACATATAACTTTATATATACATTTGGATGTGGGGAAGGGCAGGGAGGAACACTGACTGAAACTGCCCTACCTCGTCAGGCCCTGTAGTAACAACTTGCATGAATTATCTCAAACAGGAGGTCCTGATAGAGAACATGGAACAAGCTACCGCCGATAGGAAGGATTTGGGGAAAGTCAAAAGGAGAAAGAAGACACCACCAGTTCATGTGTCCCACCAAACTTCCAGAATCTATCTTGGCCTAGTGATGCGTGCACTACTGGGAAGGACCCTGAGTCAGAATCATTCACCAGAGACCACCTGGAAACTAATCCCATCACCACAAAAGCTATAGACTTCGAGCCCCGTGGCAGAGCAGTCCTCCTGGGTTCTTTACCCTCCTGCTCTCTGCCCAGAGGCCCCTTCTTAATAAAGTCTCTTGCTTTGTCAGCACGTGTGTCTTAGACAATTCATTTCTGCATGTTAGACAAGAGCCCTCGAACGGCTCCCCCTTCCTGAAACAGATAGAGGATTTATTGTAAGGAAGTGGCTCTTGTGATTATGGAGGCTGAGAGAGCCCACCATCTGCCATTTGCAAGATGGAGACACAGGAAAGCAGATCTGAAGACTTGAGAAGCAGGGAAGCTTATGGTATACATCCCCATCTGAGGACAGGAAAAGACAAGATGAAATGCCCCAGCTCAAGCAGTGAATCAGGAGAGAGGGGGCAAATTCATCTTTCTTTTATGTTTTGTTCTATTCAGACCCTCAAAGGATGGCTCAATTCATTCTGCCTGTGGGCTTGTTCAGCTGTGTCCAACTCTTTGAGACTCCATGGATTGCAACCCACCAGGCTCCTCTGTCCATGGAATTTTCCAGGCAAGAATACTGGAGTGGGTTGCCATTTCCTCCTCAAGGGGATTTTCCCAGTCCAGGGATTGAACCTACATTCCTTGCATGGGCAGGCAGATTCTTTACCACTGAGCCACTGAGGAAGCCCGTATCACTTACAGAGCCGCAACTAAAGGAAGGTATGGCGTTCCCAAATGCCTTATTTAAATGGTTATGAGGAAAGTGACTTCAGAAAAAGCACAATGTTCTCCAAAAGGGTCCAATTCTCTTTCCCAAATCTTTAATTTTCTGATTTAACAAGTTGAACAAAGATAATCCATACCTATGATAAGGACAATGTTTTGAATCAAATTTATAAATTGACTGTGTTGTGAGACATTTTCCCAGGGTAAAAATATGAATGAAATTCATATTTTGACTTTCCTAAGTCTCCAGCTTGCAAACGGCAGATGGTGGGATCTCTCAGCCTCCATAATCACATAAGCCACTTCCTTATAATAAATCCTCTATCTGTTGCAGGAAGGGGGACCCCTTCTAGGGCCTGAGAGCAGACTCTTGTCTAACTTTCAGGTCCAAAAAAACCTTGTTTAATTAATAATGTTATTGAACTACCATTCCTAGAAGAGTAGGCTGAGTGTGAGGCCCTAGGAACATGAGTTCAGGTACTACAAAAGGCAAAAATAAACAAATAAAGTTTTAGTCCTTATTTTTTCATTTTATGTTAGGCAGAAGTGAATGTTTTCACAGGTTATTAAAATGGAGCTTCTATCTCAGTATTGATTTGGGCTCAGACACTCAGTCGAGTCCTGAAAATGGGATTCTCCAGCAGGAATACTGGAGTGGGTTGCCATTTCCTCCTCCAGGGGATCTTCCTGACCCAGGGATCAAACCAACACCTCCTGCATTGGCAGGTGGAGTCTTTACCCCTGAGCCACCAGGGAAGCCCCTCGTTAGCA
Source organism: Muntiacus reevesi (assembly GCF_963930625.1). NCBI lineage: Eukaryota > Metazoa > Chordata > Mammalia > Artiodactyla > Cervidae > Muntiacus > Muntiacus reevesi. The sequence continues at coordinate 47,951,442 of NC_089269.1, read as the reverse complement.
TGTCCTCACATGATCCTTCCTCAGTGTGAGCACGTCCCAGGTGTCTTTCTCTCTTTTCATAAGGATTAAGGCCTCACCCACTGATCTCAAACTTTAATTGCCTTCTTAAAGGCTGCATCTCCAAATATAGTCACCTAAGAGGTTAGGGCTTCAGTGTACCAATTTGGAGGAAGTGCAGGTTCATCCATAACAGGTGTGAAGCTCATACAAGTGTCCCGCAGTTCATCCCCGACCCATAGAGATCACTGTGACAAACAAGTTTATAAATCTTGATCCCCCCCCTTCTTCATCTGCTCAGTTTATCTTTAAATAGATTTCTCCCAAAAATATCTAAAGGGCCCCCCAATCTTCTTAAATGAATATGTTAAGATACAATTGAAGAGAGCAACAGCTTTTGGACAGAAAACCTAAACGTTTTCTCACTGTGACATTGAACTTGCTATTTTTTTAACAGCTTCCCCCCCCCCCCCCCGTTTACATTTTGCTTAGATTTCCTTGGGGTTTCATTTTGGTGTGTGAGTTCTAGTGTGTGTTCCCTCACTGGCAGGGAGGGAGCTGGTGGAGGACAGAATTGTAAATCTGATGGCTTTCTATAACACATTCGTAAGAGTGTGTTGTAATATTTCTGTGTTAGAATCCATCTCGATCCCTTGCCAGCTGTGTCTCCTCTCCTGGGTGCCCAAGCAGATCAAATATTTTGTCAGGAACTGCAAGAACCACAAAAGTATTGACTGTCTTGAAGTAGAGATTTTTCTTTCTCCTTTTCCTGTGACAGCATAAATGTGTACTGTCAGATCATATATTTTGTTCCTAAGGATGTGTTCCTTTCCTTTTCTATTTCCATAGCAATCTGTTGACTTAACTCACGTGTCTCTAGGAAGTGATTGTTCAGAAATCTGGCCCATTGCATCCAATATCTGTAATCAGTTCTACTTTTGGCGCAATGTCTGGTTCAGTGAATCCTACTCTTCTTGATAATATTTCCCCCCAAAAGGATGATTGTCAGACTACCTAAAATCGTATTTGTAATCAACAGACACATGTTTGAAAGCCTTGCTGCATATGATCTATATTTGAATGTCCTTCAAAGAAAATATAGCCACTCAGAAACTGCTTTCTTAAGTATTCACAATTGTTTTCTTTAAGGAAGAGATAGATTAGAATTTTTAAGTATAGCAATTATGTACAGCCTGGGAAAATACACTGTTAAATAATGTGTCCTAATTGTCGTATTTCATCATACAAGTTTTTAGATTTTATGAAAGCTACAGATAAAATCAGAAATTTTTTATTGTGGCACCCACACCTACCTATTAATGTTATGAATGTTCATATCATATTTTAAACTGTATTTCTAATTTTTTTGTTCCCTTGGAAGCATTATTGACTTATAATAACCCATCTGAGCCTTTGTTTTTTAATCTGAAGAAATTGGAGAGTTGGACTAAGAGTTTGGAAGCACTATTTTTTATTCTTTTTATTGGCCTCCATGCTTATCACCTTGTGATCTAGGTGTTGCTGTTCTTAATATCATATTGTATCTCTTCACCTAGAATGTAAGTTCCCAGGAGCAGAAGTCATACATATCTGCTTTATATCCCCTATAACCCTGCTACTCAAAACACAAGTCTTCAAAGTATTTGTTACTGATCCCTGATGAGGTCAACAGCTGGCACCAAAATGTAATTCAACCACGTGGTAAGTCAAGTATGTCACTAGGCACACCGTTTAGTCCAACCACGATTTTTTCTTAACAGAACTTTCTTAATGAAGAAGCTTTGTGTTGATTCGCCTTCTGGTACAACCTCCCTATCTTATCATAACAAACGGTTCCAGGAGGAGTACTGAATAGGAGCAGACCCCATGGCCCTTCCCCGCCCCCCCCTCCCCCCCACCCCGACGTCCTCTGCCTGCCTTCCATCTGCGGAGAAACTTCCGTCAAAGGATAAGTTAATCAGGGAAGTGAGAAAATGCAAAACCAAAGGGATACAGTCAAAGGAGACCAAACAATAATAATACGGTATTCATTAAGCATATTCAAGGACGTTTAGTTCCTCTGCAAGGGCTACAGATAGTATTCTGAGCTGTATCCTGTGAGCTATCTTATAAATGCTGAAATACCAAAACCCCCACCATTTGGAAAAGTTAACTCCCTGATGACCAGACCGTAGCCATGACATAAGATGCCACAATTCTGAAAAGTGGCCTCAAAACTGGCCTCAAGAAATGGAAACACACTGATGCTGGAACTAAAGATTAACTGTACTTAAATCAAGATCATGCTGATCAGACCTCTGATGACCAGCTTCGAGATGACTATTAGAGTTGACTGTGCTGTTTCTGCATGTAGACCCTTGCTCTGTCTATAAAAGCTCTTGCCCACTGATTTTGGGCTTTGGAACAGGTGTCTGTGCTCTCTCTCTCCCCTTGCCATTGTTGCCACTGTCCAAACTAAAACAAATTTTCCTTTCTACCAATCTTTCTCTTTACTGACTTTTTGAAAGAGTATCAGCAGACCCCATTCTCAGTTCCAGCATCAGTCTGCAGGCTGTACTCAAAGCAGCACTGGTCTACCTTATGGACGAGCCTCAACATGCATCTATTGTTTGACAAATGCCTCATCTATTCAATAAACACTGATTGGCCTCCACGATGGGACAGAGTACTGAGAGGTACTGTAATGTGGGGCACATGCCTGCAGGCACCTACAGCATATCAAACTAGATGCAACTTTTAAATGGCCAAGTAGAAAATAGAATTATAAACTTATAAGCAAGGCACAAATAAGACTCCACGGGAGTACAATGGAGGGAAAGAACACATTCAACAAGGCACTGGGAAGGGGAAACCTGGGAACTTCTTCCTTGAAGAAGGGGCAAAATATTCAACCATGGAGTAGGGTATGGAGGCCAATCTCCAGGAGCAGAAGCAGGAACAGAGGAAGCCCCAGGCATGTTTGGGAGATGACCCAAGTCTGAACATTACCTTTCTCATTATTTGACATAGAATGTGGTTTTAACCCCTGTGCACTACCTTTTTTTTTTTTAATTCCTTATTATTCTGTCAAAAGGAGAATAATAAAAAAAAGCATTCATCTCGTAAGATGAAGATCAGTTCAGTCACTCAGTCATGTCCGACTCTTTGTGACCTCATGAATCGCAGCATGTCAGGCCTCTCTGTCCATCACCAACTCCCAGAGTTTACTCAAACTCATGTACATTGAGTCGGTGATGCCATCCAAGCATCTCATCCTCTGTCATCCCCATCTACTCCCACATTCACTCTTTCCCAGCATCAGGGTCTTTTCCAATGAGTTAGCTCTTCGCATCAGGTGGCCAGAGTATTGGAGTTTCAACTTCAGCATCAGTCCTTCCAATGAATATTCAGAACTGATTTCCTTTAGGATGGACTGGTTGGATCTCCTTGCAGTCCAAGGGACTCTCAAGAGTTTTCTCTCCAATACCACAGTTCAAAAGCATCAATTCTCCGGCACTCAGCTTTCTTTCTAGTCCAATTCTCACATCCATACATGACCACTGGAAAAACCATAGCCTTGACTAGATGGACCTTTGTTGGCAAAGTAATGTCTCTGTTTTTTAATATGCTGTCTATGTTGGTCATAACTTTTCTTCCAAGGAGTGAGCGTCTTTTAATTTCATGGCTGCAATCACCATGAAAATGAAGAATGAAGATGAAGATCACATGGCTTAATTCAAGTAATGTGCTTAGAGTAGTGGTCAGTGCTCGGGAATTTTCAACCCTAGCTGTTATTATCCTTCATCACATTGTTATTATATGATATCAACTTCACATTAGCTTTTTGCAGCTTTTACTGCTTTGGGGTTTATGCTGTTGGTAATAAAAAGCTACAGAAGGCTTCAAACTATTGTAAGAGTGAGTAGGAAAAAAGGTGATTGAGGTGAAAAATGTGATGATTACTTATAATTAAGAAGCATGTGGAACAAAGAAAAATCAGCAAAGGAGATAGGAGACATATCTAGAAGGTAGGAAGAGAACCAGGTAAGAAAACCAGCACATGGGTCTGAGTTAGGAAAAAAGATTTTGATTAACAGAGTCAATGATTACTATTTAAAAAAAAGAAAGATAAAGAAGTGTGGTTACTAAAAAAAAAAAAAAAGGAAAAAGAAAAGAAAGGTAATTGAATTTGAGAATGATGAGGTCGTTCACAGGGACCTGTAAAAGAATTTCTTTAAATGATCAAAGCAGGAACTGAACTGTAAGAGACTGAGGAGAGTAAATGGGAAGAAAGTGGAGACAGCAAGAAAAAAACACTCCTATTCTTTTGTGTCAAAGCTATGGTTTTTCCAGTAGTCATGCATCAATGCGAGAGCTGGACCATAAAGAAGGCTGAACATCAACGAATTGATGCTTTTGAACTGTGGTGTTGGAGAAAACTCTTGAGAGTCCCTTGGACTGCAAGGAAATCAAACCAGTCAATCCTAAAGGAAATCAACCCTGAATATTCATTGGAAAGACTGATGCTGAAGTTGAAGCTCCAATACTTTGGCCACCTGATGTGAAGAGCTTCACTGGAAAAGACCCTGATGCTGGGAAAGATTGAATGCGGGAGTAGAAGGGGATGACAGAGGATGAGATAGTTGGATGACATCATCCACTCAATGGACATGAGTTTGAGCAAACTCCAGGAGATGGTGAAGGACAGGGAAGCCTGGTGTGCAGCAGTCCATGGGGTCAAAAAGAGTCAGATCCGAGTGAGCAGCTGAACAACTACAAATTCCTTTGTGAGTATTTCCTTTCTGTGACTGAGTGTGCAAGCTTATAGGCCACTGAAGTGACAGTCAACCTCCCTTAAAAATAGGTTATGGACATCTATTGTTTGTCTGTTCCATTCCACTCCCTGCCTTTTCTGCTAAGTATTTCTACTTAAACCGCAAACCTTAGAGCTGACATGCAGAATGTGTGGATTTTTGAGTATGATATCAGAAAGAAAGCATGAGTCAGTCTTCTCCCCACTGGAGAAATTTTAACATGAAAAACTTTGATGCTGTCAGCAGTTGTATTTCTCCTCTGCTGGAATAAGCCAGTTAGTCTGCAAAAAAAAAAAAAAAAAAAAAAAAAGATAATGACTCCGGTTTTCAGAAAGTAGATGGAAGAAATGGAGAGAAAGAATCCTAAGAGTGATGTGACTCTAGTTCCAATTATTTCTGAGGCACAGTTATGTTAATGCCTCTCCAATGTTTTACCTATTCCACATTTCCTTGGATTCCATGAGTCAAACCATCCACCTTCTTGTCTTAGGTCCTCTGAGTTAGACTCTGCTCCTTGAGACTTAAAATTACCTAACACAAGAAGAGATATATGTGTAGCAAAGGCTTGATAAATCTTGAAAAATACTAAAACAGTGGTTGAGAATGACAGCATGATATTCTTGGACTGAGGGCTCCCCTAGGGGCTCAGCGATAAAGAATCTGACTGCCAGCGCAGGAGACACGGGTTCAATCCCTGGGTCGGGAAGATCCCCTGGAGGAGGAAATGGCAACCCACTCCAGTATTCTTGCCTGGGGAATCTGGGACAGAGGAGCCTGCTGGGCTACAGTCCATGGGGTCACAAAGGGTCAGACACAACTTTGCAACTAAACAACAACAAATTCTTGCAGTGAAGGTAGAACAGAAGGCTCTGTCTTGTTAATATGAGGGGAAGAATATGGTTGAAGACGTAGAAGAGGTAGGTTTAAATTCCGGATTTTTACTTGATTGATCAATAAATATAAATCATCTTTGTCTGTAACTCAGCCTAGTTTGTATTAATATTATATATCCTTATTCCCCTGAATTGTTGAGGCTCTTCCTGCTGTTTCCATGTTATGTCAGTGGCAGGGAATCTTACTGCTGTCTTTTTGCTCTGTGTGGTGATCTCTACTTTATTAAGGACTCGTCTGCTCAATCACTGTGACTCCATTTTGTCTCTGCAATTCTGTTAAGCAAGAAGACAGTCGGTCTCCTCTTTCCAGGACTCACAGCATCTGACCTCGCCACCATCTCAGAGGAATCTCCTAAGCTGGGGAAGGATTTGGGTGGGATGGGGTGTGGACGAGAATCCTTCCTCTTTTGGGTATCATCCAACACTGTGCTAATTCTCAATTCTCCTCCTTCCCCTAAGAGCTCAGGTTCTTTGAAACCAAAGCCAGTAAGATGCACCCCATCCTACCCCTCTGTTAAGACCATGAACATGGAGCCAGCTCATTGCTTCTCTGCATGAAAAAAAAAAAGAAAAAAAAATGATGGAAGAAAAAAGTTGACATAAGTTAATACCTCAAAAATATCAGAGATCTTTAAAAATGAGAGGGGTTAATTTAGATAGACTTGATCACCTGAAAAAGATAGTAGTGAAAGGTTTTCTGGGAGAAGAGGAGAGTTGAGGACTGACAACTGAGGCAGAGGGTTGATGAGCAACATTAGAAGCTGGGCATCCAGAAAACTTGAATTTATCTGCAATCCTTCAGCACTTCTCAACTCGCTCCGTCAGTTCTTGGCACCTGGGAATGGCATGAGAATGGGTTTCTATCTAGATATGGATGTGACTGGTGGGAATGGTGAAAGGCCAAGGAGGATGAAGGAGGCAAAGATACCAATGAAGAACTTGTGCAAACTGGGCCATGGGGTCCGGGTTGGGTAGAGAAGCAGGGGAGGAAGAAAGGAGCCAAAAACTCTGATGATGATGGGAAACTACAGGAACACGTGTTCCAATGAGCATGAGGAGTCTGTCCAGCAGGACAGACAGGGTTGTGTGTTCGACAGGGTTGTGGAGGAAGAAAGTCTGTAATTTCACATCTGATAAAAGCTCTCGGAGGTGATGATGACTATTACTTGAGAGCTCCCATGTCCTGACCCTGCTGAGAGCCAGACTGGGTGGATATTAAACCCAGTGGTACACACTCTGTGCCAATATCCACCCCACCTGAACTGTATGAGCTCCTATAGGCTCTCTAAAAACAAATAGGTTTCCAAATCCCTCAAGAAGCCTGAAACTGCCCCCCATCAAATATTGGATTATTTCAGGTTTTCCCAAATCTTATGAACACCACAACTAAGTACGTTCACCTTCTGGTTAGGCAAATACCATGTGTGTCAGTCGCTCAGTTGTGTCTGGTTCTTCGTGACGCCATGGACTCCACGAGGCTCCTCTGTCCATGAGATTTTCCAGGCGGGAATACTGGAGTGGATTGCCAGTTTCTTCTCTAGGGGAGTCTTCCTGACCCAGGGCTCGAACCCGGGTCTCCCACATTGCAGGCAGATTCTTTACCATCTGAGCCACCAGAGAAGCCAATTTGAAGAGTTGTTTGAAGATCAGGAACTCCAGACAGCCTAAGATCTATTGTGCGGAGGCTGGGGAATATTTCCAGAAAGAGGGCATGAAGTTTTTAGCCATCATTTGCAAATAGTTTTTTCTCCTTCTCAGGTAAGGTCAGTTTCACCCCTGGTTTTTGTGGTTTTAGTTTTCCTATTTATTGAGAATTATACCTTCCACCGAGAGGCACTGTTCCAGAGATTAAAGTTCATAATGTATTTTTAAAACTCGTGCATTGGCAGTCAAAATTATTTCAGTGTCTCCATTAAAGAACATTGTTTTGTGTTTCCTGAGAAATCTGAAGCTCCTGAGGATTTCCGTGTCATCAGCTGGCTGGTGCAAGCAGTCTCTCATGCAATGAGACGGCTTATTGTTTATTTCAAATAATAAGTGGGAACAACAGGCATGTTCTCAACAGAGCTGGCATTTGAACATATAAGTTCCCATCTTCCTGCTTTTTATTCAGGTAACTGTTTTTAATCCTGCTTCATAAACCCATGCATCTCTTTTGCTTCCCTGTTTACGGTATATTCCAATTGTGTCTGCTTGCTGAGGTCCTCAGGACACAAATGTAATCATCTCTCTACATCTAGTTTATATTTTGCTTCTTGAGAATTGCAATAATATTATAAAGTCTCACCAACCTCTATCTCAAAATCTGGGACCCTGGGCAGCTGCTAACTAGTTATACACCAGGCATGTAAGGAAACAAACAAAACTTACAAGCAGAATCCCCAGACAGTCAAGAGAAAAAAAAAATTCTCTGTAACTGGATTGGCAAACAGTTTAATCAAGATCTCGCTAGGACTTTGTCCCAGACATAAAGCAAAACAATTTTTTACAAAATTGTTCTGTGGAAACCTGAAATGCTTAGTGGCCTAAGGGGAAATTTCCCAAATTTTACTTTAAAAGAAAGAGGCAAGAACACACAGATACCGTACTATGATTGTTCGATTATGAACAGAAACAGACTTGGCCAACCCCTTGACAGTGAGGCATGGAATTGCCAGATTCTCTGAATTACCTCAACTCAGGGCCAACACTCTCAGTTTAGGAATGCCACATAGAGCTCATGTTTACTACATAAGCTTGAAATCAAACTAAAAAAGATGGGTTTTAGTCCACTGTTGGTAGTGTGTTGTTTCCATTTTAATTTATGCTTCGTTCAAGGCAGCTGCTTCTTTCCTAAAAGGTCATGAATCATGCCTGGGCAGAACTGTTGACTGTGTCTTCTGTCCCTCTTCACGTCCACCCTCCAGTTCATTCTCCGCAGATAAGGCTGCCCTGGCCTGTGTTTCACAGGTGAAACTCAGAGGTTAAGTGATGTCTCAAGCAAGGTCCATGGCAGAAGCCACCTCCTGGGAAGATGTAGGAGGAAGGAAGGTGAGCCCTACTTCCAACAGTGTTCCATTAGTCTACACAGGCTTTCTCATCCAGGTCGTGGGGCTACTTAGAGTCCAGTCACTCCTTTGAAAAGATTAATTAATTTTTGGCTGAACTGGGTCTTTACTGCGTGTGGGCTTTCTCTAGCTGTGGCGAGCAGGGGCTACTCTCTCTCTGGTTGAGGTGCTCAGGCTTCCGGTTATGGTAGCCTCTTTTGTTGCAGAGCATGGGCCCTGGCGTGCATGGGCTTCAGTAGTTGTGGCTTATGGGCTCTACAGCCCAGACTCAGTAGTTGTGGGGCACGGGCTTAATCGCCACACAGCATGTGGGATCCTCCCAGACTAAGGCTGGAACCCTGCATTGGCAGGCAGATCTTGACCACTGGAACACCAGGGACGTTCTCCAGTCACTCCTAGGCAACTGTGCGAAGCCATGAGAAATACACACGGGGATGTGGACACCTGCTGATCACAGTACCGTGTTAACTACGTGAATCTGACGCTGGGGGTCTTCCTGACCCTGGAAAGACTGCCTCTCCCAGGGCTAGCCAATTCCTGAAGGTGGCAAAAGGCTCAACCTGCAGGCATGCCTTTCACAGGCATATCAACCAATCTGTCTCGTACCCCCAACTTCCTCTATCAGGCTCTTACATTCTGGGGCCGCTATTCCCCAGCCAGGTACCAGACAACTAAGGATAGCCCCTAGGCCCCAAAGCCCACTGACATTATTCAAACCAGCCAATCCTAAGTCTGCTAACCTTATCTCACCAAATCTTATAAACCTCTCTACCATACAAAACAAAAAAAAAAAAAAAGGAAGAGTTAAAAAAAGTAACAAAATGAAAGAGAAAGAAAAAGGGAAAAAAATTAAAAACACACAAACTTTCACAACATGACAATTTAGTCTGCAAATGCAATATAACTGTACACATATAATACTGGTGTATTATAATTCCTTCCTGCAGGAACCACCATAAAGGTTCTTGCCCATGTCTTCCTCTTATTCCTTGTCTTCCAACTAATCTTGGCACTTTCCCATTAGCCCGGAATGGCTGTTTCCTCTCGGAAAAGATGAGCAACTGTCTTTTCAATGGCAATCACTCATGATCTGTTGATCACATTATGCCTGAATGATAATAAAGCCTGCATTAACCAACAAGGACCCACTGTGTAGCAAAGGGAACCCTGTTCAGTGTTATGTGCCTGCCTGGATGGAAGCGGGCTTTGGGGGAGAATGGACACATGTACATGTGTGGCTGAACTCCTTTGCTGTTACCTGAAACTATCACAGTGTTGCTAATTGGCTATGCTCCAACATAAGCTAAAGAAAATAAAAGAAGCACATTTGAAAATTAAAATAAGCTGGGGTCAGGCAGATGAAACATGAGGGTGAGAGTTGCAGAACAATCTCCTTTTAAGTGGCGATCCTCTGCGAGGAGTAAATGAATTGATTTCCCTACAACCAGCCCTCCAGCAAGTTCCCAATGACCCTAACATCTGAGCTTGCCCTTCTGTACCTCTGTAAAGTCATCATGGTTGCAATCCATGTGATTTCTGAATTGGAAGATTGTCTGCTCAGTTTGACTCAGTCCTCCAAGGTGAAAAAACTACAAAAAATAGAGAACTGGTCCAGCTGATGATGAATTGTCTTAATCAAGAAATAGCAATAGTCTGTATAGCACCAGGAATTCTACTTAATACCCTATAATCACCTATGTGCACGCTAAGTTGCTTCAGTTGTATCCGACACTTTGCAACCCTATGGACGGTTGCCCACCAGGCTTCTCTGTTCATAGGGATTCTCCAAGCAAGAATACTGGAGTGGGTTGCTATGCCCTCCTCCATAGGTTCTTTACCACTCGTGCTACCTGGAAAACCCTAATCACTTATATGGGAAAATAATCGAAAAAGAATGGATATATGTGTATGTATAACTGATTTACTTTGCAGTAGAGCAGAAACTAACATAACGTTGTAAATCACCTATACTCCACTAAAAATTAATTTAAAAAAAGGGATCATAGTGGTCCTTCTCTAACACATCCCTGCACTTGTTCCCATCACACGGCTTTCTCATCAGTCCAGGGTTTGCTCAGGGAAGCGATTGGTTAAAACATGGCTTAAATTCCATGACAACACATTGGCATTATAATGGGTACATAGGGCATCTACTCTTGTTCTTTAAGGCCTGTACTGGAGGTAATTTAGAACTGGAAAAAGCTTTGGAAATTTATCCAGAAGTCAGGAGTGGGGAATGGGGTTAAGACTTGCCTTTTCTTTTTTTTTTTTTTGTACGTGTGGTTTTCTCTAGGTACTTTTACACAAGATAGCCAGAGGAAAGAAAAAGTTCTCATCTATTTGAAATGCAATCTGCCTGTTAGAGAGTGGTTTTAAGGCATTACATTTCTCTTTTTATTTCAAAGAGCAGATAAAAATGGAAAACTGTTAGCTATTCTAACCATCGTATAATCATAATTATCAATTTGAATTCCTATTGCGAATACTTGCAACCACAGTGAAGTGATTTATCATCAAATACATCTCGGGGTTTTAATTGTGTGCACTTGAATATATTTGCATATTCTCAGCACACTTCATCATTTTTGTTCCTGATAAAGCACTTCAAAAGAAACTAGGCTTTGTCAGTTAAAAAATGTTATTGTTCTTACATATCTCTAAGAGTGATGGGTAATTGCTTTCATATTCTGAATATGTTTAGGATTAAAAGTAACCTGGATTTTATAAAATGGTTCCACGAAAGTAAGATTTCAAAACTGCTGGACTAGGTGTCCAATGTTTACTGTTTGTAACATCCACACTTTGTATAATGTTATTTAATGATTTTTTGTGTGGCAGTTGAAACTGGGACAGCGGTATTTTCCTTTAAAGTGAAGCTTTCTAAAAGCTCATCTCCTTCCTGCCCCTTAAGGAGTCAAAACTACAAAGGAGAAGAAAGATGCAGACAGGACACTCCAGACTAATAAAATGTTAAGCAAATGGTACCTTTTCTGTGGCTCCTTCCCTCATCTTTCTCCCATCACCGACTCAGGGCTCCCAGGAGCATGTTTTTCTTCTTAAAGGACAAAAACATCGAGTCATGAACAAAAGAATGCACCACATATGAAAAGAAATAATATTAAATGGATTTAATAAATTCAACAAGAGGAGTACAAATTCCACTTTCTCATCACCACCAAAAAAACCCCCAAACTAATAATTTGCCCAAAACCCTGCTGGTGTTATTTACACATTCCACTCATCTAATGCTTTCTTCTCTTTGTACACCTTAAGTGCATATTGATATAAATTCCTAGACAGTGGAAAGATTCTTGGCAAAGCTGAAGATTGTTCACTGAAAATTAACTCCAGTCTAGCCAAATGTATTAAGTCAATTCCCCTAGGCATCAGTGTCAAAAGAAGGTGTTAGATGCAACAAGAAAATAAGTAACATAGCTTTAAGATAGTTAAAGCAAAAAACAAACAGAAATGTAGGAAAAACATGCAGTTACAATACAATATTTTAAGATACTTTTCCTGAGAATAGATCAAACACAAAATAAATTTGTAAGGATATAGATTTGAGCAATACAAAAAATAATGTCTAATATATGTTATCTAATACACTGTCCTCAGAATATATATTCTTTTCAGGTATATGAAAAATATTTATAAAATCAGACCACACAGTAGAGTTAAAGTAAGTTATACAAGTAGTCAAAGAATTGGTATCATATATATCATTAACTACAAAGCAGTTATATAATTATGTAATAGTTAAAATATAAGTGAAAATCCCCATATGTTTAGAAATTTAAAAGTACACATTTAACAACTCAGGTGAAATAAGAAATCATAAGAGAAATGGTAAAATATTTAGAATTGGAATAATAACAAAAATAGTAATCCTATAAACCTTGTGGAAGAAAGGTAAAGTAGTATTTATGGTAAATTATGGTAAAATTATGAATATTTATGGTAAAATTTATAGCATAATGTGACTATAATGTGAGATACCAAGGGAACATTTCACGCAAAGATGGGCTCAATAAAGGACAGAAATAGTATGGACTTAACAGAAGCAGGAGATATTAAGAAGAGGTGGCAAAAATACACAGAAGAACTATACAGAAAAGATCTTCATGACCCGGATAATCACAATGGTGTGATCACTCACCTAGAGCCAGACATCCTGGAATGTGAAGTCAAATGGGCCTTGGAAGCAGCACTACGAACAAAGCTAGTGGAGGTGATGGGATTCCAGTTGAGCTATTTCAATTCCTAAAAAACGATGCTGTGAAAGTGCTGCACTCAATATGCCAACAAATTTGGAAAACTCAGCAGTGGCCACAGGACTGGAAAAGGTCTGTTTTCATTCCAATCCCAGATAAAGGCAGTGCCAAATAATGCTCAATCTATTGCACAATTGTGCTCATTGCACATGCTAATAAAGTAATGCTCAAAAGTCTCCAAGCCAGGCTTCAACAGTACACGTGAACCATGAACTTCCAGAGGTTCAAGCTGGTTTTAGGAAAGGCAGAGGAACCAGAGATCAAATTGCCAACATCTACTGAATCATCGAAAAAGCAAGAGAGTTCCAGAAAAACTTCTATTTCTGCTTTATTGACTATGCCAAAGTCTTTGACTGTGTGGATCACCACAAACTGTGGAAAATTCTTAAACAGATGTGAATACCAGACCACCTGACCTGCCTTTTGAGGAGTCTGTATTCAGGTCAGGAAGCAACAGTTAGAACTGGACTCAGAACAACAGACTGGTTCCAAATAGGAAAAGGAGTACGTCAAGGCTGTATATTGTCACCCTGCTTATTTAACTTATATGCAGAGTACATCATGAGAAATGCCAGGCTGGATGAAGCACAAGCTGGAATCAAGATTGCTGGGAGAAATATCAGTAACCTCAGATATGCAGATGACACCACCCTTATGGCAGAAAGTGAAGAAGAACTAAAGAGCCTCTTGATGAAAGTGAAAGAGGAGAGTGAAAAAGTTGGCTTAAAATTTAACATTCAGAAAACTAAGATCATGGCATCTGGTCCCATCACTTCATGGCAAATAGATGGGAAACAGTGACAGACTTTATTTTTTTGGGCTCCCAAATCAATGCAGATGGTGACTGCAGGCATGAGATTAAAAGACACTCACTCCTTGGAAGAAAAGTTATGACCAACATAGACAGCATATTAAAAAGCAGAGACATTACTTTGCCAACAAAGGTCCATCTAGTCAAGGCTATGGTTTTTCCAGTGGTCATGTATGGATGTGAGAATTGGACTATAAAGAAAGCTTGAGCACAGAAGAATTGATGCTTTTGAACTGTGGTGTTGGAGAAGATTCTTGAGAGTCCTTTGAACTGCAAGGAGATCCAACCAGTCCATCCATCCTAAAGGAAATCAGTCCTGAATATTCATTGGAAGGACTGATGCTGAAACTGAAACTCCAATACTTTGGCCACCTAATGTGAAGAGCTGACTCATTTGAAAAGACCCTGATGCTGGGAAAGATTGAAGGCAGGAGTAGAAGAGGATGACAGAGGATGAGATGGCTGGATGGCATTACCGTCTTAATAGACATGAGTTTAAGTAAGCTCTGGGAGTTGGTGATGGACAGGGATGCCTGGTGTGCTGCAGTCCATGGGCTTTAAAATAGTCAGACATGACTGAGCAACTGAACTGAACTGACTATAATGGGCTTCCCCAGTGGCTCAGTGATGAAGAATCTACCTGCAGTGCAGGAGATGCAGGAGACACAAGTTTGATCCCTGGGTCAAGAAGATCCCCTGGAGGAGGGCATGGGAACCTGCTTCAGTATTCTTGTCAGGAAAATCTCATGGACAGAGGAGCCGGCTGACTACAATTCCATAGGGTCTCAAAGAGTCATACACAACCGAAGTGATTGAGCAGGCACACATGTGATTATAATAGAGAAGTAAAAAGGCTGAACAAATGAAGTTAAGAACATAAAATAACAGAGAAAAATACATTATAGAGATGAATAGTAATATGTAAAAGATAATAAGAGTTTTATTCAATGAATGTGAAAGTTTAAATGACATGGGCAGATCCTTAAAAAGTGTAATTTATAAAATTGCCTAAAGATGGAATAAGTATGTCATTAACATTTTAAAGAATTGCATCAGTTAAGAAAACTTTCCTAAAATAATGAAGACACACTTCTCGAGTAATTTTAGCATAATCTTATATGAAAAGGTACAGGTCAGTCTCTCATAAATAGCAATTATATATATATGTTATATATACATATATAAAATTTGGTTCATCTAGAAATAAAAATAATGAAACAGCAAGCCATTAGAGGAAAAAGATATTTACAATATATATAGCTGACAAAAACTTATAGCCATGATTTAATAAAATAAAAAGAAACTTCCATTAGCCAATGAGAAAAAAGAAATACTACCCAATTAAGGAGGAGAAGAAGTAGAAAATTAGATCTGATCTAGTCTTCTCAAAAGTGACTTCACTTTCACTTTTCACTTTCATGCATGGGAGAAGGAAATGGCAACCCACTCCAGTGTTCTTGCCTGGAGAATCCCAGGGACAGGGGGAGCCTGGTGGGCTGCTGTCTATGGGGTCGCACAGCGTCAGACACGACTGAAGCGACTTAGCAGCAGCAGCAGCAGCAGCAGTCTTCTCAAAAGAGGATATTCAATAATTAATCATAGCAAGTGTGTGTGTGTTGCTAGGAATAACTTTAACAAAATATATTAAGACTTTTATAAACATATTAATTATTAAAAGAAATTTTAATTGAATGAAGAGATGCAAAATATACCATGTTTGTGAACTGGAAGAAGCAATATCAAAACAAATCAGTTCTGCAAATTGATATATTGATTAAATGCATTATCAACTAATTGCAATAAATTTGTGTGTATATGTACATGCAACTTGTCAAAAGAAAATTTTAAAATATATATGGAAGATCATAAGGCTAGGAATAATCAAGACATTCTAAAAGAATAAAAAGTTGTTGAAGCTCGCTTATAGATACGAGCCTTTTGATGAGGGTGAAAAGGGAAAGTGAAAAAATTGCCTTGAAACTCAAGGTTAAAAAGACTAAGATCATGGCATCTGGTCCCATCACTTCATAGCAAATAGGGAAAACAGTGGAAGCAGTGATAGATTTTATTTTCTTGGGTTCCAAAATCACTACAGACAGTGACTATAACCATGATATTAAAATATGCTTGTTCCCTAGAAGGGAAGCTATGACAGCCTAGATAGCATATTAAAAAGCAGAGATGTCACTTTGTCAACAAAGGTCTGTATAGTAAAAGTTATGGTTTTTCCAGTAGTCATGTATGGATGTGAGAGTTGGACCGTAAAGAAGGTTGAGTACCAAAGAAATGATGTTTTCAAATTGTGGCACTGGAGAAGACTTGAGAATTTCTTGGACTGCAAGGAGATCAGACCAATCAGAAATCAAGCCTGAATATTCATTGGAAGGACTGGGGCTAAAGTTGAAGCTCCAATACTCTGGCTACCTGATGAGAAGAACTGACTCATTGGAAAAGATCTTGTTGTTGGCAAAGATGGAAGGCAACAGAAGGGGTCGGCAGAGGATGAGATGGTTAGATAGCACCGACTCAATGCACATGAATTTGAACAAACTCCAAGAGACTGAAAGACAGAGGAAGCTGGCAGGCTACAGTTGATGGAGTGGCAGAGTCAGACATGTCATAGTGACTGAGCAGCAACAGCATAGATATAAAGAATTCTTATAAAACTTCGACAAGAGTTCTTATAAAGTTATGACACTACCATATTATCATCAAGAAAGATAAATGGATTAATGAAACAAAGAATTCAAAGCAGACTGAAATGTAATTTATGTCAGAGTAAGCATTGCACATGGGAAAAGAATAGACTTTTAATACACATGACTGGAGCAATTGTTACTGGTGTGGAAAAAATGAAATCAAAGTCCCACTTCAGCTCATGCACAAAACCAATGGTAGGTGGACTAAAGGTTTAAATTTGAAGGACAAAGCTATAAGTTTTTAGGCATAATGCAGGACAACATCTTTGTGACATTAGGGATAAGGGAAAATTTCTTAAGCAGGATGCAAAAACTGTAAATAATAGAATATATATACATGGCCACCTGATGCGACGAGCCAATTCATTAGAAAAGACCCTAATGCTGGGAAAGATTGAAGGTGGGAGGAGAAGGGGATGACAGAGGATGAGATGGCTGGATGGCATCACCGACTCAATGGACATGAGTTTGAGCAAGCTCCAGAAGATGGTGAAGGGCAGAGAAACTTGGTGTCCTGCAGTCCATGGGGTCACAAAGAGTTGGACACCACTGAGGAACTAACACACACACAGGTAAATTAGCTAAAGTAAAAGTGAGAACTTTCATTCACCAAAATGTATGAAAAAGAAAGTAAAAATACAAACCAGAGACTGTTAGAACATGTTTGCCATATGTAAAATTAATGAGCGAATAGTATCTAGAATATATAAAGACCTCTGGAAAAAATGAAAATGGTGGACAAAAAATGGAAACAAAAGATCACATCTTCAGAGAAGAGTAAATCCAAATGTTCAGTCAAATCCAGGCAAGATTCTCAGCCTTGTTAGTCATCAAGAAAATGAAAATTTAAACACCAATGAGATACTAAGTTACAACTACCAGGCTGGCAAAAAGTTAAGAATCCTGGCAAAATCTAAGGTTGGCGAGATTGTGGAGTTATTCTCATGGGATTATAAATTAAGACAAATCTCTTTGAAAACTGCATCGCCGAGCAAGTATTTCTAGAACGAAAGTACATATCCATCTCAGCACTCTTTTGTAATAGGAAGATAAAGATGAACAATTCAAAGGTTCATTGACCACAGAAAAGATAAATGACCTGCATGATAGTCATTCAATGAAACTGATATTCTTGGGAAGAGTAATGAATTACATAGATATGTAAAAACATGGATAAATCTCATGAACATAATGTTGAACTGAAAAAGCAAGTAGGGCAGGACAGGGCTTCCCAGGTGGTGTTAGTGGTAAAGCTCTCACCTGCTGATACAGGAGATGTAAGAGATGCAGGTTTGATCCCTGGATCGGGAAGATCCCCTGGAGGAGGGCCTGGCAACCCACTCCAGTATTCTTGCTAGAGCCTGTTGGGCTATGGTCCATGGGGCTGCAAAATATTGGACATGACTGAAGTGACTTAGCACAGATGCTCTATTTTTGCTAATATTAAAGTTCAAAAACATGCCACACTGGACAATATATTACTTAGGGAATTACCATCTAGGAAAGCTAAAGGAGAGAGCGAGTGAGAGGAATGATAAACATAAATTTTAGCAGAATGGTTTCCCCTGAGCAGAGTGGGAAGGGGATGGGACGGGGACTTCAAAGATAACAGTTATGTTTGGTAGTGGTCATTGGATCGTGAGTATGTGCTAAGTCTCTTCAGCCGTGTCCGACTCTTTGTGGCCCTACGGACCATAGCCCACCAGGCTCTTCTGTCCACAGGATTCTCCAGGCAAGAATACTGGAGTGGGTTGCCATGCCCTCCTCCAGGGGATCTTCCTGACCCAGGGATCGAACCCGAGTCTCATATCTCCTGCACTGGCAGGTGGGTTCTTTATCATTAGCACCACCTGGGAAGCCCAGTAACTAGGTAGAGTATTTCAAAAGCCTTATGCTATCAGTTTTTACGTTTTGTGTGTATTTTGTGAGTATTTTAATCTCAATATTGGATACAAATTTTTAAAAATTTAAATTTTATTTTTTATTAGGGTATGGTGGATTTACAATGCTGTGTTCGTTCAGGTGTATAGCAAAGTGATTTAGTTATCCATATACACACATTCATTCTTTTTTAGATTGTTTCCCATATAGATTAGTACAGAATATTGAGTAGAGTTCTCTGTACTATACAGTAGGTTCTTGTTGATTATCCATTTTATATATAGTAGTGTGTGTACTAAACCCAAGTTTCTAATTTATCCCCTCCCCCACGTTTCCCCTTTGGTAACCATTGGGTTGTTTGCCATGTCTGTGAGTCTGTTTCCACCTTGTAAATAAGTTCATTTGTATAATTTTTTAGATTCCACATATGAAGTGATATATTTGTCTTTATTTGATGTATTTCAGTTAGTATAACAATCCCTAGGTCCATCCATGTTGCTTCCAATGGTATTATTTCATTCTTTTATTTTTAAGGAATAATCTTTAAGAATTAATTCACCAATGTTGGTGGAACAGATAGCTGGAATGTGTACTTTGTGGCTGAAATATGTCAGGACAATCAGAAGAATCAACTGCAGAACTTCAGTCTTGGAAGCAGTGATACAGAAGATAGAAAACCAGGAGAGAGAGACTCAGATATGTGAAAATGGGCTAGGGATCCGGTCAGTAGAACGAGGTTATGGAAAACAGATCACTAAAAACTAAGCCAGAACCCAACCAGGGCTCACAACTCCAAGTGACACAGCCTCAAAACTGAGCCCCATGAGTTACTGTTCTGGGTTCCCCCTACCAAGGAAAAGGATGAGTTATAGAGCTAGTAGGACTTCCCAGTTGGTGTTGGGAATGTGGTAAAGAACCTGCCTGCCAATGCAAGAGACATGAGAGATGTGGGTCCAATGCCCAGATCAAGAAGATCCCATGGAGTAGGGCATGGCAACCCACTCCAGTATCCTTGCCTGGAGAATCTCATGGACAGAGGAGCCTGGTGAACTATGGTCCATAGGGTCATAAAGAGTCAGATACACTGAAGTGACTCAGCAGGACTGTATAGAGCTAGTATTCAGGGTTGAATATGAGGGATAAGTGTAAGGGAATCCAGCTGTGAGGATCAGAGGGCTGCCAAGATGGGAGGTTAAACAGGTCTTTATAACATCTTCCAGAAAAAAAGAACTTTCTTATTTTCTTCTCGTCTCACAGGTCGACTCTGAAAGAAGTTACAGTGACTTCTCTCAAGTCATTTTATCATCAGTTTGGAAGCAGAAGTAGAATCCACCGGTCCTAACTGTGTTTGCTGATGCCACCACTAACCTCTGCTCCTTCATTCCTAAGACACTCAGTGGCAGTACACAGGCTGCGGAGGCGACCAGCCATGATTCACAGGCCAAGGTTTCATTTCCTTGTTTTCATGATTCCCATCTTGTTTAGGCTCTGAAAACAGCAGCTGTGCCAGACAGTAGTCAATAGAAGAAGAGAAGATCTCATTTATGAAGCAGAGGACAAACCAATTTGCCCAGCACTTATACGCACTCTTTGGGGCCCAGGGTCAAAGAGTTTGGTCTGAGTTTTCCTTAGTTACTTAAACTTAGTTGCTTTCTTTTTCTCCATCAAAATGATTTTCAATGTCTATTCATGTAACAATAGATATGAGGTTCTAGAAAATGCCAACCAGTTGGATCACCACTGAAATGGAAATGGCATGGTTTAAACAAATCAAGAGCATATAATTGAGGTCACTAAAAGACATTTTGCTGGCAAAATCCAAAAGGCTATGATAATGAAATATGTCTAAAAATGGGAGTAGAAAAACAAACTATAAAACATTTCCCTATGTAAATGTCACAACTGTGTTAGTCATTCAGTTGTGTCCAACTGTTTGTGACCCCGTGGACTGTAGCCCACCAGGCTCCTCTGTCCATGGAATTCTCTAGGCAAGAATACTGGAGTGGCTAGCCATTCCCTTCTCCAATTCGGGTCTCCTGCATTGCAGGTGGATTCTTTACCATCTGGTCCACCAGGGAAGTTACAACTGTATCAGATATTAAATCCACCTTTAGAGGTAATTTTGCCCCAAAGAGTAAGATTTAGAAATTATGTTTCCCAAAGGAAAAAAAAAATTTTTTTTAAATGTATAAAAATATGGGTTAAACAACTCAAATCTATCTCCAGTTTTCTATGTGACATTATGCAAGTCTCCTAACTTCTGAACTGCTGTGCTGGCAGAGGGCTTAGAGACACCTGCCACTCCTGGCTTCCCAAAGAGCAATATGCATGAAAGCATCTCACTGAGTATAAAAAGCCTTTCAAAGTATGTATTTAAAGAGCAGCTAGAAATTGGTTTCCATGAAACTTTCTCAGGATGATTTTAGGAAAATAGGGTGAAATTTTGGTGAAGCATAGGACAGCTCTTTTTTTTCATGTTAATCTTTTTTGTGTGTGTGTGTGTTGAAATATATGGGCTTCCCAGGTGGCTCAGTAGTAAAGAGTCTGCCTGCCAATGCAGGAAACACAGGAGATGGGGGTTCGATCCCTGGGTCAGGAAGATCCCCTGGGGTAGGGCATGGCAACCCACTCCAGTATTCTTGCCTGGGAAACCCCACAAATGGAGAAGCCTGGCGGGTTCCATGGAGTTGTAAAGAGTTGGACGTGACAGCATACACACTCATATGTAGGTAATTTACTACTGTTGTGCTAGCTTGAGGTGTACACAAAGTGTTTCAGATATATATAATCTTTTTCAGATTCTTTTCCATTATAGATTACTGCAAAATATTGGATAAGAGTTCCCTGTGCCACCCAGTAGGACCTTGTTTATCTATGTTTACATATAGTGTATGTATCTACTAATCACAAATTCCTAACTTATCCCTCCCTCACCCCACCTTTCCCCTTGGGCAGTCATAGGTTTGTTTTCTATGTCTGTGAGTCTATTTCTGTTTTGTAAATACATTTATTTGTATCATTTTTTGAAGAACCCACAAATAAGTAATATCATATGATATTTGTTTTTCTCTGATTTACTTTGTTTAGTATGACAATCTCTAAGCCTATCCATGTTGCTAGAAATGGCCTTATTTTCTTTTTTTTAATGGCTGAAATATTCTGTTGCATATATTTGGAGGATGTGTATACCACATTTTCTTTATCTGTTCATCTAGGGCTGTTATTGTGATTCACAATTGATTGATCAGATTACTCAAGAAGGTAGATGGATGGATTTTATTTTAAAACCTGAGGGGATCATCGCAGCACTGTTTATAATAGCCAGGACATGGAAGCAGCCTAGATGCCCATCCACAGATGAATGGATAAGGAAGCTGTGGTACATATACACCATGGAATATTACTCAGCCGTTAAAAAGAATTCATTTGAATCAGTTCTAATGAGATGGACGAAACTGGAGCCCATTATACAGAGTGAAGTAAGCCAGAAAGATAAAGAACATTACAGCATACTAACACATATATACGGAATTTAGAAAGATGGTAACGATGACCCTATATGCAAAACAGAAAAAGAAACACAGAAGTACAGAACAGACTTTTGAACTCTGTGGGAGAAGGTGAGGGTGGGATGTTTCAAAAGAACAGCATGTATATTATCTATGGTGAATCAGATCACTAGCCCAGGTGGGATGCATGAGACGAGTGCTCGGGCCTGGTGCACTGGGAGGACCCAGAGGAGTCGGATGGAGAGGGAGGTGGGAGGGGGGATCGGGATGGGGAATACGTGTAACTCAATGGCTGATTCATGTCAATGTATGACAAAACCCACTGAAATGTTGTGAAGTAATTGGCCTCCAACTAATAAAATAAAATTAAAAAAAAAAAAAAGATATAATAAAGCTTAGATAATTACTCAAAAAAAAAAAAAAATAAAACCTGAGGGGATACATTAGTTTTCTATTACTGTAGAGCAAGTTGCTCCAGGTTTAGCAGCTTAAACAACACATTTTATTATCTCACAATTCTGTAGGTCAGAAATCCAGTGAGCTTGACTGGGTTCTTTACTTAGGACTTCATAAGACCAAAGTCAGCCAGGCTGAGCTGTTATTTGGAAGTTCTAGAGGTGAATCTGAATCCAAGCTCATTCAGGCTGTAGGTCTGAGATGCCCATCTCCTTTCTGGCTATTAGCCAGGAGCTGCTATCTGTGCCCAAAGGGTGTCCATGTTGCTTTGCATGGGGTTCCTTTCATTTTCAAAGCCAGCAACTGGGTATTGAATCTCCCTCATGCTTTGAAATCTAAGACTGCCTCTCCTGCTACCAGTCTGAAAGCCGTCTGTATGCAAGAGTCATGTGACTGGTTGAGCCCACCCAAATAAGGTTAACGATGTCATAAGATAACACAATCATGGGAGTGATATGTCCTCCAATTCCCAGTTTCCATGGATTAAGGGAAGAATATTTTTTTTTGTGGAGGCCATTGTAAAAATTCTGCCTGTCACAGAGAAAGTAGCAGATAGAAGTTAGGAACATGGGTTTTGGTGAAGCTGACTTGATTTTGAATTTCAGTTCTGTAATTTGACTGGATCTGTGTTTAAAATCTGTTAGGGTGTTAAACCTCGCTACACTTTACTTTCTTTAGATTGCCATCTACTTAGGAGTAGGAAGTTCTAATAACCACTCCCCATATGCTTTGCATGGTGGCCAGAACCTGCCAGTATTCAATGTTATTTGAAATGATGAATGATGAGCTGAACAAATGGTAACTAACATTGAAATTCATCTCTAACACATACCGTAAAGCTATTGGTTGTTATTTCAGTCACTAAGACCAGAAAGCTACATTTGGTCCCATTTTGCCATTTTTTCCCCCCATTGACGTGGGTCAATGAATTGACCCAAATTGACTTGGGTCAATGAATAACGACATACAAGAAATCGATATTGGGACTTCCCTGGTAGTCTAGTGGCTAAGACTCCTTGCTTCTAATACAGGGAGCTGGGGTTCAATCCCTGGTCAGGGAACTTGATCGTGCATGCTGCAATTAAGACCCGGTGCCATCAAATAAATAAATAAATAAGAAATGCACATTAAAGAAGGGCAACAAATCTGGGCCAGCCTTTGGTTGAGACCACCCAAGTTTTCTCCATCACATGTACATTTGGGTTAAGCCAACACATTAGTGTTAATTTACAAAAAAGTGCCTCTGAGATGTACAAAGCAATCCCGTTCTGGTCGTAGGAAAGTAGCCATGGCAGAGACCACCGAGTGACCCCTTCCAGGGCACACGGAGACATGTGACTCTCACCAGTGGGAAAGAAAACAGAACTAATGTGTTACATCCCACCCCAAGCAGTTACGGGCAGGTCTGACTTCTCCATGTTTTCTCCTCTCTCTTCAGCATGAGTAGAACAATGAGATAAAATGGAATCAGCCCAGGGCCCTAAGCCATTGCAGGAGAGCCCCCAGGAGAGCTGCCTTACTTTTTTTTTTTTCAGTCATGTCCAACTCTGTGCGACCCCATAGACGGCAGCCCACCAGGCTCCACCGTCCCTGGGATTCTCCAGACAAGAACACTGGAGTGGGTTTCCATTTCCTTCTCCAAGGCATGAAAGTGAAATCAGGGGCAGTCACAAAAATTTCAGTTTCCTTTCCGAAAACTACTTCTAAGCACCTTTCAGATAGCAGTCAATCAACATTTAGTGGAAAATATTAATTCTCAAGCAACGCTGAAAAGTTATTCTTGATGGTGGTCTGAAACTTATTATAGCCCAGATGATGAATGCTAATTTGAGTTTGAGCACAAAAGGGTGGTCTTACAGTTTCAGACTTAGCATCTTCGGTTGTGGCACGGAACCTCTTCCTGGGGCATCAGAATGATCTTTGAAGCCTTGTTTTCCAGTCTGACATGAGCTTGGCATACTATTTAGCTGGTGAGTTGGAAGTAAACAGCTTTAAAAAAAAAAAAAAAAGTGTAGATTTTTTTTTCCTCCAAGCCTTGAAAGTTTAATCCATCTTATGTGAGATAAATCTCAGCAAACATTCAGGGAAAGTTGAATTTAGTGAGAGGCTCATGTGTGGTATATTTTTTCTGTCAAGGAGAAGATACTAGTCAGTAGTGGGGTCATAAAAGCAACTACCTAGCCAAGATTTGTGCTGATCTCATGTTCAACAAACCCCATGAGTAACTCTTGGTTACCAAGTCATTATTTTTCCATATGCATTTTACCCATACATTTTCAATAGTATGAGATAGGCTTGATACCCACATCAATTTTGTTAAAGCTCTGATCAGCTATCTTAAACCCATCAGGCACACTATTGAAATACTGAAGACTTTATGTGAAAATTATTAATACTGTTACCTAACTAAAATAGCTTTCAGTAACACCAAGAAAATTAATTTTTTATCCTTACTTTCCCAAGCCTCTTTAATAGAGAAAATAAATCACTCTTAAAGTTAATTCAGAGTGGCAAACACCATTTTCTTCAATATATTTGTATCTTCCACATCAGTGTAACAATTTTTCTTAGACAATATCAAAGAATAATTCTGTTGTTTCTCAGTCACTAAGCTGTGTCTGACTTTTCAGCCTCATGAACTGCAGCATGCCAGGCTCCTACTCTGTCTTCCACTGTCTCCTGAAGTTTGCTCAAATTCATGTCCATTGAGTTGGTAATGTTTTCTAATCCCATCCTCCGCTGCTGCCTTCCCCTTTTGCCTTCAATCTTTCCCAGTATCAGGGTCTTTCCCAATGAGTCAGTTCTTGGCATCAGGTGCTCAAAGTATTGGAGCTTCAGGTTCAGCACCAATGAATATTCAGGATTGATTTCCTTTGAGATTGACTGGTTTGATCTCCTTGCAGTCCAAGGGATTCTCAAGAGTCTTCTTCAGCATCACAATTCAAAAACATCATTTAACTTACTACATAATTTTCAAACATCATTCTAGAGCAACTTTTAGGCATAAAAATTCTTACTGAAGTTCTATGAATGGTTTTTCTAGAATTTTTCTTTCTTTTTCCTTTTTGTGGCCATGCTGCTCATCTTGTGGGCTCCTAGTTCCCCAACTAGGGATTGAACCCAGGCCCTCTGCAGTGGGCATGTAGAATCATAACCACATGGGCTAAGGACTGCCAGGGAATTCCACGTAGAACTTTTTCTACATTTTTTTTCTCAGTTAACAATACCCATCCCAGTACACTTCTTCATGACTTTCTATAGCAATTATTGGTATAATCAGTATTCACTGAGCAGAATGTAGTTGCAATACAAGCTAAAAAGAGGAATCAATAGGTAAGCAGATTTATTAACTGAGAAGTTTCTTAATGCTTCACTTCATTCTCTTTGTGGCTATTATTCAACTTCTTGTCTTATTTCTTTATTTATGATTAGTTCTGTGACTAAAGTAAAGATACTAACAATGTGTAGATACTGTAAAATTGGAGCATGAGTAATCAGGAAAAACTTCCCTAGTTCTCTCCTAGATTTAAGAGCAGGAACTCACCACCCTTTCACATGCCTTTCTCTCCCACCTATGCCCCTGCTACAGACGGCTAGTGTTTGCATGTCTTGACACTAAAAGCAATGTGTTATTCATTTAAAACTCCCATATATTCTAGTCTGTAAGGGTATAGAGTATGGACTTCCCTGGTGACTAAGTGCTAAGGAATCTGCCTGCCATTGCAGGAGACCAGGGTTTGATCCTTGGAGAAGGAGATGCAACTCCCTCCAGTATTCTTGCCTAAGAAATTCCAGAACAGAGGAGCCTGGCAAGCTACAGTCCACCAGGTCACAAAGAGACATGATTGATCAATTAAACAAAACAACAAAGGATGCAGGGTAGGTACACAAAGAGTCTGGTAAATAATTTGAACTGTCTATTCTTGGCTGACTCATTTTAAATTATGCAGTGTTATCAATTTTAATTGTCTTAAATTGTAGTATAATAGACATGCAGAAAATACACAAAAAGTGTTAGCTCAATGACTTATCACAAAGAGAGCATTTGAAAAAACCCATGGATCAAAAAATAAGGTATTTTGAGCACCTCAGAAGCCCCCAATCAGACCCTCTCTCAAATACCACTTACTCAAAGGTAACCGCTATCCTGACTGATAACCCTGTGTTCTAGAAGTTTCTGTGTAGGAAAGTAAGTAAATAGGCTCATACTGTATTCTGTTATGCTTGAGTTCTCTCATCCAACATTGTGACTGTGAGATTTATCCAGATGGTGCGTGTAGCTCCAGTATATGTAGCAAGTTCTAGATGTTACTCTAGATTGGTGGTTGTTACTACTGCGAGGTATTCCGTTATAAGGGTATACTGCAATTTCTTTCTCTGTTTTACTGTTGATTGACATTTGGTTTGTTTTCAGTGGTGCCCAGGAGCACAAATTTGCCAGTTTCATATGTTGCAAATACCTTTTCCTACCCCTTGTCTTGCCTTGCCTGCAAACAATTTTTTTTTTTGAGTTCAAACTTTTATTTACTCAACATCTATTTTTTCTTTTTATTTTTAGCAAACAATTTTTAACTTACATATTTGGACAAATTGCAAGTTATTCTGCCTGACTCTGTAACAGATACCTACAGAGTACAGGCTACTTAACTATGTAATTGTTGAAATATTTTTAAGCTCCTGGGACAAACAGAAATTATATCTAGGGGAAAGATGTTCAACTGTAACATGTGTATGTGTGAGCAGGAGAAGTAAGGTGAGTGGACAGACATCTTAATTCCCAAATTAGGATGAGGTACCAAATAATTATTCAGCAAGTTAAAAATGGCTCTATATTACAGAAAACCACGAACAAATTTCGCATCTGCAAACATTCTTTCACTGTCTTGTATATGCTGGGTATTGTCATGGTTATAGAGCATAAAATGATGAATAAGCAAGCACAGTCACTGTCCCCAAGGAGCTTAGATCTAGTTTCATAAAATAAATGAATTGAAATTAAGTTTGCTCTGATATTTAAAGTATTTTATTGAAATATGGGAGTTGGTAGCATCTTTGTATATTAAAAGGGAAGAGAGAGATGAACATCTTGAAAGTTGAGATTCTAGATCCTTCCTTTGCTGCTGTCTTTGCTTCTGGGGTTAGATGCCAGGACCGAGTCCTGATTTTGAAGAGCTCAATGTCATTGTTTTGCTGGTTTATATGGTTTACATATAACACACACCCACCCACCCACACACACCCACACACACACACACACACTACAGTTGAACACCTCTTCCCTAGGTATAAATTCTGTTCGTCTCAGGAGCTTAAACATACCTCAACTGTTCCATCACTGAGTAGCACTCTGTATGTACCACTTACAGAGCCGGGCAGAATAGCTTGCTATGCAGTACCACAGGGGGATAAAGGACATGAAAACAGAACTGAATCAGGAGGATACGATGATTGCAGTGTTGAGAAGAATGAGTTCACTCTACAGTGGAAACTGGATAATCCAGATCCTCCACAGCATGATGGGCAGCAAGCGCTGTATCCATAGCCTCCATGGCCAAGTCATAGCCGCCGTGTCCTCAGCCTCAGTCATCACCACAGCCCAGGCCGGCCTCCATAGTAATTGCCCTAGTAACTCATGGTGCTAGGAACGGAAGAGCTGTTTGGATATGAAGGACAAGTTTCCTGAGGATGACTGTCACCACCGTCCCTGGGACTTTATCATACAGTAAGGCGCCTGTGTACAAACCTTCAAGTTGTGAGCTTTCAGAGATGTGGACGTGCGTTCCATCGATGGCAGGTGTGAGGGAAACTGCAGCTTGCCCCTCATCTTCTATTGCTGGCAGCCTTTCAGCCCTACCAGCTCCCACCCCCCTCTCCTCCAGCCGGTAACTCTTCTTGCCCGTTCACTAGAGCCAGCTCCTGTCTGGGGGGTGTGCTGTACTGCTATAGTTTTCAAGGTACTGTTCCGTAAGATTGAAAATGTTTGACTTATTTTGTGTTTGTTGTGCATTGTTTGTGTGAAATATGTTACAAATCTGTTACAGTGCAGTGCTATGTCGCCAATTACGTTGGCTGGTTGGCACTTCCCCAGGGTCTCAGGGGTAAAGAATCCACTTGCAATGAAGGAGATGCAGGAGGGTTGGGGAAGATCCCCTGGAGGAGGAAAGAACCCATTCCGGTATTCTTTCCAGGAAAATCCCATGGACAGAAATCCCATGGACAGAGGAGCCTGGTGGGGTACAGTCCATAGGGTCACAAAGAGTTGGGCATGACTGAGTGAGTACACACACATGCAAGATAGTTGGGTGCCTAGGCTAACTCCATTGGACTTATGAACAAACTGGACTTAATGAATGTGCTCTTGGAATGGAACACATTCATATATAGGGGACTTACTGTATCCTTAGTGATATGTGGGGTAAGCCACATGGACCAGCATGATTCTTATTGTATAGATTAAATTGCATGAAAAAAAAACAACTCAACCATCTCAATTATGTAAAACTTTAGGATAATTCCTGGTATTAATTAAGGATGTTTTCATTTGATTTCGGTGCAGTTTGGATTCCACAAGGATTATCATGCTATCTTCAAAACCCTCTTTCTTTGACCTTCATATTTAAAGATCTGTAATCGGACATCACAACATCCAATTTCATCATCTGAAATTGTTCCTTCATTAAAGTTTTCTTCCCAGGATCTCTGACTTTTACTTATTTATTCATTTTGCAAATTGTTAAATCCCAGGGACGGGGGAGCCTGGTGGGCTGCCGTCTATGGGGTCGCACAGGGTCGGACACGACTGAAGTGACTTAGCAAGCAAGCAAGCAAGCAATGCCCATTTAACATATCCTGAGTATGATGCTTGGAGCTAAAGATACAATTGTAAATAAGAGCTTCACTTTTCATTCCCTTGAGCTTATCCCCTTCCTCTTTGTTGTTGAAGGTAATAGAAGAGTTTAACACTTACTGATAAATTCAACAAAACATAATTGAAGTCACCATAAGGCCAAGTTTTTTATTTTTTTAGATCTGTAAGGTTATTGGCTCAATGTTGAGCAGCTACACAATGACTCACATTCATGATATCACTGAGGAAAACTGCTAAGAATGGTCCGGGTATGAAATAATTCCTTAGAGAAACACACAGTGGGAAAAATAATCACTGATTAGACCTTAAAAATAGTTCACTGCATAACTTGACAAAAAGCACAGAGGCTCACTTGGAGAACATATTCATTGATCGTGCACTGTAATAGTTATAATTTCACTGTGACAAGCACCAGACATTAAGATTAAACACATTGGTGTTTCTTTTACTCTCCTCTCCCCTTGGAAAACAAAATGTATAACTGCACTATAGCAACATCCAAAACAGATCAATTTGTTACAATTACTATTTGGTAGAGCAAACTATACCCCCTCAAAAGAGAAATTAAATTAAAAAACTTAAAAAAAAATTGAAGACAATTTTTTTCATAGGAATTCATAATACCTACAGTACAAACTAATAAATTTCAAGCTACTGTATAGATACACAATGGGAGCATGCACAATATTGTATCAATAGAGTAATGGAGGAGTAATCACTTTGCTGGAGAGACTGTATCATAGGCAAGTACATTTCTTTGAAAAGAAAGAAAAGAAACCATTCAAACTGCTAAATATAGAGTCTCCTCCCATCCTCTCTTCATTTTTAGTCCTCAGATATGGTTTTCTCTTGCATTATTCTAAAAAGCAGTTAGGGCCAAAGCTGCAATTTAAAAGAAAATTAGACTTTGTAATTTCAGTAAGTCGTTTCCAAATTCCACAAGGAAGTACACAATGCCGCTCAGTGGACATGAAGATAAAGTAAGGATAGCCCCAGCGACTTGCCCACCCCCCCCATCTGTTCCCATGTGTGGCATTGACTTTGGATGTAAAGCTCTCTTGTGTTAGTTCTTCTGGTCGGTTCGTGTGGTTGGGACTCTTGCTCGAGCACATTCAGGGGCCCTTCTAAGGAAAGTCATGACGTGACAGAGCATTGTCATGCTCTTCTATCTTCATTGTCACCTGGGTCCTGTTTGACGTGTGCATTTCACTTACTAATGTGCTCGTGGTAAGAGGCTGGCATCACCCTACTTAGCCATTCGTATTGAAACCAATTTCAAAAATACAAGTGATAACAATATTTTATATAATATTGATAACAGTTTCAGATAGAATCTTATGATATAAAAACTGGTTTAAAACTCTCATTTCACAGATGAGGAAACCAAGACTTAGAGAACATTGGCCCAAATAGCCCAGTGAATGGCAAAGCCTAGGCTAGAATGTAAATCTTTCATCTCCATTTCTCATTTCCCATTGTGTCACTCTCTTTGTTACATTTTTATAGATGCTATACGAACGTGGGTTAAAGCAAGAGATAGGTTATCTCTTGGGTTATTGCGGTGGAAGAATGACAACCTTCCTTTGCTTGTTCTGCTGGTGAGCTTCCTAATTTTGTTTTTTGATCTCTATGCTGATTGGCATTTCCTTCTTCTTGGCTGGAATTCAAAAGGCTAAATTTAGTAATTGAAAACTAGAGGCAACATCCACTTATTCTCAATGAGATTACAATCAGGATGCTTGTTGCATTGATTGTTTAAGTGATGTTAACTCTAAGAGCAAAGAGCAAAAACATCCAAACATTTTGGAGTGGAAATTTAAGAGACTTTAGAATAAGATCAGGCTCCTGAATTTCTCTCCTCCCACAGACACACAGCTACACAAGGAACAATTCCTTCTGAGAGAAATCCAGAGACTAGAAGAGTGACTCTTTCACATCAGGGGAAGGACAAAATATCCACTTCAAAATGGGTTGAAAAGGCAGAGACATACTTGTGCCATAAACCCTAGCCCCAGCACAGCACCACACAATCAGGAGAGAACTCCCAACTCCCAGCGTCTCCCTGAGGATGAAGGGTTCAGGCTGAGCATCTGTCACTCCAACTTTTATGGTTCCCCCTTGAGGCAGGAAGGCCCCAAATATCAAGATCTGAAAGCCAACAGGGCTTGTGTTCATGAGTCCCAGAGGACTAAAGCAAAGAAGTTGTTCTTGAAGGGAGCATGATTACTTACTGCAGGGATTCCCCCAGGACTCAGTACAGAGGGAACAGAGGGAAACACTCATCTCCCAGTCTTTCCCATGTGAAATGAAATGCTTTCTGCTTTTTGCTCTACCTAACAGAGGATGAAATGGTTGGATGGCATCACTGACTCAATGGACATGAGTTTGAGGAAACTCTGGGAGATAGTGAAGAACAGGGAAGCCTGATGTGCTGCAGTCAGTCCATGGGGTCGCAAAGAGTCAGACACTGCTGAGGGACTGAAGAGAAACAGCTACCAGGAAACAAGTCTTTTCCAAATGCAAGTTTCTGAGCCCAGGTGAAGCAAAGCCAGCTATTTCGGAGCCTTCAGCTACTTCCTTTCAGAAGCATTGAGGAGTTGGGGGAAGGTGAGAGGCGGCTATCCACCGCATTGGCCATCTCGCAGTAAACAAGGAATTAGTATGTGAATAAACCTAGACAGCATATTAAAAAGCAGAGACACCACTTTGCCGACGAAGATCCATCTAGTCAAAGTTTTGGTTTTTTCAGTAGTCATGTACAGATGTGAGAGTTGGACTACAAAGAAAGCTGAGCACCGAAGAATTGATGCTTTTGAACTGTGGTGCTGGAGAAGACTCTTGAGAGTCCCTTGGAATGCAAGGAGATTCAATCAGTCCATCCTAAAGGAGATCAGTCCTGGGTGTTCATTGGAAGGACAAATGCTGAAGCTGAAACTCCAATACTTTGGCCACTTGATGCCAGGAGCCGACTCATTGGAAAAGACCCTGATGCTGGGAAAGATTGAAGGCAGGAGAAGGGGATGACAGAGAATGAGACAGTTGAATGGCATCATCGACTCAAGGGACATGAATTTGAGCAAACTCTGGGAGATAGTGAAGGACAGGGAAGCCTGGTGTGCCACAGTCCATGGGGTTGCAGAGTTGGACACAACTGAGCAACTGAACAACAATTTGTGAACAATAAACAAAGGATTGGCCTCAGATAGATAGATGCATATGAAAGAAGCAATTTCAGCAAGCCCAGACACTTGCATCTTCCCATACATAGAAGATCGCTGAATCTCTTCATGTGATAGATTTAGTTTTCTCTTAATTAACTGTAATCTTTTAATATTCAGATTACCTGGTCCTTGCTGCAGACTTGTATCTAGCCTGGCCCCTCTCCCTCCTCTTTGGAGTCAGTTCTCTCGGGGTCACCTGAGATACTGTCTCCTGGGCTCAAGACCTAACATCCCTACCGAATAAAACCTAACTCTCAACTTTTAGATTGCATTTTTTAGTTGACATCCAGGAAAGGGTTTAACTGCATACTTTACAAGTTGCTGCCTTGAGGATCCAGTTTCTAATGAGCAGACACCCAAGTGTCGACTGCAATCCTCCCCTAGAGTCTGAAAGAACCAGTGGGCACTTCTCCCATCTCCCTGCTGACTCAGAAAAACACACCATGTGAGAATTTTGAGTCAAGTTTTACTTGGGGCAAAATGGGGACTATAGCCCGGGAGATAGCATTTCAGATAGCGCTGAGGAATTTCTCCAAAGAAGTAGGGGAGAAGTTCAGTATATATGTAACTTTGGTGAAGGGAAATACATGCAATCAGGCACATATTTCTTGCAGAAGGTTTCTGCTAGTCATCAGGAGCAGACACCACCATGAAGGATTTTAGTGCTCTTCTAGATATCAGGAGATACAAGAATTGGTCTCATAAAATGAGCTCCTGAAAATATCTAACTACCTGAATACCTGTTCTACCAATTTTTCCCATTGAGTGCCTCATTTCTGCTCTCCACCCAAAACTCCTTTCAAGGTGGGTTGAAAATTAGCAGCTGCAGCAGCACCTGACTTAATCCTCATAGAGGTAGATGGCAAGTGCCCATGGCAAATGCCAGTTTGTAGCTGACGTCCTTCCCCCTCAGTCCAATAATAAAACCAAGCCACCAGCATCCTTAGCAGGAGCTTGTTCACACAATTAGAGCCCCACCTATCATAACTGCCACCTGAGGGTTAGGCACAAATCACCTAGCTCTGATAGCTAATGAGGCTTGCAGTCATAAGTCCCACTGACTATAATAAACCAAGAAATTAAAAAAATTGCTTCCCTTGTAGCTCAGTTGGTAAAGAATCTGCCTGCAATGCAGGAGACCCAGGTTCGATTCCTGGGTTGGGAAGATTCTCTGGAGAAGGAAATGGCAACCCACTCTAGTATTCTTGCCTGGAGAATCTCATGGACAGAGAAGTCTGGCAGGCTACAGTCCATGGAGTCACAAGAGTCAGATATGACTTAGTGACTAAACCACCGCCACCACCAATTTTAAAAATTGAGGCATAATTGACACATAACATTATATTAGTTTCACATGCACAATGTAATAACTTGATATTTGTATATGTTGTGAAATGATCACCACAAACCTAGTTAATATCCGTCACCACACATAGCTCCAAATATTTTTTCTTAAAGTGAGAACTTTTAAGATCTATTCTCTTAGCAACTTTCAAATATACAATCCAGTATTATTAACTATAGTCACCATGCTGCGTCCTATATCCCCATAACTTATTTATTTTAAAATTGGATGTTTATATCTTTGGACCACCCCCTGCCTCTGGCAATAACTAATCTTCTCTGTGTCTATGAGGGAATTTCCCTCCTGCAGATTCCATATATAATTGAGGCTATACAGTATTTGTCTTTCTCTGTTGATTTATTTCACTTAGCATAATGGCCTCAAGTTTCATCCGTGTTGTGGCAAATGGCAAGATTTCTTTCTTTTTATAGCTGTTCAATATTCTGTAGTATATACATGTATATATATGACAATTTTTTAAAATATTCATCCATCTATGGATGATTAAATTGATTTCATGCCTTGGTTAATGTAAACAGTGCTGCAATGAACAGGATTATGGGTATCTTTCTGAGTTAGTACTTTCATTTCTTTCAGATAAATACTCAGAAATGGGATTGCTAGATCATATGGCAGTGTTGTTTTTAGTTTTTGAGGAAACTCCATACTCTTTTTCCATACCCACCAACAGGAAAAAGCATTCACTTATCTCCACATCTGCACCAAAACTTATTTCATGTCTTTTTGATAATACCCATGATAACAAGTGTAAGGTGATATCTCATAGTGGTTTTGATTTGCATTTCCCTGATGATGAGTGATGTTGGGCACATTTTCATGTACCTGTTATCTATTTGTATGTCTTCTTTGGAAAAACGTCTATTCTGATTCTCTGCTCATTTTTGCATCGGACTCTTTTATGCTATTGAGTTGTGTGAATTTTTTATATATTGTAGAGACATAATTTGCAAATATTTTCTCCTGTTCCACAGGCCACCTTTTCATTTTAATGATGATTTCCTTTGTTGTGCAGAAGTGTTTAGTTTGATGTAGCCCCACTAGTTTATTTTTGCTTTTGTTGCCTTTGCTTTTGGTGTCAAATCCAAAAAAATCATCTTAGTGACTGATGTCAAGGAACTTCGCTTTGTTTTCTTCTAGAAGTTTTGTGGTTTCTACAAGTTTGAACATAAGCTTGTTTAAGTCTTTATCCATTTTAAGTTTTGTTTATGGTGTAAGATAGGCATCCAGTTTCATTCTTTCACCTGTGGCTATCCAGTTTTCCCAACACCATATATTGAAGAGACTATGGAGTGTATTTCTGTCCCCAATGCATATTCTTGGATCCTTTGTCATTAATTAACTGATTTATACACACAAGTTTATTTATGGGCCTTCTCTTTTGTTTGAATTGTCTATGTGTCTGTTTTTATGCCAATAGTGTACTGTTTTCAATACTATAGCTTTGTAATAGTGTCTGGAATCAGAGAGTGTGATACCTCCAGCTTTATTCTTTCTCAAGATTACCTAGGCTATTTGGAGTCTTTTGTAGTTTCATACAGATTTTAGACTTGCATGTTCTATTTACATGAAAAATGGAATTGGAATCTTAAAAAATTGCATTGGATCTATCAGTTGCTTTGGGTAGTATGGACATTTTAACAATATTAATTCTTCCAACATATGAGAATGAAATATTCTTTCCATTTATTTGTATCATTCTCAACTTCTTTCATGAATGTCTTCAAGTTTATGTTAGGGTTAGGGTTAGGGCATTTTCTTTTAACCCTATACCTTTTACTTCCTTGGTTAAATTTATTCCTGGTATTTTATTTTTTTAGATATGGTTCTAAATGGGATTGCTTTCTTAATTTCTCTTTCTGAGAGTTGGTTATTAGTGTATAGAAACAGCTAATATTTGCATATTGATTTTGTATTCTGCAACTTTGCTGAATTTACTAGTTCTAACAGCTTTTGGGTGCACTTTTTAAGATTTTCTATAAATAACATCATGTCATCTGAAAGTTGACAACTTTATTTCTTCTCTTTTGATCTGGATTTCCTTTTATTTCTTTTTCTTGTCTAATTGCTCTGGCTAGGACTGCCAATAAAAAGTTGGTGAGAGTTTTTGATATCTTTATCCTGTTCCTGATCCTAGAGAAAAAACTTTCAGCTTTTTACCCTTAAGTTTGATGTTAGTTGTGGGCTTGCCATTTATGGCCTTTTTTTATGATGTGAAACATTCCTTCTATGCATAGCTTGTTGAGTTTCCATTATGAATGTATATTGAATTTTATTCTAAAACATATGTATTAACACTAACATTTTTCAATAAGCTGTGTGAATTGTGCCTGAAAAATTACTCCTGAGCTGCTTCTACCAGGGGGTTGAGCCAGGGTCACACAGAACATTCTCTGATGCTCTACAATGGGAGGATGTGTCTTCAGCCCAGACACCAAGGAGGAAATGTTTCTTTCTCACTGGAAGGAATTCAAACACCCCTCCTATTGCCATAGCAAAAAGAACTCCAATCACAGAAGGAAAGACAAAAGCAGTTGGTATAAGAACACAGGTTAATGACATCCATAGGTGTGGTCTGGGGCCAATATTCTCTAAGGAAGCAGCAGGCTTTTGGCAGGTATTGCAGAGGAATAAACATTTCTTTAGAAATCAGTTGATGAAGACTGAGTGTTTGACTAGAACTGCCTTAATGAGATTCTTGAAGCAAGAAAAGAAGACTCCTATGCAAGAAACTTTCTGGGCACAAAAAGACAACCCACACTGGAAGAGAATTTTCATTGAGAAGATAGAGATAATCATTTACTGAAAATGATCATTGCCTTTATGGACACCCATTATGACTTACTCTGGAGAAAGTGGAATTTGTAGATCCTTTATCATTGCTTCAGTCAGTTCAGTCACTCAGTTATGACCAACTCTTTGTGACCCCGTGGACTGCAGCATGCCAGACTTCCCTGTCCATCACCAACTCCCAGAGCTTGCTCAAATTCATGTCCATTGAGTCTGTGATGCCATCCAACCATCTGATCCTCTGTCGTCCCCTTCTCCTCCTGCCTTCAATCTTTCCCAGCATAAGGGTCCTTTCAAATAAGTCAGTTCTTCGCATCAGGTGGACAAAGCATTGGAGTTCAGCATTCAGCATCAGTCCGTCCAATGAATATTCAGGACTGATTTCCTTTAGGATGGACTGGTTGGATCTCCTTGAAGTCCAAGAGACTCCCAAGCATCTTCTCCAACACCACAATTCAAAAGCATTAATTCTTCAGTGCTCAGATTTCTTTATAGTCCAACTCTCACATCCGTACATGACTACTGGAAAAACCATAGCTTTGACTAGAGAGATCTTTGTTGGCAAAGTAATGTCTACTTTTTAATTGCTGTCTAGGTAGGTCATAGCTTTTCTTCCAAGGTGCAAGCTTAAGTTAGTAGAAGAATAATCTCAGGATATTGAATCAAGGTGCTTTCATTTTGGGGGATCTCTGCTTCCACATTAAAGTAGACTGAATTGTCTGGAATGCAGACTTGGGAAAGAGGTTCAGAGGCCGTAATGTTCATTAAAGGAGAGCCCTGTGGTATCAGGGCTGAGGCAGGGAGCAGCAGGGAGCAGAGATGAGAAGTCTGCAGCTAGTACCCCAGCACTGTGCTGAGTAGGGCTCAGGTGGCCTGGCCTTTGTTGTGCTAAGTCGTGTCTGATTCTTTGTGACCCCGTGGACTGTAACTCACCAGGTTCTTCTGTCTGTGGATTTTTCCCAGCAAAAATACTGGAGCTGGTTGCCATTTCCTTCTCCAGGGGATCTTCCTGGTGCAGAGATCGAACCTATGTCTCCTGCATTCACAGGCAGATTCTTTACTGCCGGGGTCCAGCCCCAGCAGGATCCAGGGGTACCTTCAGGATGAACGGCGTTGGCGAGAGATAGAGAGAGACCAGACTGGAGTATGCAGCAGGGTCCGGCAGTGTTTTATTTTTCACCGTAACTTTCATACCCTAAGTTAGTACATTTCTAAGGGGAGGTGAAAGATAAGCATACAAAGTTTAGTTTAACATTATGTCAGTTTTGTCCTTCACGAAACCAGGGTGTTTTCTGCATACTTCTTTATTCATGAGAGTCTTCTTTCATAGTGGATCTTTGTACATTATCTTCTGGCCTTGGGGCCTATTAACATTTTATGACCTAGGTGAAGGCAAAACTGTTTTCTGTAGTCTATTCTTTGCTGTTCTATTTTACCTTGAGTTTAGCAGAAAACAGAAAAGTTGCAGTCTCATGGTACAGCAGGTTGCAGCATAATAGAAATATAATCCTGTTAACCCAAATGTCAACCTTTTTGCAAAAGTTCTCAGCTAAATTTATCTAAAAATTTACCACACAAAGAGGTAGCCTCTGGTGTGGCTCTGGTGAGGTAGCCTCTGTTTTACCACTCTTAATTAAAATTAACAATTATCTTATTGCTTCCACACTAGGGTTAAACTCTTATTTTTCTAAATCCTTAACTATATTAACAATAGTTTTTACTGCACAACCTCAGCACAGTAACAGCAATCAAACGTTGATCCAATAACCACTTTTAGAATAATATTTTTGTGTTCTCCAATAAGGCTTTCTCACCCCCCAAAGGGCTCTGTGCCTATCAGGGCTCTTTGTGATCAGGTTCTTTATGCTGTTTATGATTAAGGTGTTGTGAGCAGTCGTGTGCATTAGTACGCATCTGCCAAACAAGCCAGAGTGCCAGCAAAAGGGTTTTTACTTGAAACATTTCCTTCATTCCTGGCCCCTTCATAGGGAACCAGCGTCCAGGAGATTTATTAATTAGGGTTCTATGTTGGTCTTTATTTAGTGAAAGAGGAGCAGGAGAGCTCTCAGTAGGCAATGCAAAGATCCGCAACAGGACGAACAAGGACAACAGCAAGAGGGGGAGGATAGAGGGTGGGGTAGAGGCCGGGGTCAACCTGGAGGGTCCCTTGTAGCCTGAACAGCCTTGCTTTTAAGATCTTCTCCTCATGACCTTGTCCTGGGTGGGATCTCCCATAGTGGCTCCCGGCACTTTATCACTGAGCCGCCAGGGAAGCCCATCTCTTTGCAAGGCAGGAGATTCAGGTTCAGTCCCTGGGTGGTGAGGATCCCCTGGAGTAGGAAATGGCATCCCACTGCAGTATTCTTGCCTGGAGAATCCCATGGACAGAGGAGTCTGGCGGGCTACAGTCTATGGGGTCACAAAGAGTCAGACACGACTGAGCGACGGATCAGGCACGTGGACACAGACACAGACACAGGGTCCTCCTGCTACTGGACTGGAGTGTGTTATGTCAGAGAGCTTCAGCTAAGGAGGTCACGAGAGACCTGGACCAGCCACCTTAGACCTTGTGGCAGCAGGCAAAGAATTGCAGAAACTTCAGGCTTAAGCACAAAGTAAATGCTTCCCTCATAGCTCAGTTGGTAAAGAATCCACCTGCAATGCAGGAGATCCCGGTTCAGTTCCCGGATTGGGAAGATACGCTGGTGAAGGGATAGGCTCCCCACTCCAGTATTCTTGGCTTCCCTTGTGGTTCAGCTGCTAAAGAATCTGCGGGCAATGAGGGAGACCTGGGTTGGGAAGATTCCCTGGAGAAAGGAAAGGCTACCCATTCCAGTATTCTGGCCTGGAGAATTCCACTGACTGTATAGTCCATGGGGTCGCAAAGAGTCAGACACTACTGAGCGACTTTCACTTTTACTTTACTTTCAAAGCTTATTAAAGCATACATATACTTTCAGAGGGCGAGCGAACTGTTTCTGGGAGGTGAAGCCAGCCCTCCTATACAGGTTTAGGGGTGTTTATAAGGAGTTATTCTGAGGGGAGGTGTGATAGGATCTCTGTTTTACTGTCCCAAGTTCTGTAACAAGTTTATTATTGTGCATTCACTTACTACCCTTGATTTGCTAAGAAAAGCTCACCTGGGGGAAGGCAAAACCACATGCAGATTTTATTGTAATGTTGATATCATGAGTTTGGGTTTACTAGAGTTATATGCTTGTCTATTCTGGACATGCACAGTCCTGCCTGGAAAGCTCTTTTGTGTTGTTGAGAGATAAAGTATTTTTTTATAAGGATAACTTGTGTACCACCCGATTATGGTTTCACCCCTTCTGGCTGAGGTCAGGGGAGGGTCTCCAGATGATTGGAATCTAACTGGACTGTTCTCCTCTTGTCTTTAGCCATCATCACCTTTTTGCTGCTAAAGTCAGGGCATGGTCCCCAGATGGTTAGGGCTTAGCTTGATTATTCCTCCATCTTGGTTTTTTTTTCTTTTGGCCTCTGTCACCTCTTGGCTGTTAAAAATATCTAATTACCTACCCAGAACTCCCATGTGTGTGCATGGGTATCTCTAGCTCAGATGGATTCTACAGAGGAGGCTTATGGGTAGACTGACATCACTTAATGTGGGGTGGTGCGCCTTCCCTTTTGATCTTTGAGCTGAATTCCTGCGCATGTGCAGTCATGAAGGTCTCCTTGACTTTAAGAATGAGACATCTGTGGTCTTTTATCTCTTTAGCTCCTTTCTAGCTTCTGCTATGTGGAGTATCTGTCTGCAAGGGACAAATTCCTGCTGCTTAGCTGGGGGCCAATCTATCTCCTGCTTCAAGTAGATTAAGAGTCTGAACCTCTAAGAATGTATTGTAAGGATTAAATGAATCATCTGAGGAAATGTGAAGAACAAAGTGTCTGATGTCTGGCATGTAATAAGAACTCAATAAGTAAAAATTACTGTTTCCCCATTATCATCATCACCATTATTCCTATATTCTTCCTCCATTACAAATACTCTCTCAATCAAGTTTTCCTGGCTCTAATAAGGATAAAATGCTAAAATGATTACTCTGTATATGGCCTTTTAATTCAAAGCTACCTGAAAGTGTCTTTCTTAAAATATTGTCTCCCAGAGGTGTGATAGGGGTTTGAGAGTCTCCTTAGCTTGAGAGAAAAACAAAGATCACTCTTCAGTCAGAAACCAGATTCAAAGCTTCTCATCAGCTTCTCCCTGCCTTCCATAACTCTTTCCTGTTTCCTGTTTTCAAACACCTCTGGACTACAACAACTAAGCTCAAGGGCATCTACTTGCAAGTGTATTAGATTTAAGGTTGTTCTCGTGGTGACAAAGATACGACAAGAAGCAATGAGACCACAGCAGCTCACCTATGTTCTGTTGCGGCTGGTCATCAACAACTCAACACTTCATGCTTGACAGAATGGTTTCATTTCTCTGTTTTCACACTGTTGTCTTCATCTGTGGACCCAGGCTGATGGAGAGCCACCATCTAGGACATTGCTGGACACAGACAGAAAACGAGAATGTAGCACAGCCTACACTGACTCTTAAAGCATCTATCCAGCCACTTCTGATCACATTCCATTTGTCAAAAACTTAACACTGCCAACTATCAGTTGCTCAGTCATGTCCGACTCCTCATGACCCCATGGACTGCAGCCTGTCTGCCTTATCTGTCCATTGAATGCTCCAGGTAAGAATACTGAAGTGGGTAGCCATTCCCTTCTCCAGGGGATCTTCTTGACCCAGGGATCAAAGCCAGGTCTTGTGCATTGTAGGCAGATTCTTTACCATCTGAGCCAAATGCGTGGGCAAGTACAGTTTACCAACTGGCCAGAAGTAGAGAGCCAGAAAAATTATGAACAAATCTAATGAGTGCCAAAGGGATATTCAACCTAAGAGTTAGGATACCTTTGAGAGACCAGAAGACAAATGCAATTTGGGAGGTACATTTAAGAGTTCCTGAGGTATATGTTGTCATCCTCTTGACTGGTTGCTGAGTTTGCATGTATGAGTATTCTTTAAACTGTACATATATATTTTCTCATACTTCATATTTGTATGCTCTATTTCATAATAAAAGGTAAAGTATGGAAGAAGAACTTTACGATGCATACATCATCAACTTAAATATTCACAACCTAAAAGTTGAGAGCTAAGTTTTATTAGGTGGGAATTTTTAGCACCTCAAGTCTGGGAAGCAACATCTCAGGTAACCCTGAAAGAATTGCTCTGAGGAGACGAAGGGGAGAGCCATGATATATAGGAGTTTTGCAACAAAGGGAAGGTGGTCCGAACGTCAAAATATTACTGTTAATTATAGAAAACCAGACACCGCAAGTTAAGGAATTTAATGCTTTTCTATATGTGGGATGATGCAAGAGTCTGGGCTCATTAAAATCATTCTCTTGATAGGCACCTCAGGCGTCTGGGGCCAGTCCCTGTCTTGTTACATCTTGAGTTTCCTCAGGGCTCATGGTAGGCAGTGGCTTTAGTCTGATGGCTGCTAGATGGCAAGTATTCTTTCTTTCCTGAGTTCCCTTTGGGTTCACCAGCTCATGTTGAAGGGCTGCGAGCCCTGACGACATCCTTTGTTTACTGATAGGGCAGGAAATATTCCATTTCTCAGTGTCATACATGGCAATATGAAGTATTCAAAAGATAGAAGAGACTCTGCCAACTCTCTTAGAGGGAATAGAAACTGGCAGAGATGGAAAGAACAATTTTGCATTTTTTCTTATACTATTCTGTGTAAGTTTCTTTCTTATCATGTACATGGTTTGCTTATATAATGAAAGGTTAATTTAAAAATATTTTAAAATATCAGGCCATAGAATAAAATATACTACTGTTCTCAGTGTAAGACATGCATGTTTGCTCTCCAAATATAGATTAAGACCAGTGCTGGAAGAAGAAAGAAGGCGTGGAAAGTGCTTCTCAATGTGGAGTAGAAGTAACAGTCCTCAAAGTGGATGGGGAAGAAGGACGGTCCATCACAAGATCAGAACGAGGTGTGGACGTGATTTGTCATTGGGTAACAGAGTGTGGACTTCTGAATAACTCATCACAGGGGTCACTGTCTAACAGATCAAACCCTCCCTAGACTGTAGGAAGCAGAGGGTGGAGACGACTTGGTCAATTTGTGTCAAGATGCGGGTCTGACACGATAGGTTCCTCTTGCCCATGGTAAAACTGAACCAGAACAACTGGAAATTTCCTAGGAACTAGGAGGTGATGGGTAGGAGATATACTATCCATGTAACCAAAAGCTGATTATATAAGAAATAGCATTGACACTGTCTTTGTTGTGACACTGCTCTTCATTGTGTTGCAGCAAAAATAGAAATGGTGCTTTTTTTCTCTCC
Source organism: Muntiacus reevesi (assembly GCF_963930625.1). Classification (NCBI taxonomy): domain Eukaryota; kingdom Metazoa; phylum Chordata; class Mammalia; order Artiodactyla; family Cervidae; genus Muntiacus; species Muntiacus reevesi. The sequence goes on along the minus strand of NC_089269.1, from coordinate 47,908,465 downwards.
TGATAAAGAGGAAAATAAAGTGAATAATGAACAGGTTAGATGAGAGATATAAATGGGCCTGAAGGGGCTAATCAATCTTAGTCATATTTTAAATATTGCTAATCTGTGGTGTCTATAACTAGATTTGTTCTTCCCAAAACTAACCTCTAACACTCTCTGACACTATATGAATTATATCCTGTGCCTATCACCCTCTAACTCCAAGTGCAATTACATTCTGCCCCGTGTGTTGACATTTCCTGCACTCACTTGTAGCAGTCCATCTCTTGTAGCTTTCTGCATTTCAGAAAGAAGGTCACAGACCTATAACCCAGAGGCAAACAGACCCAATTACCTGGTTCCTTGACTCCAGTTGTGACTGTAATGAAATAATGCAAGAAGAAAATTTAAGACCTTTTCTCTCATCCTTGTCATATACGAGCTCTACTTATTTTTTTAGAAATTAACTTATTTATTTTAGTTGGAGGCTAATTACTTTACAATATTGTAGTGATTTTTGCCATACATTGACATGAATCAGCCATGGGTGGACATGTGACCCCCCCCGTGGGAGCTCTAATTATAAGGACTCTTCTTGGGTCCCCGGGGAAGGGGAAACAGTTCTTGAGATTCTGGCTTCCACCTTCGCCTGGCGAAGAAATAAACCCAGCCCTCTTATCCTCCAAATCTCTGTCTTCGTGTTTCTGTTTGGCACTGATACACAAGGAATCAGGATTTTTGGCCATCATTGCTGTGTAAATCTATTTATTGTGAGGGAAAAAAACCCTCTTCATTTGTACACTGAAACTCAAACCCAAATTGTGGAGAATGTGATACTCGAATTATTCCTTGAGGACTGCGTAGAGTTTATTTTAGAGAAACAAAGTGGGTTGTTTTAGTCAAGAAAGCAATAAGACAGAGCATGGGGGTGTATAACAGGAACAAGGCATTCACTTTGGCTGGCTTATGGAGGTGAGGATGGGGCTTAAAGAGAGACAGAAAAAGAAAGATGATTTGGGTCTGTGTATTAGTGTTTTGTGGCTTCTGTAAAGAATTCACGAACTCACCCATGGCTAATTCATGTTAACGTATGGCAAAAACCACTACAGTATTGTAAAGTATTTAGCCTTCAATTAAAATAAATAAATTAATTAAAAAAATAAATAAGGGGAAAAGGTCAGGCAAAAAACAACAATAACAACAAAAACCAGAAGTTTGCTCTCTCACATCCTAGGGGCCAGATGGTGCTAGTGGTAAAGAATCTGCCCGCCAGTGCAGGAGACATAAAAGACCTGGGTTCGATCCCTGGGTTGGTAAGATCCCCTGGAGGAGGGCATGGCAACCCACTCCTGTATTCTTGCCTGGAGAATCCCCATGGACAGAGGAGCCTGGCGGGCTACAGTCCATAGGGTTGCAAAGAGTTGGACGTGGCTGAAAAGACAGCACACACCGTCTGAGATCAAGGTATGGCCTGGATCTCTGGTTCCTCCAGAGGTTCCAGGAGACACTGTGTTCCTTGTCTCTTCCAGCATTTAGTGGCTTCCAGAATTCTTTCACTCATGCCTTCATCACTCCAGTCTGCCTGTCTTTACGTCCCCTTCCCCCATGTGTCAAATCTCTCTGCCTCCTTCTTAAAAAGGACACGCGTGATTACCTTTAGGGCCCTCCGGGATAATTCAGGGAACTATTCTCATGTCAAGATCCCTAATTCAGCAGACGTCTGCTTCGGTCTCCTGTGGGGCCCCCGCTCCTCTCCCGTGAGTCCTGGTATGCATGGTATTTTCTGTGTACCCTCCAAGAAGGGAGTCTCTGATACCCCTATCCTGTGAAATTCCTGCGATCAAATCCTGCTGCCTTCAAAGTCAGATTCCCTGGGGGTTCCTAGTCCCTTTGCTGGATCTCCAGGCCGGGACGCCTGATGGGGGACTCAGAACCTTCGCATAGTGGGACAGCCTCTGTGGCAGAAACTGGAGTGTTATGTGGATGCCTGGGTGAGAGGGAATTTGGGGGAGAACGGTGCTGGTGGTTGGGTCAGTAAGTCGTGTCTGACTCTTGTGAACATTTGTTTGCACACCAGGCTCCTCTGTCCATGGGATTTCTCATGCAAGAACACTGGAGTGGGCTTTTATTTCCTTTTCCAGGAGATCTTCCCAACTCAGGAATCAAACCCATTTCTCCCGCACTGCATGTGGATTCTTTACCCCTAAGCCACTGGGGTTCACTTTGGGGAAGAACGGATACATGTATATGGATGGCTGGGTCCCTTTGCCGTCCACCCGAGACTGTAACAACACTGTTAATTGACTATGTGTGTGCATGTGTGTTAGTTGCTCAGTCGTGTCTGACTCTTTGCGGCCCCATGGACTGTTGCCTGCCAGGCTCCTCTGTCCATGAGATTCTCCAGGCAAGAATACTGGAGTGGGTTGCCACGCCCTCCTCCAGGGGGTCTTCTTTATCCAGGGATTGAACCCGGCTCTCCTGCGTTGAAGGTGGATTCTTTACCGTCTGAGTCACCAGGGAAGACACGTTAATCGATTATAATCCAATGTGAAATAAAAAGTTTAATAAAAAAGATCCTCAGTTTAATCACATTTGCAAAGATCTGTTTTTCCTTATCAGGTAGCATCTATAAATTCCAGGATTTAGGATCTGATCTCCTAGGCCATTATTCAGCTCTACTAGAATCCAGGTCATAAAAGTTAGTCCTTGAGGTTTCTGTGCTGAGAAAAATGAAGATCTGGGCAGTGTGTGGATTTATGGATGTTATTGTCTGGTAAGTAAATTCTGCTGCCTCCAGCCTGGACAGGTGTTACTTATTGGTTTATGGTACCTGCCTACGTTTTTGTGAAAAAACAGGTATGCGACCCTTGGACACTGTAATTCCTTCAAATCACTCCAGGTCTGAGAAAGACTTTTTATTTGATAGCCCCTGCTACTATTATTATTTCTTTTGAAAATAGGATCAGGGACATTTGTATGAGGCTTTTGGGAGCCAGCTGGTGTGTACATGTAAATGAAAGGGCCAAAATCTTCTCTGAGTCAGTTTCTGTGTAAGTGAGCATCAGCATATTCATTAGGATTATAATTGCCTCCATCGACAGAACTACACGACTTGGCCTGGGATCACTGGGAGGTCCGGGTACATGTTTTCCATTTATTTCTGTCCCAGTTGGAATCTGTAGTAAAATCACAAAGAAGAAGAAAAAACAATTTTACTCAATGTATTTCCATGAAAAGGAAGTATTGTCAGAGAGAACAGAATGATTATTTGTAAGTAGGAGCAAGTGATATATTTCTCATTGAATCAATTTTTGATTCAGTAAAGTGTTGCTGCCTCAGCTATGATTGCTCCTGATGCCTGAATCTTCATCCTTTATGGAAATAATTTTGTTCACATCTCATTGAAGGTCTTCTTTAAGCTCTTGTCAACTTAAATGCACAATGTGAGAGTTGAAAGTTTTATTTGGGGCAAAATGAGCACTGCAGTCCAGGAGACAACCCCTGAGATAGCTCTGAGAAACTGCTCCAAAGGAACAGGGTGGGGCGGGGGAAGATCAGAATATATGTGATTTTGGGGAAGCGGGAATACATGCAATCAAGTGCATATTTCCCCAGGTTTCTGCTAGTCTCATGATGCTTTTGGCTAGTCGTGAGAAACAGGTGTCACTGTGAAGGATTTTAGTGTTTTTCTAGATGTGAGGGGACATAAGAATTGGGCTCATAAAATCTGCTCCTGAGAATATCTAACTACATGAAGACCTGTCCTGCCAGCTTTTCCTCTGAGCACGTGCTTGCTAAATCACTTCAGTCTTGTCCAATTCTCTGTGATCCCATGGACTGTAGCCCGCCAGACTCCCCTGTTCATGGGATTCTCCAGGCAAGAATACTGGAGTGGGTTGCCATGCCGTTCTCCAGGGAATCTTCCCAACCCAGGGGTCAAACTCTAGTCTCTCACATCTCCTGTACTGGCAAGCAGGTTCTTTATCTCTAGCACCACCGGGAAGTTCCTGAATACAGAGTGTCTCATTCCCGCTCTCCACCATGAACTCCTTGTAGGGGGTGTTGAAGGCCGGCAGTTGCATCAGCACATGATCTAACCCTTGTAGAGGTAAATGGCAAGGGCCAGTTTGTAGTTGACACTCTCAAATCAGCATTGTGGGCAGTGCTTTTTTTGTTTGTGTGGAGGTAAATTAATAAGGCAGAAATGGACACAGCTCTTATCCTCAGTGTTTCCATTCACAATGGTTAAAAGTGTGTTCCTTTTTACATTTTCAGTTCTCTCCAAGTGCAAAACCAAAGATTCTAGATGGGACATTGCCACTCAATGCCACAGTCTCTGCTCTCATACAGTCCTTGAATGAGTTAATGAAGACAAGGTCCTACTTGATGCCACGTGACTATAAGGCTAGTGGAACAGAAAGACAGTTCTCATAAAGTGGCCAAGTTCAAGATATTGCACAAGCAAATATTTATAATGAAAAAATGCTTCAATATCATGGGGAAAAATCCTATAAATCAACACTGGAAAAGAATGTATTTTTACTATATTGCCCAGCTTACAAGTTCCTTATGCGTATACAGCTGAGTCTTCAAACAGTCCTGTGAGACAAGGTAGGTATTATTATTTCCATTTTATAGATGAGGAAACAGACCTAGAGAGACTGTGATATGATCAAGGTGGCTCCTAGCGGCAGAAGTGGGACCAGAGCCCCAGAGTTCTTTTCATCCCACTGTACTACTGTGATAGTGGACAAAGCCTGTTTGGAAGACTTAGTACTTGTGGGACTCCCCTCCTCCACTTTTGCATTTCTTATTTAAATGCCTGGATTGGAACATACAGCTTGGGTGGCATGTGGTAATAGGGAAATGGTCCTTGCTCTTAATCAAACAGACTTTGGGACAACATTGCATCAAAGAATAAAGAAAAGAAATACTTTCTTCCTCCAGGTAAGTGTTCCTCGGGGATGATTTAAAAAACTACTTGTACTGGAATCACCTGGGATACTTACTAAACATCTGAGTTTTCCTTCTCAAACCTCTGAGGCAGAAGGTAATATAGCAAGCTAACCATTGTTTGAATATCACTGTCCTTGACTCTCTTGCCTCATGTATATATGTGTGTATGTGTGTATATGCATGTGAATGCTTAGTCACTCAGTCGTGTCTGACTCTTTTTGATCTCATGGACTGTAGCCTGCCAGGTTCCTCTGTCCATGGGATTCTCCAGGCAAGAATACTGGATTGGGTTGCCATTTCCTACTCTGGGGGATTTTCCCCACCCAGGGATGGAACCTGGGTCTCCTGCATTGCAGGCAGATTCTTTACCATCTGAGCCACCAGGGAAGCCCATATCTATCTATCTATATATATGTATTCCTCTCTTATATATATATGTATTTCTTTCTCTCTCTATATATATATAGTCCTCTTCCCTTCCTTTAATTCCCTATGATTTACCAAGTCCATTGGAAACAACATCAATCAGTGTTGCTACCACAGTGATCAACTGCAGACTTGCTTTTTCAAGGGAGTCCAATCTATAACTTTCCTACCTTCTTCTTGCTCAGGAGTTTGCTTACAAGTCCTTGGTTTTAGCAGTTTTAACGAATGGCTGGAGTCTGATCTAAAAGACCTGCTGTGTGTGCTGGGTCAGACCCTAGAGAGCCGCGTGGCAGCACAGCAGAGCACCAGCTCCGCATCCACTTCTTGGTTGCACTTCACGTTGAGGACAGAGGTCCTCGGTGACAGAGAGACAGGCGCAGATAAGAGGGAGGGCTCGGGGAGACTGGTAGTTATTTGGGGACCAAGATTCAACATTGATTTCTATCATATGCCTGTTGTAAGCAGTGCCCTTGGTCAAAACAAGAGAAATTTCCTTCTGTTTATATGACTCATGTTTCAGATTATTCTTTTTTTGCTGTTTATTTATTTATGATTGTGCTGGGGCTTTTCTCTAGTTGCTGTGAATGGGGCATGTGCTTCAGGGTGCTCAGGGTTCGGAAACTGCAGCACATGGGCTCAGTAGTTGAGACTCCTGGGCTCTAGAGAACAGGCTCAGTTGTTGTGGTGCATGGGGTGAGTTGCTCTGCAGCATGTGGGGTCTTCCCCGATCAGGGATGAAACCCATGTCTCCTGCATCAGAAGGTGGGCTCTTTACCACTGAGCCATCAGGGAAATCCTTCCTTTTTGCTTTAAAATCTGGCTATCACCTCCACCTCAGATCACCCCCCACCTCTTGTCCACCATCTCTGTTGCTAAGCAAACACTATTTTGCACAAATGTCCACTCTTTATGTGCCCTAGGAAAGCAAATCTTAGAGTGAGCCACAAGGAATGAATGATTGGTCTAAACCAATCAAGGAGGCTCTGTATTATTTGCCAGTTTTTGGTTTAGACAAGTCATGTAGTATAATTCTGGCCCATGGGATACAAAGGGATGTCTGTGGAGGGGATTCTTATGACAAAACAAAGCAAAACATTTTCTTCATATCCAAAAATATGGTCCTGAAGATAGTTATTTTCTGCTGCTGACATTTTCATTTCTGTCTGTGATGCTTGGAACTGTGACAGCCATCTTGGGATAAGAAAGGAAATTAGCTTGCGAAGACCAGGTGGGAGGGTGGTTGAGAGGAAAGATGGAAGGAATCCTGAGTCTTTGAGGAGGCTTTTGGGATGCCTAACGACTAACCCTGCACCCTTGTCATCTCAGGACCTTCTGTTACTGGGAGATAATGAATCTTAAGTCACCTTAAACTTGTGTGTGTTCATGGGTGTGTATCTGCGCATGTGTTTGGGTTTACTTGCAGTTAAAAATCTTCCTATGGAATTTAGAAAGATGGTAACGATAACCCTATATGCAAAACAGAAAAAGAGACACAGATGTACAGAACAGAATTTTGGACTCTGTGGGAGAAGGCGAGGGTGGGATGTTTTGAGAGAACAGCATCGAAACATGTATATCATCTAGGGTGAAACAGATCACCAGCCCAGGCTGGATGCATGAGACAAGTGCTCGGGCCTGGTGCACTGGGAAGACCCAGAGGAATTGGGTGGAGAGGGAGGTGGGAGGGGGGATCGGGATGGGGAACACATGTAAATCCATGGCTGATTCATGTCAATGTATGACAAAAACCACTACAATATTGTAAAGTAATTAGCCTCCAACTAATAAAAATAAATGAAAAAATAATACTTAAAAAAATCTTCCTAATGGATGTGTACCATTAAAAACTCGATTCTGATCCATCAGCTGGAGGGGAGGAACATGGCAAATACTCATATTTGAACTCAATAGTCACTTAGGAGAAGTCGAGCAGGAAGCCTGTTCTTTAGAATGGAGATTCCAGATGAGTGTTTTCCAAAATTTCGTATGTGTTTGAATTACCAGGGGATTTTGCTAAAGTGTAGATCTGATTATTAGCCCTGGGTTAGGACTCTGCATTCTGCATTTCTTTTATGGTCCCAGGAGATAGTGTTGCTCTTGGTCCACAGACCACAATTCCAGCCATTGAAGTCTACAAACTAATACAACTCGACTTCACTCTGACAGGGTGACTTTTTGGGTCAGGCCACCAAACTTCGAATCAATGGCTATTACAGAAAAAAACCACAACTTTTCCATAGAAAGTTTGAGATTGAGTTCTCTAAGGTAAAGTACTGTGGAAATGCTGTTTTGACTCCTAGAATGGAAATCTGAAAAGTCTCATTTTGATTTCACACCATCTTACATCTGTAACAGAGACAAACTTCTCACCTCTGGAAAGGAGAAAGATTTTTAAAAAGTGACGTTCTTTTCCTTCTGTGCCACAGAAGGCAATAAGAAATGGGTGAGCACACACCAGCAATTGAGTGTAAATGTTTAGACAGCCATAACAAACCTCAGATAATGGATGTTTCAACTTCAGGAAAATATGCTGCCGTGAAGGAAAGACACAGAGTGATTCCATATGAAATCTGAGGTCTCATAAAAATGATGAGGGATTTAGACTGGTCAAAGGTGAAGATACTGCTGTCCAAAGAAAGTGAAACATTTGTTTATATGAATGTCGAGATTGTAACTTTAATCTCAGGCATACTTTGATTCAACTAAATCACATCCATTCATTTATTAATTAATTTGCCAAACTGATAGTTAAAACCTACCATGGGGCAGGTACTGTGCTAAGTACAGGGGAATTACACATAGAAACACGGTGTCTCTAATCTCGAGGAATTTAAATATAATAAAATAAAAATAAATATAAACTGTAAGAAAGGCTGACATGAAGAGACATATAACTTGTAGTGGAGGAAGGATTTCAGGCTACCGTGTGGCAGCAAAAAATCATTCCACAGGGAAGCAGTGTTTGAGCTGTGACTTAAGAATGAGTAGGACGTGGCAGGGAGGCTAGGGTGCAAATAGAGTTGGAGGGAATCATTGTAGGAAAGGTGAAAATTGTGTGCAAAGGCATATAGGCATGTGAGAAGTTGTGTCCAGGCAACAGAAAGACCCAGGAAGTGAGAAATTTACATGAAATTCATGCAAATACATAGTTCTATTGCTTCTATGATTTGATGTCTAGAGAAAAATGTTTTGTGACAGGAAGACTTAAAACTGCATTCACAACCAGCTGATTGGCACATGCATGTTCCTTGAACTATTGGATGAACTCTCTTCTGGGGCAGATAGGCACTGCCTGGGATGGGTCAATATAAGGCAAATGGGGAGAAGTGGACCCTCTGAGCTTTTGAAAAGTACCTGTCTCCTCTAAAGACATGCAATGGAAATAAAATTAAACTCTGCCTTTCAATTCCATCCCTCACAAAACATCTGTACAGGATTTGGCCCATCAGCTGTTCATATTTTGGCTTCTCTATTGGCTCAATATTGTTTTAGGGACCAATGGCTTCCTTGGGCTCAGATGGTAAAAAATCTGCCTGCAATGCAAGGGGCCTGGGTTGGGTTCGATCCCTGGATCGGGAAGATCCCCCAGGGAAGGGAATGGCAACCCACGGCAGTATTCTTGCTTGGAGAATCCCATGGACAGAGGAGCCTGGTAGCCTATAGTTCACGGTGTCACAAAGAGTCAGACACGACTGAAGTGACTTAGCATGCATTCTGATGAATCCTTATTGATTTATAAGCATTTTAAGGCTGGAATCATTAGATGGGCTTCAGTGAGACCTGGGAGACCTATTTTGAATCAGAGTCTAGAGATGAAAGTTGAGTGAGAGGAAATCTTAAAACTGTCCTGGAGTCAGCAGATGGGCACATGATATCATCGCTGTGGTTGGCTGCCCCAGGATTTAACAGTATTACCTTCTGCTTGTTCTGAAATAGATTTAATAGCCAGGCTTTCATAGCTAGAGTCACTTGGTAAGGTCAGAAACTGCTTTTGTCTCAGAATATTTCACCATTTCCTCAGGCATAGGCAGGGTTTCATAATTCTGTGCATCTAACTGCTTAACTGATGTCAGTTACACAGAAGAGATCCAAATGCAAAGGGATTTAGTGGGGTCTAAATCCTTCAGTGCAATTGATCAGTGGTAGGAGATGCTGAAGGTTCGTAAGGAAAGTGTACGAACGCATTTTCTAGGAAAATAGTCTTCGGATTAGAGAAACCTGCAGTGACAACCTGATCCCCTGATCGCATCCACCGAACTGCAGCCTTTGTTACCCTCACTGATGTGGACTTAGGACCTGAATCTGGGAGGAATTGTGGGAGGTACTGGGAAACAGTTTTGTCTTTCTTTCTCATGAACTTTGTTGAAACTATCCATTGTTATGCGGTCGTATCTGAGCCCCTGTGCGATTGTAGGTACTAGGATTTTCCCAAACAAGTCTTCGTTTTCTCTGAAGTTACCCAAAAAGCTCACAGGACCATGAGCCACACACACACACACACACAAACCAACAAAAAAAATCCCTGCACTACTGTGGAGTAGGGTTACCAGAGTTAGCAAATAAAAATACAGGACACCAAGTTAATTTTGAATTTCAAATAAATAATAGCTATTTTTAAAAAATAAGTATGTTTTATATATTAAACAAAATCCCGTTAGGCATTGGGTTGTGATTCCCCTACAGTATTCTTGAGCTCCACAGAGTTCTACTTTAGAGAAGGAGCTCTAAAATTGTACCAGAAAGTCAAATCTCTCCTATTTGGAAACTGACTTTTGCTCAATGTAGGAACTGGTTGTCAAGAGATTCCTGAAATTGCAATTACCCCTTGTAAACCAAAGGAGTTTTTCCTTGTTCATGCTCATGGAATAAAACTTCTATGCTACAAAAATGCCATTATGGAGGAAAGAGTTGACCTGACTATTAGAAATTGGAAGAGCTAATTAGAGCAGGTTTCATAAGATCCTTTCTTAGGAAAGAAGAGTAGTGGGCAATTTAGCTTCTGAGCTAAATTAAATAAAAAAAAGGCAGAGGCTATCATTTTGCAGTTTTTAGCATGAATAATTTTGCAAGATTTCCAGAATTCTTGTGATTTCCCATCTCTGTTAGTAATCTGTGTCTGCTTTCCCATAGTGACTGGCAGTGAAACCCTTAAAAAATTGAAGAATGGGTTCAGGAAATGTGGCAAAGTAAATGGCCTAAAATTCTGCTGCTACAACACTCAGAAGTGTGGAGCAACATCTAATACACATTATTCTAAATGTATAGCTGAGAAAAAAAAGAAAATCCCAGGTACTGGGCTCTAAGCCTGAAATAAAAATGAAAGTAGAAAGCATGTGAGCTGATGGTGAGTGAGCTGAGCTGTCAGTCTTGATGTGAGGGTTTGGGTTCTAACATCTGTGACGTGGAAGAGGATACGTATTGACCTGGTGAGAGATGTGTCTCGGAACTTGCACGTTCCTTAAGTTGGACACTTGACGAGTGGCACCCATCTATGGATTAGGAAGTAACCGCCTAGTGGAACAGGGAAAACACAGAGCATTTTTCCTTTTCTTGCTAGGTTCTTGGCGAGAAATTGAAATTGAGGTATCAGCCTCACATAGTTTTGTGGTTTGAATTTTATGACTGATACAGTCTGAGACTTTGATTCTTTAAGAGATTTTCTTGGGACCATCAAAGCAGTCTCCTCCACACTGATCATATCATTTATATTTTAATAATTTCAGGGTGAGAAAGACCCTTCTAGGTGTGCTGCAAAACCTTCTGCTGCTGTCGTTCAGTCACCTAGCCATGTCCAACTCTTTGCGGCCCCATGGACTGCAGCATGCCAGGCCTCCCTGTCCATCACCATCTCCCAGTATGTGCTCAAGTTCATGCCCATTGCATCAGTGATGCCATCCAGGCAGCTCATCCTCTGAAGCCCTCTTCTCCTTCTGCTCCCAATCTTTCCCAGCATCAGGGACTTTTCCAGTCAATCCCAGTATACTTGCCGTGAGAACCTCATGAACTGTATAAAAAAACAAAGCCCTTAGACCATAACAAAAATTGATTAAATTTAGTTCCATAAATATATAAGAAATTACTGCCTAGCAAACCTGCCATGAGCAAAGTCAAAAAATGCTAATCTTGGAAACCTATTTACAACTCATTTTTCAGACAAGGGGCTAGTTCTCAATGCGTGAAGAAGCCCCAAATCAAAATAAAAGAACTATGCTTATGTCTTCTTCCAAGAATTTTATAGTGTTAGTTCTTATATTTAGGTCCTTTTGAGTTAATTTTTGCATGTGGTATGAGGTAGGGGTCTAATTTTATTATTTTGTATGTGAATACAAGTGGTTCTAGTGGAAAAGAACCCTCAGGGCAATTCCAAAATTTCTACTTTTTATGTGCTTGTTTGGATTTTCTATTTATTTTTGAGTCAGTTTTGGCATTTTGTGTCTTTATAGGCATTGGTCTGTTTCATCTAGGTTGTGTAATTAATTTGCACGTAACTGTGACTGCTCAGTCACTTCAGTCACGTCTGTTTCTTCTCTGCGACCCCATGGTCTGTAGCCCCCAGGCTCCTCTGTCCATGGGATTCTCCAGGCAAGAACACTGGAGTGGGCTGCCATGCTCTTCTCCAGGTGATCTTCCTGACCCAGGAATTGAACTCATATCTCCAGCATCTCTGACTTAGCAGGCAGGTTCTTTACCCACTGAGCCACCTGGGAAGCCTGAAAGAGCAATGCTGCTGAAACCTGGAACTAGCATCTTATAAATAGAGCCAGTTAAAAAATGTTGCTTAAGGTGTAGTACTAAGCCATGTGAGGAAAAGAGTTATGGATTAGGGGAAAATAGAAGACATCTCATGAAAATTGATTTGTCCAAAAGATATAGAGGAAAAACTGTAACTGTAATATTTTGGAACATTTTGGGATTGACCTGGGGCTCACACTCAGCTGGCATGCACTGGTATGAGCATAATAATTATTCACAACCTATATCCACTGGAATCGAGTTTACTTCAACTCAGAATGGTGCCTGAGATGTACCAATTTAAAATATTTAGATAGACCTCTCTGGTAAATAGTAGAAGTAAATGTAGGACAATGAAGATAACAAATGTTGTGTAGTAGAATTCCTATTTCTGAAATAGGTAATGTGAAGGACGAGACGTTATATAAATTTTGTACTGGACAAAAGGAGATAATGCGACAAATCGTTTGACCACTGATAGTTGTAAGTGGGAAAAGCCCTAGCTGGAAACTGTGGCAACAGAGACATTTGGAATATGTAGGCTTGTTAAGAGCGAAAATAAACAGTGACTGGAAACTTCCAGAACAGTAGAGAAATAAATATAAGAAGTTAAATTAATATACAGTAGATGTAATAGAAGTAGCAGAGTTCATTCATCTTGTTTATGTTGATGAACTTCCCCAAACAGGCTTTTCCTTGTGTAGGACACTTTGAATTACAGACAATTAAGAGTTGGAGGGGACACTTGGGGTCATACAATTTCTCCATTTCAGATGGACAATATATGGTTGTGATGATAAATGCCTGTTTGTGACTCAGACTTTTCTATACTGTATGAAGCAACATGCTTCTGATTCTAGTTGTTTGGTGTTCAGTCACCCAGTCGTGTCTGACTCTGCGACCCCATGGACTCCAGGCCTTCCCGTCCCTCACCATCTCCTGGAGCTTGCCTAAGTTCATGGCCATTGCTTCTGTGATGCCATCCAGCCATCTGACTCTTATATGTGGTTAAACTGGCATTTTTTTACTTTATTTTCAGTATTTCTTATGTCTTTTTAAGGGAAAAGCCATCTTTGCTGTGATTGCTATATCTAAATATTCTATTTAAGATAGTTATTGTTTTACTAGGATAACTTTAAGAAAGCTTAGAAAATGATCTGAGAGCAAATCATATTATGATTGGCCCACTTCCTAGGACAGCATTATTTAGCTTGCATCTTGAAAAACTGAATTATTACATATACAGGATTTTATGAGGACTCAAACTGCATTTCTTTAATTATTATACCTTTAAAATTTTAACCATCTTGAATGGTATCTTTGAATTTATTATACTTCTCAGCTTGGTTGAATGGAATTTATAGGACATGGATTCAACTTTTTTCAGAATGCTTTTGTGGTTATCTTTTTAAAATTTCTTTTTTAACACCACTTAAAGATTGTAGAATATTCAACTGAATGGAACTTTATAATTTACCTAATAGTTTTTCCATTGATGATAAGTCTATTTCAACATTTTTTCCTTTTTATGAATACTATGTAATGAACACCCTTATATAGATTATTAGTAAGGACAAAAATTATTTGGTATTATGTAAATTCTGGTGCCTTCAGGGTCACCAAAGCATATTGGGTTACTTGGCCTTAGACTAAAAGGTGTAGTGAGCTATGCTTTTGATTCTCATCATCCTTTGTTTTAGTTTTTACTCTTCTCCCTTGAGGTTGGATTTTTCGTTTTTCTAAGCATGTCTGCTTTGTTCAGCTTTTATCCCCTCAAACTATTTTGTTTTCATGCTTCTAATCAGCTATAAAGTGGGAAACCAGGTAACCAAATGTGCTATTCTTCTATACAAAGAAAAGTAACTTCAGAGTATGTACCATATGGGAGAAAAGTACCCAAGCTTTATTAAATAGAATTAGTCACCAAGACAATTTTTTTGAACAAAACCTTAGGTTTCTTGGATAAAGTTCCTATTACTCTGCAAAATTAAAAAAATAAATCTAACCACAATAAGGGAGAATTTTAGTTGAGGCATGTCCTGTGTAACAAAAAAATCCACTGAGATTTGTGAGTAAGGGAAAATATCTTATTTTTATGACTGAGTGAAGTGGTATGAGTTCAGGAGAGTTTAGGAAAAAGGGAAGCATTAGAATTTATGGATTTGAGGAAATGGAATGATCTGCTTGGTTGCACGTTGGCACAGCTCACTTCTTAGACATATAAACTGCCACCAGATTTAATGTGTTGTTGAATAGTAATTTCATCTGGGGTTTCATGATATTTGTTCCATGACACGTAAGCCACTACCTGATCTATCTGGAAAGTAGTCTATTATCAACCACAGCTGCTAATGCGAACTGCTGAATATCAAAGCTAATGAGTTAGCTTCCATCTCCTGGGTGATTATCCCAGCACTTCACAAAGGAAAGTACAAATGTACAAAGCATTTGATGTGACTTGGAACTTGCCTGCAAAAGCCCCGTGGTGGTATTATTGAAGTCGACTTGGCTGAATACAAGGCGCATATTGCCAAATGTAAATTTGAAGAGAGGATGTCAGGGAGTTCTCAAATGGTTAACGGTACACAGAAAGCTTTTCTAGGAGAAATTGGAACTCACCCTTAGAGGAGGGGTGGAAGGTAGATTGGATGCCAGAGGGTTTATCTGGAGGCCCTGTGTTTGCTAACCACTATGTTTTATTTTTAATTTTTATTTGGCTGTACTGAGTCTTGGTTGTGGCATGCGGGATCTAGCTCTCTGATCAGGGATCGAACCCAGCCCCATTGCCTTGGGAACACTGAGTCTTAGCCACTGGCCCACCAGGGAAGTCCCTAACCACTCTCTTTACCAGTAAATGCTCCTAAGTTCATTTGGGAAGGAATATGAGATACATCATGATATCATTGAGTGGAAATGATATGACGGCTGTTACATGAGAAGTCAGACTTGAGAATGTATTACTACTTGTCCAACACACACCCCAAACCAGGAGATCTGAGTTTAACCTTGACTATAGCAATCATTGCGCTTCCTGGGTAGCTCAGTTGGTAAAGAATCTGTCTGCTATGCAGGAGACCCCAGTTCGATTCCCAGGTTGGGAATTCATCCTGGAGAAGGGATAGGCCACACACTCCAGTATTCTTGGGTTTCCCTGGTGGCTCAGACAGTAAAGAATCCACCTGTGATGCAGGAGACCTGGGTTCCATCCCTGGGTTGGGAAGATCCCCTGGAGGAGGACATGGCAACCCATTCTAGTATTCTGCCTTGGAGAATCCTCATGGAAAGAGGAGCCGGGTGGGCTACAGTTCATGGGGTGGCAAAGAGTTGGACATGATTGAGCGACAAAGCACAGCATGTTTACATTATTTTGAATTCTACCATTCATATTACTTTAAAAATGTTTGCTTTTTTTCTTAAAGGAAATTCCTTTGAGCCAATAATTCACATTCATTATTGAGGGAAAAAGGCAACCTTTGTGGTAACAACATCAAAAGGAAAACTTACTCGAGTAGAACACAAGAATCGAAAACTAGGAACCTTATAGCTGAGATAAACTGCAGCTTATTAACTAAATCTAATCTGAAGCAAGTTGGGCAATTAAGAAATTAATGCACTGCTTGCAGAAATTATAACTGAATTTACATTACAAACCTGTAAAACATGTTTTGTAAAATTGTTTCATTATCTTTTTCCACTGAAGTCTTCCTTCCACCCATCACAGACACTAGTGTTCACAAGATACTTTGAGACAAACAGGGAACTGCACTGAAGTTCCTGCTGAAGGTCTTGTGGTTAAGTTCTTCCCGTGTAAGCTAGAGGTTTTCAAACCTGGCGGCATAGCGGAACCCTGGGGGAAATTTCAAAAATATGGATTCCTGGATCTTAGCTGCATTCACTGAGCTTGCATCTTGACTTGTATCTAGAAATCTGTGCTTTTTTTTTTTTTTAAAGAAGCTAGAGAACTAGCTTAACCCTTGTCTGCACATGTGTATCGGGGCACTAACCTAAAACTTTCTGGAAAGATGAATATACATATTATTTTGAAAAAAATCTATAGGGAACTACTACAGATTTCTTAGATACATTTTAGGCATGGTTTTTGTTTAAAAAATTAACTAGTTTGGCGGCACTGGATCGTAGTCCTTTTTGCAGCATGAGGTATCTTTAGTTGTAGCATGTTCCCTGATCAGGGATGGAACCTGGGTCCCCTGCATTGCGAGCACAGGGGCTTAGCCACTGGACCGGAGGCATAGTTTTAAGCTTAAAGCTCCTGCGGTGTGGGAATTCTCTTTCAGATATAACTCATGTCCTTTCTGTTCAGATGAAATCTATTTTGTTTCAGGGACTGAAAAACAACTGATGACAGGGGTCATTGTTTGCACATGGGAGCCCGGAAGGTTGCATTATTTCTTTTGTCCAGATAACTAGCTTGTTTCTTTCACTTTTGGCCTCTTATGTCTATTTTCTATTAACCTTTTTAATATTCTCTTTTAAGATTGCTAATTCTTTACCAGCTGGAGAGAAACATGATGAATCAAAAAAGCAAGAGACAGGGATTCAGAAAATCTTCCAAGTTTGTATTACTAGTTATTTGATCTCAGTCAGGCCATTCATTCATTCTTTCTTCTAAGAAGTATATATACTGGCTAGTTGTTGGTAGAATAACAAAAGAGCAAGAGGAAATATACACTGCCATATAAAACTTGGAACTTGCACAGCATCATTTCTGTCTTAGCCAAGGAAAGTCACAACATTGACCTAAAGCCAAGGATTCAGAAATAAAGTGAGGTGAAGGATAGGGTAAATATTTCTGAACAATAATTTGTCACAAATGTCTGCAACAATTTTAGACTCATCCTTTTATCTACTGGAGCTCACATTTCCTCGTAAAACTGAGATGGTAATATTCTCTTTGGGGATTTCATAGATTTGTTGCAAGGCTTGAATGTGATGATTTTGAGTCTTCATGAGCTTTCGGTATGGAATCTTTGGGTTTTCTTGTCCTGGTTTCCAGTGGAGACTATTGAGGAGAGTGGAGGAAAGCTGGGAGTCAGCCCAGGGGAGGGAGGAGAATGAAGTATGATTAGTATTTTCAAACACATGGTGAAGTGAAGACACATTAATCTACATTTATTTATCTTCTTCCTCAAGAAAAAGACCTAGAGTGGACTTCCCTGGCTAAGACTCCACACTCCTGATCCAGGGGGCCTGGGTTCTATCTCTGGTCAGAGAACTAAATCCCACATATTGTAACTAAGAGTTTGCTTGATGCAGCTAAGGCTTGTCACAATCAAATTGTGAGGCTTTGAAGTAGTCCCCCTTGGTTCAGGAAAGTTGCTAACTCTTCTGAGGACAGGAGGGTGCATGAGATCAGGGTGTAGAGTGCAGGTAGACTGAATGTTCAGAGGAGCACGTGATCAGTGTGAGCCATGTTGACTTGAGGGGCTACATGGACGAAATAGAATTTAAACTGAAATTTAAAAGTTGGGTAAGATATTGAGAGAAAGGGGTGGCAGAGGATGCAGTGGTTAAATAGCATCGCCGACTCCACGGACATGATTCTGAGCAAATGCCGAAGAGATAGTGGAGGACAGAGGAGCCTGATTTGCTGCAGTCCTTGGGGTGGCAAAGAGTCGGGTGTGACTTAGCATCTGAACAGCAACAAATGATATTGGGATTGGAATAGGAAGTCTGAGAAAGGGGAAGGCATTATTGTTGCATGTGAGAGTAAAAGTCCAGAAGAAAGGAATGCCAAACATTTGAGAAGGCTGGTTGTGCAAAGATGTGGTGATTCACTTGTTTATTCAACAAGGATGC
Organism: Muntiacus reevesi; assembly: GCF_963930625.1. Taxonomy (NCBI): domain Eukaryota; kingdom Metazoa; phylum Chordata; class Mammalia; order Artiodactyla; family Cervidae; genus Muntiacus; species Muntiacus reevesi. The sequence continues at coordinate 47,890,555 of NC_089269.1, read as the reverse complement.
TTTGCCTATCCACTGTTTGGGCTCACTGCTAGAACTGCTAGCTGCTTCATTGGTAATGGTTGGGAAGTGGTCCCTGGCATCACAGAGCTTTCAGACAGACCTGAGTCAGAGGGTCATTAGAGAAACAAACACAGGCAGGATTTCATGGTTCCAGGAGGGCACGTGATAATGGGGATTGATGTAGGGAGGGAGGTCGACAACAGGCGTTCTCCAGGAAATTGCTGGAGGAGCTGACAAATTAGGGTTTTGCTTCATAGAGTTTTGCTTTCAAAGGGTTGGCTGGATGGCATGGGGAGAGTCTTTTAGGTAGACTCTCAGTGGTGTGTATGAGGAGTCTAGAAACATGTCTGAACCTGAGAAGTGGGGAGGAACTGAAATAAATGACCTGGATAGGAGAGTAGGAGAGAATTTGTGGAACATAGGTGGTTACTTTAAGGCTTTAGTGTGACTTTCAGTGGCCCTTTCCTAACTCTGTGCTGAAGTACCCTGGGATACCAAGGTAAACTGAGGGGAGCATCATGAAATGTTTTAAATTTGGGGGAGCCTGTTGGATACCATGGGAACTACTACTATTAAGTTTTTTTTTGTAGTTGCTCAGTCATGTGCGATTCTTTGCAAGCCAGTGAATTGTAGCCTGTGGTCTGCCAGGCTTCTCTCTCCATGGAATTCTCCAGGCAAGAATACTGGAGTGGGTAGCCCTTCCCTACTCCAGGGGATCTTCTTGACCCAGATCTCCTGCCCTGTAGATTCTTTACTGTCGGAACCACCAGGGCAGCCAGTTACGTACCTGGTTATTTGGACGGCCTAGGTGGCTTAGTGGTAAAGAATCCACCTGGCAATGCAGGAGATGCAGGTTTGATCCCTGGGTCAGGGACATCCCCTGGAGGAGGAAACGGCAACCCACTCCAGTATTCTTGCATGGATAACCCCATGGACAGAGGATTCTGGTGGGCCAAAGTCCATTGGGTTGCAAAGAGTCAGACACGGCTCACCAGCATGCATACACCTGTATCTCTATACTGATTTTGCCCACCTCCAACTAATCTACTCTCCACCTTGTTTCTGGAATCATATTTTCTAAACACAAATTTGACCGTCACTCTCTTCAGGACATGCCTGTGACTTCACATTACCCTTAAGACAGAGGTTCCCAAATTTCACAAATCACAGTGACTTTGCATAGCAGTAATTTCTTCGAGTGCCCTTCGGCTGAAAAGGAATAACTACCTGTTTGATTTACTAAGTAACTAGTTGTGTGTGTGTGCTCAGTCATGTCCAGCTCTTCATGACCCCTTGGACTGTAGCCTACCAGGCTCCTCTGTCCATGGAATTTTCCAGACAAGAATACTGGAGTGGGTTGCCATTTTCTGCCCCAGGGGATCCTCCAGACCCATGGATCAAACTCACATCTTCATTTCCTGCATTGCCAGATGAATTCTTTACCACAGGAGACAAAGAGAAATGAAGATGGATGGGTCTAGCCTGGAAGGCCCTGAGAGTCAGGTAGAGGGTAACCCCTGATCCCCTTCTTATGGGCCAGCATGTGTGTGTATGCTGAGTCACTTTAGTCATGTCTGACTCTTTGCAACCCTATGAACTAAAGCCCGCTAGGCTCCTCTGTCCATGGGATTCTCCAGGTGAGAGTATCGGGGTGGGTTGCCATGCCCTCCTCCAGGGGATCTTCCTGACCCAGGGATTGAATCTGAATCTCTTACGACTTCTGCATTGGCAGGTGGGTTCTTGACCACTAACGCCGTCTGGGAAGGTTGTCCCAGCATATGCCCTGATTATTCAGACCTCCTCAGAGTTTATGCTTCCACCAATTAGACTAATGCCTGTTTTCTACACGGAAAATTCTTTCATGGGCATTTTTTTCTTGGGCATAGCGTGAAGTTAGATCTAACTTCCTGAAACATGCTTGCCAGAAGTACTGAGTGAACCGCTGTAAGTTTCTGTACCATGCACGCTCTTACCCATGGGAAGGAGTTGATACAAGGGATCCTAGAACCAGGTGACCTGAATTGAAGTCTTAGCTCTGGTATTACATACTCTGTCACCCGGGGAACATTATTAACCTCTCCAGGCCCCAGCCCCAGCTTCCTTATTATGTACTTCACAGGCTGCTGGCAAAGATTAAATGGCAGATGTGTGGAGAGCTGAGTGCAGAGTCCGACATACTTTGGTGAACATTAGCTACTATCATTGCTATGAGCAGGCTCACCACCTTTGCCTCCTGCGTCTCACAAAGATTCCAGGTTCGGATAATGCCATATAGAACCTTGCAAGTGTGAAGTCAGAGCTGGGATGCGTGCAACAAGGTAGAGTAGTATGCTATAGAATTTGACATCAATGATTTGTGATGCCTTCCCAGCGGGCCAGATCCCGGATGGGAGATTTTATTTCACAGGTTCGTGGTGCCCACACGCTGCGCTGTGGCAGGGGTGGCGTCAGGATTCCAGGTTCACTGCAGGTGGGCTGCAGGATTGGGCGTTTTCATTTTGTACAGCCGCTGTGCTCACCTTTAGAAGTATGATTCCTTGAAAGATAATGTGGGGTTGGTTACTTGAGATGAATACTGTTTTGGTTTTGATCTGTGAGATTACAAGGGATGCTGTAATGTGTTCATGTGGTTATATACTTATTATAATGACTGGAAAAACCCAGGCAGCTCATATTCCCTGTAAGCATGATTACAGATTGGTTTATTTTAATCTTACTTGGGCACTTTAATCTCCATCAACCCTCTCCCAAGACTCCTTAAAATAAAGGAAAAATAAAGTTCCTGATAAATAAAATACACTAAGAATAAATCCTTATGGTCTTTCTTAATATTTAAATATCTAAGGGATGTGAGATAGGCAGAGTCTCAATATATTCCATTCACATGGATTGAAGACTTGCTTTTCATTGTTGTTCTTTGTTAATGACGATTGTGACCAAGATTAAATAGGTGAAGAATCCGCAAGCGCCAAGGGTAATATTTGAGAGGGCTGTCCTGCCCAGAAATACAGTGATGTTTCTCTTCATACTGGTAGCACCCTTCTTGGCCTTTGCTAGTTACTTTGCTGAGGTATGTTTTTCCTGTGAGCAAAAACAACCAAGCCTGGCTCTTAGAAAAATAAATAGGAAGATGCAACCATTGACAGCTCAGTTAAGAAAGAGAAATTATTTGAAGAAATCCCAGAGGAACAAATGGGCTTAGATGTAGTCTAATCAAGCATACAAGAAAGAGAATTGCGTTTTAAGAGTGATGATTCTTAACTCTGAGTGCATGTTAGAACCACGCAGGAACTAGGAGCTAGTGCAACATGCCAGGCCTGGGACCACACCCTGGGGCAAGGAGATTAGATTCTCTGGGGTCAGGGGATGGGGATGGAGAAGCAGGAGGAAAGACAGGAACTTCAGTCTTTTGTGAAAGCTCCCTGTATCTTTCTAATGCGACTAGAGTTGTATACAGGACTCTTTATGGATGTAATGAAGATGTGGTACTAGAGCCTTGAGAATCCTGAGAAATCCAAAATAAAGGAGGAGCCAGTGCTGAGCATCCTTACATTAGCTGATTATTAGCTGAATTGCTTTAAAAAAGTTGCTTCACATCTGTAAGCATCAAGGTCCTCATCCATAAAAATGATAATAATTGGCATAATAAATAGTGCTTACGCGACAGGTTTTCGGAGACTTCTATGAGATGTGACTGGGAAGGTCTCTGTTCTCACCCTCCTTCTCATGACAAAGCAGGACACTGGCATCTTCAGTACTTTGTTGCACACCCAAAAGCAAATCTAACATCCCACAGCGTTAGCAAGGAGGAAAGCTTTTGCAGCACACATCACAGGGGCTAAACATATTTCATTGTATCTCATGCACCAGAACTTAATATTAACTCCCATTTGACCTCTCTGACCTCTTCCAGATCCCCCAGCTGCCTCACCTTCTGGAACATCGCCCCTCCAGGAGATTCCAGTCTTTCCAAAGCCCCCTGGGTACCAGCTCCTCTCCCCACACTCCATGCAGATCATTATATGGTTTGCTGACCTGGAATGAAATAAATCTCAGGATGTGGGATACATCCCAAGAAAGTGAAATGTCCAGATGTTTTCTCTTTCAATTTTTTTTAGGAATTTAGGGGAAAGAGAGACATGGGGAACACAAGTTTTCCTGTAAAACATGGTTTCTCAAGGGCTTCCCAGATGGCCCAGTGGTAAAGAATCCATCTGCCAAAGCAGGAGACATAAGACAAGTGGATTCGATACCTGGGTCAGGAAGATCCCCTGGAGGAGGGCATGGCAACCCATTCCACTATTCTTGCTGGAGAATCCCACGGACAGAGGAGCCTGGTGGGCTACAGTCCATGGGGTCACAAAGAGTTGGACACAACCAGGCACGCATGAGGAGGAAGAGGAGAGCGTTTCTCAACCGTGACACTGCTAATATTTTCTAAAAACAGATTTTAATCAGTTGTTATTTATTTATTTGGATGTGCTGGTCTTAGCCATAGCACATGGGATCTTTAGTTGCCACTAAAGATGTGGAATCTTAGTTACAGCTAAATAACATTCTTTGTTTTGTGGGGGCGGTCCTCGTTTCTCTGTTAGTTTTCTATTGCTGCGTAACAAGTTGCCAAAACCCACGGGCATTTTTTATCTCAGTTCCCCTGGGTCAGAGCTGTACTTGCAGCATAACTGGGTTCTCTACTCCAGGTCTCACAAGTTGAAATCAAGGTTTTGAGGTCCTCTTCCTTAAGGCTGTAGGATAGGGCTCTCTGTTTTCTTCCTGTCTATTGAGTGAGATTTGCTCTCAGTTCTTGGAGGTCCCTCCCATAGGCAGTTCTTAACAGGACTGTTTGTCTGCTATTACTCCTTGTCTTTTTTAAGGCTCACCTGATTAGATGTGGCCCACACAGGGTATTCTCCCTTTTGTTTAATCGTCAAGTGATTAAGGGTCTTAGTCACTGCTGCAAAGTTCCTTTTGCTGTGCAGAATATGTAGACATGCCCAGTCATGTCCGACTCTTTGCGATCCCATGGACTGTAGCCCCGCCAGGCCCCTCTGTCCATGGGATTTTCCAGGCAAGATTACTGGGGTGGGTTGCCATTTCCTTCTCCAGGGGATCTTCTAGACCCAGGAATTGAACCAATGTCTCTTGTGCCTCCTGCATTGAAGGTGGATTTTTTTTTTACCAAATCATTGGGGAAGCCCTCTGATGTATAATGTAACATAATTACAGGATCAATATCCTATCATATTCACAGATTCTCTCCATACTCAAGGGGAGGGGATGATGCAGAACAGATGGGAACCTTGGGAGCTGCCCACCACAGTGTATGACAGAATGTTTAACGGCATCCTTAGCCTCTGCCCCCTAGATATCGTAGCAACGGTTGCCTCTCCCCAGGTTGTGATGCCAAAGATATTTCCAGGGACTTCTCTGATGGCCCATTGGTTAAGATTCTGTGCTCCCAATGCGGGGGTCACAAGTTCAATTCCTAGTCGGGAAACTAAGATCTCACATATTTTGCAGTGTACCTCCCCTGCCCCCCGCCCCTCAAAAAAGTTTCCAGACATTCCAAATATCTCATAGGAAGCAAAATCACTCCAAGTTGGAAATCACTGATGTAGGGTCTTTGGCTGGTTAGATAAGTGAAGGACTCTAAAAACTCTGGAATGACATTACTTCAAAGTGTTGTCCTTCACCAACCTTGAACTAGACCAGCAAAGTGAATTTTATGGCTCAGAACAAGATGCAGATGGAATTTCATTTTCTTGATGCGTTCAAGGGATGAATAAGATACAGAATCTCCTATGTGTATGTCACCCTGGAGGGTGGGTGATGTCACAGTATAACCAAGGACAGACACTGTGTGGAGGGCGTGGCAGGGTCACTGACCTCAGGAAGCCAATACCACAAGGCATTCTACACAGCAAGAGGAACAAGACGCTGGGTCACACTTGCCACCAAATCCTGTCACAGATGCCAGCAAGAGGAGCATTACCAGGTGGACCAGGGACATTGGCCCAGAGATCACAGGAGCCAGAAGACCCCTGAACCCCATTATCGGAACATCACGTGGTTCACCCAGCTTCAGGAGAGAAATGCCAAGAAAGAAGGCACCACAGCTAAAGAGGCTGAGCAATCCAGGTGATGCCATCTAAACCAAAGCTTTGATAGGAGCTTGATCTTGAATGGACTAAACTGAAGAGACCATTTCAACCAGAAAAGACCAAAATGTTGATTGGCTTTTCTAATTTTCTCTCCCTTTCTCCTTTTCCTCTCACTTCTCTTCTTTCCTCTGCTATTCGTAAAGCCTCCTCGGACACCGACTTTGCATCCTTGCATTTCTTTTTCTTTGGGATGGTTTTGGTCACTGCCTCCTGTACAATGTGATGAACCTCAATTCTTCAGGTAATGCTGGTCCTGGTCACTGACTTTCAGAACCACTGGCTTAAATCACAAGGCATTCACTGTCTAGTTAACAAGAAGTTTGGAGACAGGTGGATCTCAAAGCTGTTTTATTGGCTCAGCAGTACATCAGGTAGCCAATTTCTTTGTGCTTTGAATCCACCAGGCTTAATGTGGTAGCTTTTCACTTCATGCGTATCCTGTGATGGTTACAACACAGCTGTTCCTGGGCTGGTCACCACATCCCCATACAGCCTTCAAAGGTAGGAAGCAGGGAAGGGGAAGGAGAAAACCCATAAATATTTCAGACTAGTTCCCTGGACACATGTGTAATTGGAGGTGTCTGGGGAGAGCATTTTGCGCCTAGCGAATTATCACACATGGGATACGTTTTCATTGACAGTCTTGGGAAGGAAGAAAGCTTGACCCTTCAAGCCTCTTCTAGTTGGTCTAGGAATTGAATTGCTATGAGACAAATGAGTAGAAGAAAATCAAATTTATTTTCACATGTACTAGATCCCACATATCTGAGAAATTCACATACATGAAAGGTTCAGACAGAATGGTAAAACGAGGTATGTAGGCCACCCTGAGCTAAGGAACAAGATAGGGACCCAGGGGGTACAAGGACAGGAGGTTATTGACAGGATGATAAAAAGAAGAGCAAATGTTCGGTAATTATACAATTGCCATATCATATGGATAGGGCCTCTTAGATAAAATTCATCTCTGGTGATAACACTATTTCTGGGAGAAATACCCAAATCAAATTCTTCTGGCTTACAAGAAGAGAAAATCAAGTATTGTAATATCATATGTAATATTATATACTGTAATATATACTATACTGTAGTATAATATTGCTTATATGTGGAATCTAGAAAAATGATACAGATGAACTTATTTGCAAAGCAGAAATAGAGACACAGACGTAGAGAACAAACATATGGACATCAAGGCGGGGAAGAAGGGGCAGGGAATGAATTGGGAGACTGGAATCAAAATATATTCACTACTGATAGATAACTAGATAGATACTGATAGATAACCTAGATAACTAATGAGAACCTACCGTATAGCTCAAGAAACTCTACTGACTACTCTGCGGGGACCTAAACGGTAAGGAAATACAAAAAGGGGGAATATGCATGAACATGGAGCTGATTCATTTCACTGTCCAGCAGAAACTAACACAGCATTACAGAGCAACTATACTCCAAACAAATAAAAAAAGAATAAACAATAAATTATTTTGGCTTAGGGAAAGGCCATAGTTTCTCCTAAGTTCACAGGGTCTCCGTTGTCTTTAGCTCAGAATAATGTGTGTGCTCAGCCACTCAGTCATGTCCGACTCTTTTTGACCACATGGACTGTACAGCCTGCCAGACTCCTCTGTCCATAAGATTTCCCAGGTAAGACTACTGGAGTGGATTGCAGTTTCCTATTCCAGGGGCTCGTCCGGCCACTGGGATAGGACCTGGCTCCTGTGTCTCCTGAACTGGCAGGCGAATCTTCATGACGGACCCACCTGGGAAGCCTTTAGATCAAAATAATCCACAAGCCAAAGGGACACATGTCGGTGTGGAGGGGTGCAATTCTGAACCCCTGCAACAAAAAAAAGCAACCCTGGTTACTCCTGCTACTGTCTTGGATGTACAAACTGTTAACATCCTTGAAGTGGGTTCCTTCTATCCACCTGGCCCCATCAGTGACTTCCCATAGGTTGGAGTTTTTCGATCTTTTCAGCATACCTTTGAAAATATCCTTGAAGCGCTGCTCTCTCCCTATCTTGAACCGATGATGATTGAATTGGGAGAAGGAAACCTCTTTGAGAAAACCTCTTGACACGTGAACTGAATTTTATCATGTGCCACATCTTAATATCTCATATTTTTAAATCAGAAATACTCTTTGACTTGTTTTTGGGTTTGCGTCTGGTTTTCCTTATCGAAACACCGCAAACATTTTTCTTCTAATCTGATCCAAACGGACGAAGTGTGAAATCATAAATGATTCTCGTTTTTATATTTTTGGAATTCCATCGAAAATGCTTTCGTTTGAGTTAACTGTGCTGTAGGCAGAACACTGTGGTCTGAGAAGATACAGTCTGATTGAGACGAAAGGCAATAGAAGGCCTCTAGATCCAATCATTTTATTAAAAGGCAAGCTGAACTGTTCCTTTAAGATTCTGAATAATCCATAGGCTCCTGTTCAAAAGTTTCAGGAGGGAAATGTGGTTTGGGGTTGGTTGTTTTGCTTCTTGGTTTGGGTTACTGCCAGCTGGAGAAAAACACTGCGCTGGCAGTTTGCAGCCAAACTGGAATCACAGGATCGGTGGAATTTACTGGAAAGTGTTCTTCTGAAATTCCCAGGGGTCAGTGTGCATTGAAGCTGAAGGAAGAACAAGCACAGCTGGAACTGGTGTGCGTTTCATTGTTGGAAGCTAGCCCAGAGCTGAGCGCTGTGAGCTCCCTGGGGTTCATGTGGGAGCCCTGAGGGGTGTTGTCGGGGTGGGGGATGCTCCGAAGCAGGCACTCTACTAAACCCCATGGGGATTTATTTTCTCTCAGGAACCTTGCTGGCAACTTTTCTCTGTAAGACCCATTATTGTTGTTGTTTACTCGGTAAATTGTGTCCAAATTTTTCTGACCCCATGGACTGTAACCCACTAGTCCATGGTATTTCCCAAGCAAGAACAGTGGAGTAGATTGTCATTTCCTTCTCCAGGGGATCTTCCTGACTCAGGGATTGAACCTGCATCTCCTATATGAATGCAGAGGAGATTGGTTCTGATTGGAACATGGCTTCTTATTTCTTATTGAAGTTTTTCTCTGATTCTGCTTCTCAATCACAGACGCAGTGCGTGCGTGCTAAGTCACTTCAGTCGTGTCTGACTCTTTGTCATCCTATGGACTGTAGCCCGCCAGGCTCCTCTGTCCATCAGATTCTCCAGGCAAGAATACTGGAGTGGGTTGCCATACCCTCCACCAGGGGGTCTTCTCTGACCCAGGGATCTAACTAGCTTCTCTTATGTCTCCTGCATTGGCAGGCATGTTCTTTACCTCTAGCACCACCTGGGAAGCCACTCACAAACAAATCAAGTTTGTTTGTTTGTATTGATGACATTTGTTTTCATTAGCTCCTGTGTACTTTGAAAGAGCTGTTAAGGACATTAGCTGTAGATTGAAACTCCAGGGCAGAGGACAACAAGCCCCAAACTTATAGACTGATGGAGAAAGTGAGCATGGGAAACTGATGAAAAGAAATAGGAGAGAAAGCGGGAGAGTTGCCCAAGGAAAATTCAGGACAAATGGGCCTCAAAGGGCATCCATTTCAAACTGTATTTTGTGAAATCAGAATCACAAGGATGCTTGTTTAAAACAAAGCAACAAAGCAAAATGAAATAAAACCACACAGAAAAAATCTTTGATCCCATCTTAGATATATTAGATCAAAATGTGAAGGGATAGAGTATGGTGGTGTTATGGACTGAATCATGTACTATCCAAATTCATATGTTGAGCCTGACCCCCAGGGCCTCAGAATCTGACCATATTTGGGGTCTTTGAACAAGTCATTACATTAAAATGAAACCTTAAGTGTGACCTAATCCAATTTGACTAGTATCCTTGTAAAAGGAGGAAATTTGAACCCAAGCCAGAAACACTGTGATCTTGGAATTTCAGCCTTTCCAACTGTGAAAATATACATTTCTATTGCTCAAGCCAACCAGTCTGTTTGTTATGGCAGCCCCGGCAAACTAATATAGCTAGAATATGCATTTTAAAGATGCTCCACAAGTGATTTTCGTGCACTTTTTTATGCACACTAAAATGAAAAAATTGCTATTTCTGGGTTTGGAAAAATGAATCTGAGTTGAGCCCCAGTTGTTTTTTTGAGCAGTGGTTTAAAATGATCATCATGAGAAATAAAAAGGTAAAGAGGAGTGAGGAATTCGAAGTCCATAAGTCCCTATTGAATAATTGTAAAACCTGGGACCAGGACCAGGGGAGTTTTGTTTGGCTTCAGTACGAAGAAGACCCTGGAATCAAACAGATGCCAGGTCCTGGTACAGCCCTTGGGGGCTGAGTTTCCAGGGACACAGCGTGCCTGCCACCCTCCTCGACTCAGCCAGATGTGCTCAACACTGCCTTCAGTTCAGTTCAGTTCAGTTGCTCAGTCGCGTCTGACCCTTTGTGACCCCATGGACTGCAGCACGCCAGGCTTCCCAGTCTATCACCAGCTCCCGGAGCTTACTCAAACTCACGTCCATAGACCTCAAAAACAAACAATCCCTGGTGTCCTTAGAAGTAAGTGCCTGGTTCTCATCACATAGCACCGAATCTGGATAAGGATGAGACAAGGAGGTGACTAGAGGTGAAACTTAAGGAGGCAAGGTCATGTAAGTGCTGACTCCACCTGTGCATGAAGCAGACAGCTAGGGATCCGGGGCACAGCATTTAAGAAAGCTCTCACTTAAAAAAATTTAAGTTTTTATCCAATTTTTAAAGGTTGCTTTCCATTTATAGGTGTTGCAAATATTGGCTATATTCCCTGTGTTGTACAATACAGCCTCGAATCCACCTTATACCCGGTAATTTGTACGTCCCACTCTCCCACTGGTATGTTGCCCCTCACCCTGCCACTGGTGACCACTAGATTGTTTTCTATATCTGTGAGTCTGCTTCTTATTTGCTATATTTTTTAGTTTTCATGTATAAGTGATGTCACAGTATTTGTCTTTCTCTATCTGACTTATTTCACTTAGCCTAATGCCCTCCAAGTCCATCCATGTTACTACAAATGGCAACATTTGGTTCCTTTTTATAACTGAGAAATATTCCATATATATATACATACATATATATTTATATATCACATATTCTTTATCCATTCATCTGTTGATGGGCACTTAGAATGCTTCCATATCTTGGCAACTGTAAATAATGCTCTGCTACGAATGCTGAGATGTGAGTATCTTTCTGATATATATATATCCAGGAATGGAATTGCTAGGCCATATGGTAATTCTTTTTTTTAGATTTTTGAGAAATTTCCACACTGTTTCCCTAGTGGCGGCACCAATTGATATTCCCACCCACAGTGCACAAGGGTACCCTTTTCTCCACATCCTGGACAACCTTTGTTACTTGTAGGCCTTTTGATGATGGCCATTCCTACCAGTGTGAGGCGATAGCGCTTGTGGCCTTGATTGCCTTTCCTGATAACTAGTGATGCTGAGCATCTTTTCCTGAAGGCTCTCACTTTTGGATCCTGAGTGCAAGATGAGCAGCATCATGACCTTATCTCCTCACATTTCTGGACGTAGGCACCTGCTTGTCTCATCCTGGTCCAGGCCCTGCCTGGGACTGTGGGATGTGAACTAGGCAATTTCCCTCGAAGAAGATCACTCACCACTTGTTTATTTTTGCAGACGAGGAAGGCAATGCTGTGTGAACCTGGCTGAGTCTAGGAGGGTGGCATGGATACCGTGTCCCTGGAAGCTGAGCCCCCCTGGTGTTGTGCCAGGGCCTGGCGTCTGCTTGATTCCTGGTTCTTCTTGGAACTGGAGGCTGAACTATGTTTAGCCTGTTTATTGCTGTGGTCAGGTTGGGAGAGTGTTTCGGGACAGGTGGAAACAGTCCCTCACCCTTTCTTTGTGCTTTGTCCCAATAGCACCTTTGCCATCTTGCCTGGAGCATTTAAGCGAATGCAAACAGAAGCTGGTCATTGTTTTTGTTCAGTCTCTTGTAGCCCGGGGTTCCCTTCTCCTGCAGGGTGAGGTCTAGTCTAAGGATTATCCAGTGTTAGCATCAACCCCAAGGAGTCTTTCAAGTCCACATCACCAGTTCTCAATGCCAGATCCAACAGTAAGTGACCAAAGAGCGTTTAGGGATTTTTCAGGATAACTGAACAAAATTCTTTATTTTACAGACGAGAAAGCTGAGATCTACAGACGCGGACTGACTAAGCAAGATATCAGAGCTACGCAGACACTGGAAAAAGAGGAGTTGGCAACTATATTTAGACACAGGCCATGTTCTCTCTCCCACACTTGGCTGAGTCAGACCATGCGGATGGCCAGGTGGTTTCTTAAGGGATCTATTTGGCTTTCTCGCATGCTGAGGCTCTTGCAAAAGGCCACAGTCAGCACCTCCTTGGTAGGTCCCAGATCCACATGGGAGGCACTTCTGAAATACAGTGAAGCACGTCGATGTTCAGCTTCCTCCTCCAGCTGTCACTAAACAGGTGGTTTCTTCTCAAGAACCAGTGAGTGTATTCTTTTCTTTAAAAAAATGAAAAAAATCACTCTGGAGTATTGCCTTAGAGTCTTGCAACTAGAAACTCAGCACTGTGCTGGAGCCAGGGATTTGAACCCTGTTGTAGACATGGAATCTATAAACCTGATGGAATTGCATGAGCAGTTTCATTAGTTTTGCAGGTTGGGGTTCTGTATGGTTAATTTTATGTGTCAACTTGACTGAGCTAAAGGGTACCCAGACAGCTGGTAAAGCATGTTCTCTGAGTGTGTCTGTGAGGGAGTCTCTGGACAAGGTTAGCACTGAATTTTCAGACTGAGTGAAAGTGGGTGTCATCTAATGCACTAAGATCTGAAAAGAACAAATGGATGGATTGTGAGATTCAGCCTTCATGGTTGCGTGAGCCAACCCCTCCTAATAAATCTCTTTCTACATATCTAGTCTGCCTGCAATGTGGATGACCCAGGCTCGATCCCTGGGTTGGGAAGATCCCCTGGAGAAGGAAACAGCAACCCACTCCAGTATTCTTACCTGGGAAACCCCATGAAGGAAAGAACCTGGAGGGCTACAGTCCATGGGGTCGCTAAGAGTCGGACCTGACTGAGCAGCTAACACACACAGTAAATATCTATATATGCCCTCTGGTTCTGTTTCTCTGGAGCCCTATTACAGGTTCTTTATTTCATCATCAGTGTGTCTTTCCTCTTCACCAGCATGTGGTGGGAAGTGCGCCTTCACATGTGTGTGTGTGCGGTGTGTGTGGTTGCCTCAGTCATGTCCGACTCTGCGATCTTATGGACTGTAGCCCACCAGGCTCCTCTGTCCATGGGATTCTTCAGGCAAGAATACTGGAGAGGGTTGCCATACCCTCCTTCAGGGGTCTTCCCCCACCAGACGCGCCTCTTCTGTCTCCTGTATTGGCAGGCGGGTTCTTTACCACTAGCGCCACCTGCTTTCACATAATAGCATAGCAAAATCATGCCAGGAGAGGCAGGAAGAAGCAAATTAGGTTTGTTTGCCTTGTGGATGCTCCAGTCTAAGGAAAGTAAGATTCCCCTCCATGCTTCCAGCTTGGGGACTCAAAGTAAGAACTGCTGGTCTTGGAATGAGACTCAAGGAGCATCTTGTGCATCGGTCACTAAGGACTGTGGGAGGATGCACCTGGGGCACAGAGGACTGACCGGAAAAAGGACAATCTGACTAGAGAACAAGGGCTTCCTGGTGCCCATCCAAAGTGACTTTGGCTCAGATAAATTTAAAGGCAGCCAGTTGGGAAGAATATGGGAAGATCATGCACTACTTTGTGAAAGCTGAGTGTGTTGGTGACCAGCTTTGAGCAAGACGAAATCATCTGTCACCATGAAATCAGCTGATATGAATAGCTGACTCATTAGAAAACACCCCGATGCTGGGAAAGATAGAAGGCAGGAGAAGAAGGGGACGACAGAGGATGAGATGGTTGGATGGCATCACCGATGCAATGGACTTGAGTTTGAGTAAACTCCAGGAGCTGGCAATGAACAGGGAGGCCTGGCTTGCTGCAGTCCATGGGGTTGCAAAGAGTCAGACACGACTGAACGACTGAACTGAACTGAACTGAAGAAAGCAGTATTTTATAGTTGTCTAGGAGTGTGGAGCACAGAACTGATCAGATCCAAACCCAGTTCTGCCACTCATTAGAGAGGCAGCTTTGAGCAACTTATCTAGTATCTGTGTACCTTTGATTTCTTACCTGCTGAAGGATAAAAATTATAGCACCCACCCCTTGTTTGGTACTTCTGAGGCTTGAATGAGTCAAAGCAGTGTCTGGCATATAGCAAGCTAGCAAATAGCTCAGTCTGTCAGTCATGTCCAACTCTTTTGAGACCCCAGGGACTATTGCCTTCCAGGCTCCTCTGTCCATGGAATCCCCAGGCAAGAATACTGGAGTGGGTTGCCATTTCCTCCTCCAGGGGATCTTTATGACCCAGGGATTGAAACTGCATCTCTTACAACTCCTGCATTGGCAGGCATGTTCTTTACCACTAGTGTCATCTGGGAATTTGCAAGTAACAATGACAAATATGCAGTGATCCTGGAGAGAATGGTTCTCAGCTCTCTAATAATAGTGAGTCTCATCAAATACAATAATGTCCTTAGGGTTGGCACCTCAAGATTTTAAGTTCAATTGTCTCATTTTGTGCTTCAGTAAGGAAATATAGTTTATTGTACTTAAGAATTAAAAAATTTTTTTTTTGTTCTGAGTAGCAAAAGCATTAGAAAAGAGGCCTCTTGTATGAATCAAATGCATTGCTTTGTTTTTATAACCTGGATTCTCATGAAAGAAGGCACTTAGTTGGCAAGTTTAAGGTGCTTATTTCTAAAATAGTTGAAGTGCTACTTCTCAATCAAATTCTCGCAATTTGCTGCAAGCAACTAATTGGCAAGACATTTATATGCATCGTGCTCTTGTTTTGGCCAGCACCCACGGCCTGTGGGCAGCCACGACTATTATGCCTCCTTAATGCTCCAGAGAAATTCTCCCCTCCCATTCCCCAGTCATCAACTGCAGACGCTGTTAAATTAAGTTTACCCTTTGGAAAATTTCAGAGGCCAGAAAGTTTAACCTGCTCTTCCTTCCCTTTATTCAGCTGTGGAACCCAAGCTGCCAGGTTTAGAAAGCTGGAGCATTTCAGATCAGACCACCTGCTCCTTAAATGTCAACACCAGCCTCGGTGTTTACAGTTCTGTACAGCGGATATTCTCTAGCAACATCAAAAGCAAATATCAGGGCATCATGTATCTACTCTCAGGGGAGAAGTGTCAGAGACCAAGAACCAGGAGAGTAAATATTTGGCTGTTTACGTACAAATAACTTGAGAATCCTCTTTTTTCACACTGAAGTTTTTAAACTGTTTTACTAATGCCGATAAAAATGAAATGATGCTTCCTTTGGTGTTTACCTTAATTTCAAGACATATAGTGAAACTAGTGTTCTGTAGTTTGCTCTATATAGCACTAATTCATTTCTCGATCTTGCTTTAGTTCTGGGGAGAGTCATGATATTGCTGAAAATCGAGGAAATATATGTCTTTTCTATTGCTACCTCTGGTTTATCGATAACATTTATGTAATGTGTAATTCTTATGCTATCTTGTTCATCATTATTTGAACCTTTGAGAACTTTCAGATTCTATTTAGTGACTCTGTGCATCACATACGTTGAGGAGAAGGAGAACATCTAGGGCCAGAAACGGGATATATATCTAGAATATATATTCAGTCTTTTGCAAGGATGTTTTTTATTTTTCCTTTCAGAAGTGAGTTTCAACCACTTTAATTGGTTGTTAGGTAGTTGGGAATGTCTGTTTAATTTTCACATCTGTTATTTTACTTGGGATTCCATTTGTCTCCATAATGCAATTAACTTTTCACCTGAATGTCTGAGCATTTGGTCAAAGTTTGCTGTTGGGCTGTACCCCCCAGTCCTGCAAGCTCTGTACTTGCCCAACCTCAAAATCGAAGAAAAAGCCCAGAGTCAGTGACAGAGACCTCAATGGTTTAATGGATAGGGGTGTCTTTCTGGTCCAAAGCAATGTTGTGGCAATAGTCTTTGGTCTCAGAGAAAGAGGGAGATTACCAATTACAGTGGGAATCGAGGTCAAATTGGTTCATCAGTTGCCAGGGAAACCAGAAGAGAGTCGTGGCCTTTTGATGAGGTATCAGAATACAGGTGGCAGAAAGTGAAGAAGAACTAAAGAGCCTCCTGATGAAAGTGAAAGAGGAGAGTGAAAATGTTGGCTTAAAGCTCAACATTCAGAAAACTAAGATCATGGCATCTGGTCCCATCACTTCATGGGAAATAGATGGGGAAACAGTGGAAACAGGGTCAGACTTTATTTTTCTGGGCTCCAAAATCACTGCAGATGGTGACTACAGCCATGAAATTAAAAGACGATTACTCCTTGGAAGGAAATTTGTGACCAACCTAGACAATATATTAAAAAGCAGAGACATTACTTTGTCAACAAAGGTCCGTCTAGTCAAGGCTATGATTTTTCAGTGGTCATGTATGGATGTGAGTGTTGGACTCTAAAGAAAGCTGAGTGCCAAAGAACTGATGCTTTTGAACTGTGGTGTTGGAGAAGACTCTTGAGAGTCCCTTGGACTGCAAGGAGACCCAACCAGTCCATCCTAAAGGAGGTCAGTCCTGAATATTCATTGGAAGGACTGATGTTGAAGCTGAAACTCCAATCCTTTGCCCATCTGATTCAAAGAGCTGACTCATTTGAAAGGACCCTGATGCCGGGAAAGATTGAGGGCAGGAGGAGAAGGGGATGACAGAGGATGAGATGGTTGGATGGACATGAGTTTGAGTGGACTCTGGGAGTTGGTGATGGACAGAGAGGCCTGGCATGCTGCAGTCCATGGGGTTGCAAAGAGTTGGACATGACTGAGCAACTGAATTGAACTGAACAGAATAAAGATAGTTCTGATCTAAAGATTAGAACAATTGATAGCTGGGGCCAGGGGCAAGTACAGAGGTGCTTACTGATTAGGCTCAATGATTAAGGTAGAAGATCAGTCAGATGAGTAAGGAGTAGGTAAGGCAGGTAGTGGTAGTGGTAAAAACCCTGCCTACCAATAAAGAAGACATAAGAGACATGGGTTCGATCCATGGGTTGGGAAGATCGGCTGGAGGATGTCATGGTAACTCACTCCATTATTCTTGCCTGGAGAATCCCATGGACAGGTGAGCCTGGTGGGTCACAGTCCATAGGGTTGGACAAGACTGAAGCGACTTAGCATGCATGCATGCCAGGCAGGAACTGGTCAAGCAGGGGATGCACAGAAAGCCAGAAAACTGCCATCATGGGCAGCCTGTTGTCAACACCAGAGTCTGTGGCAGATGTAATGATGTCCGCAAACTAGCAGTTTCCATCACCGACTCAATGGACATGAGTTTGAGTAAACTCTGGGAGTTGGTGATGGACAGGGAGGCCTGGTGTGCTGCAGTCAATGGAGTGGCAAAGAGTCGGACACAACTGAGGGACTGAACTGAACTGAAGTGATTGTTTGAAGCTTGAGAGAGTGTCAGAATTACCTGGAGGGCTTATTCAACAAATCTCTTGAAATCTATGCTTAAAGTATCTGATTCAGTAGGACTGCGTGGGAGTCAGCTAATACTTTGCATTCCTAACCCATTTTCTATGATGCTAACACTGCTGGCCTTTGACTACATTTTGAGAACAATTGGTTTACATATAAGTAGAATCCATCTTCAAAGAGAATTTCAATTCCTCAAACAAACAGTCAGGCTTGGAATGGACTTTGGGCAGTCATAGTTATCCCTCAGCGATCTTTTCAGCTATTTCCTTCTACCATTGATACCAAGCAGGACTGTATAGGGTTCCTGAGCACAAAAGCCTTTCTGTGTTCCCCATTTTTTTTTTTAAAGAATTTTCCTTTTTTTAAAAAAATCGATGTACTATTTTTGGCTGCGCTGGGTCTTCATTGCGGTGCACTGGCTTTCTCTAGATGCTTTGCACCGCTCATTGTGGTGGCTTCTCTTCTTTTGGAGCAGAGGCTCCAGGGCACACAGGCTGCGGTAGTCCTGGTGCACTGGCTTAGTTGCCCTGAGGCATGTGGAATCTTCCTGGACCCAGGATTGAACCTGTATCCATCCCCTGCATCTGCGGGTGGATTTGTCACCTCTGGATTATCAGAGAAGTCTTGTCCCCCATTTCACCCTCCAAAACCTTCCTTGAACTCTGACAGGCAGGTTTGAATAACTGCTACTTAGGGAAGGGAGGGGATGCAGAGACAAGGGAGGATGAGTCAAAAGAAACAATAGTGCAGACTTGGGACAGAGTCCTGGTTCCCCCTCAAGGGATACACAGAACTTTATCTTTGAGTTTTTATGCAGAGACGGAAACCCCTACCCGCTGGGAGAAGTTAATAGTATGCAGCTCACAAGCATGGGCTTCACAGTTGGCTCCTAGGTTAAAAAAAAAAACTCTGCCTGTCAGTGCAGGAGATATAGGAGAGATGGGTTTGATCTCTGGGTCAGGAAGATTCCGTGGTAGGAGGGAATGGCAGCCCACTCCAGTATTCTTGTCAGATAATCCCATGGACAGATGACCCTGGAGGGCTACAGTCCACGGGGTCACAAAGAGTCAGACAAGACTGAGCAGGCACGCTCGCAAGCACAGAGACCCCAAAAACATTGGAACGGGAAGGTTGATGCTTCTGACTCCCACTTACCTCACCGTCAACCAATCAGAAGAATGTCGATGAGCTAGTACACCCTCTTTGAACTGTTACTATGAAACCCCTCACTATCCAGGTTGGGACACGGTTTCGAGGGCATCAGCTTACTGTGGCCTACGTTGCCTGGCAAAGCAATAAAGCTATTCTTCTCTGTGACTGTTGGTAGTTCAACCGTGTCTGACTCTTTGTGACCCCCATGGACTGTAGCCTGCCAGGCTCCTCTGTCCATGGGATTTCCCAGACAAGAATACTGGAGTGGGCAGCCATTCTCTTCTTCAGGGAGATCTTCCCCACCCAGGGACTGAACCCATGTCCCCTGGGTCTCCTGCATTGGAGGCAGATTCTTTACTCTCTGAGCACCAGGGAAGCCTGTCCCTCTCTGCTTCACCTTAAGCTCTTCAGGCTCTGAGAATGAATTTGGTGTCAGCCCACAGATGCTGGATTGGCTTCACCATGTCTGCTCTTTTCTGTTCTGATTCCTGAACTCTGGAACCCTTTACTTTCTCATTGGAATACCACTTCTTGCTACTCCCTCCCCGCTCCAGAGCAGTCTTTTCTGACTGTGTTCTGTGCCCCAAAATTGTCGTCTTTTTTTTTTTTTTTTTAATCCTGGCCTCTCTCCAATATAAAATTTTATTCCTTTCTTTGAAGATTTCAGATATTAGGTGTTATGTGTCTAACTAATATGACTCTCCTTCCCACCATATAGTTGCATTTTATAGGAAAATAATTTTAATTCAAATGACTCTCTAGTTATTAATACGTATAAATGAGATATCTCAAGTACATAGTCCTTCCAGATACCCCAGACTATTTCTGCACATCCTATTTATTCCACTTCAAAAGAGGCTGGCTATTGACACCTAAAATCTAGAAGGTAGAAGACTCTGCTTCTAGCAGTATTTTAGAATCTAAAATCTAGGTTTAATAACTCATTTTCTAGCCTTCTGAACTGTAAGCCTAAAACCACTCAGAGGGCAAGCCAGGGACTCAGGACTTCTGAGACACATACTGCTAAATTGTGACCTAGTGATTTACTTATTTTGGATTTTTTTTAAAGAGAGAAATTCATTTTGAGAGTATATAAAAACACACATGCTGTGCAATGTAAGTGATACTCTAAATCTCGCTGATCCTCACCTTTATAGGAAGTAGTTTAAGTGATAACGAATTCTAACAGCCCACATGCACATAAGGTCTTCAAAATAAGCATTTACTATGAAATATAGTTTAGAAAACAAACTTTTACATACTTCTCATTTCTAATGTAAAATTCAAATGCTTTGCTATGCTAAACCTAGTTTGAAATAAAGTAATGTTGAGAACAGATGGCAGGGTGAAAATTTTGATGACTAGCATAATTCTTTTAAATGAAAATCCCACAAGCAAATTTTCTTGTCTTCTAAGAAGAAGCATGGTATTTATGATGAATCAGACATTGGTGAATTTACTGAAAATTTAATGTGTAGATCTCAGCACTGTATTAGGTGTTATTGCTAAGTCACTTCAGTCGTGTCCAACTCTGTGTGACCCCATAGATGGCAGCCCACCAGGCTCCTCCATCCATGGGATTTTCCAGGCAAGAGTACTGGAGTGGGGTGCCATTGCCTTCCCCAATTAGGTGCTATAGAGGAAAGGGAAAAGGGTAAAATACACACCTTATACTCAATTGTTTCAAACTAGAATATAAACTTATAACCACCCATTTTCTAGATTCTATAGGGATGGAATATAGCCCCTAGGTACAGTTCCATTTTTATTCTTCTAATCATTTATTAAAAGGTTTCCATTGCTAGACACTTCCGAGATTGAATGTTGTTTCCTACTCTAGATGCATTTAGCTTTCTTTCTAAAAAATAAACATTTATACTTTAAACGATCTGGATTTGCTTTAGATAGTCAAAAATTGTAAGATAAGGAAGCAATCTTCTTGTTCTAAATTGCCTGTCAGTTAAGCCAAAAGCATTTCTTTTTCGAGTAGTCCATCCATTTTCTCCTTTTTGAACTGTCCCTATGATCATTTCTTAAATTTTTATGTACATGGCATCTGTTGCTGGTCTAATATGTATTATTGTTGTGACATTATATTTTCATGGCAGATTGTTCTCGACTGAAAAAAAAAACAACCTGAAAGTTAGGAGCTGTGTTTTATTTGGTGGACATTCTGAGGACTTCAGTGTCTCTCTTGTGTGCACTCAATCATGTCTGACTCTTTGCGATCCCATGAACTGTAGCCCACCAGGCTCCTATGCTCATGGAATTTTTCCAGGAAAGAATACTGGAGTGGGTTGCCATTTCCTACTCCAAGGGGGTCTTCCTGATCCAGGGATCAAATTCGTGTCTCTTGCGTCTCCTGTATTGGCAGGTGCATTCTTTACCACTGTGCCACCTGGGTCCTGACATTATGATTGTTCTTGACTGAAAAAAAAGCACAATCTAAAAGTTGAGATGACAGAGGATGAGATGGTTGGCATCACCGACTCAATTGACATGAGTTTGAGCAAGCTCCAGGAGTTGATGATGGACAGGGAAGCCTGGCATGCTGTTGTCCATGGGGGTCGCAAAGAGCCAGACACAACTGAGTGACTGAACTGAACTGATATTTTGTTTGGTGGACTTTCTGAGGGCTTAAGCCTGGGACACAGGAACTCAGGTAATTCAGGGACTGCTCCAACGAGGCAAGGCAAGGATAGACGTTTTTGCAACAAAAGATCAGGAAGTCAGAACATTAAAAAATTGTAGTTAATTGAAGAAAATCAGATATCTCAAGTTAAGGAATTTAGCATTTTTCCATGTATGGGAAAATGTGAAGTCTGGGCTTGTTAAATCACTTCTTTGATATGCTCCTCAGCTATCTGGGGCAAGTATCCAGTGCTTCTGATTTTGAGTTTCCTTAGGGTGCACAGTTGGGGGTGGCTGCAGTGGTTGACTGCTAAGTGGGGGGGGGTAAATTCTGCTTCTATCCTGAGTAACCCTGGTGACCACTGATCTTTTATTCTTTTATTTGCTTTTTCTAGAATGTCATACATTTTTCTAGAA
Source organism: Muntiacus reevesi (assembly GCF_963930625.1). Classification (NCBI taxonomy): domain Eukaryota; kingdom Metazoa; phylum Chordata; class Mammalia; order Artiodactyla; family Cervidae; genus Muntiacus; species Muntiacus reevesi. Next base: position 47,868,608 of record NC_089269.1, on the reverse strand, counting down.
TGTCATACAGTGAGTAGCCTTTTCAGTTTGGCTTCTTTCACTTAGTAATAAGCATTTGAGTCTCCTCCAATGCTGAAGCTGAAGCTCCAATATTTGGCCACCTGATGCAAAGAGCCAACTCATTGGAAAAGATTCCGATGCTGGGAAAGATTGAGGGCAGGAGGTGAAGGGGGCGGCAGAGGATGAGATGGTTAGACAGCAGCGCTGACTCAATGAACATGAGTTTGAGTAAAGTCTAGGAGATAGTGAAGGACAGGGAAGCCTGGCATTCATGGGGTCGCAAAGAGTCGGACAGGACTTAGCGACTGAACAAATGTCTTTTTGTGGCTTGATAGTTCTTTTCTTTTTCAGCACTGAGTATTGCTAAATGTATAGTGGTATCTCATTATTGTTTTAATTCATAGTTCTCTAATAACATGTGATGTTGAACATCTTTTTATAAGTTTTTCTGCCACCTGCATATCTTCTTCAGTGAAGTGTCAGTTCAGGTCATTTGCTCACTGAGTGATTAATTTTCTTATCATTAAGCTTTAAAAGTTTTTTTTTATATTTAGGATAACTATTTTATCAGATGTGTCTGCAAATATTTTCTCTCGCTCTTTTGGAATCTCCTACTCTTTTCTTCTCTTGACATTGTCCTTACTGAGTAGAAGTTTTTAATTTTAATGAAGCCCAACTTATCAATTTTATCCCTTTTGTATATTATTTCTTTGCTGCGGAATCTAAAAAATTATTGCCATAGCCAATATCATCAAGATTTTCTCCTATGTTATTTTCTAGGAGTATTATAGTTTTGTGTATATATTTAGGTCTGTGTTCCATTTTGAGTTAATTTTGAAGGGTGCCAGGTTTATGTGTAGGTTCATTTTATTTTTTTTGCATGTGAATGTCCAGTTGTTCCAGCAACGTTTGTTAAAAAGACTACCTTTGTTCCATTGTATTGCCTTTGCTCTTTTGTCAAAGATCAACTGACAATATTTGTGTGGATCTACTATTTGCTGAACTTCCCTTGTGACTCAGATGGTAAAGAACGTGCCTGCAATGCAAGAAACCTGAGTTCGATCCCTGAGTCAGGAAGATGCCCTGGAGAAGGGATCGGCTACCCACTCCAGTATTCTTGCCTGGGAAGTCCAATGGACAGAGAAGCCTGGTGGGCTACAGTCCATAGGGTTGCACAGAGTCGCACACACCCACATTGCTGGGTGTTCCATTAATTTGTTTATTCTTTCAGCAATATCATGCTATCTTGATTTTTGTAACTTTATTCTATTGAGTATTTTTTCTTCATTATGGGTCATGTTTTCTTGCTTTACCTGTCTCATAACATTTTATAGTGTCATAGACATTGTGTATGAAAGGGCAGCAGAAACTGAAGCAAATGTTTACGAACCCAGAGGAGACTTTCGCTTTATAGGCAGGTAGGTTGAGGGGTCTGATGTATTTAATCAAAATAAAGAATTGGGCTCTGTAATGGATTGCTTGATGCTTTAGTTAGTTTCGATTAGTGTCTGATTTCAGTATCTTTGTATACCTTGCTGTGAAATCAGGTAAGACTAAAGACATTTCCCCCTTTCCTTTTTATTATTTATCCATAGATTCCTAGTGCTACTACTCATTCAGCTAAAGTTATATGGGGGAGAGAGAATGATCAGGTGATGCTTTGATACACATACATAATGTGAAATGTTTACCATGATAAGATTAGTTAGCATCTTCATTTTCTCACATAATTACCTTTTATTTCAAGGTGATGACATGTAAGATCTACTTCCTTATAGTATGTAGTATAATTCTGTAATTATAGTTAGCCTGTTGTATTAAAACATTAAATCCCCAGAACTTATTCATTTTGTCACTGGGATATGTACCTTTTGAACATGTCCTCATTTCCCACACCCTCAGCCCCTGGCAACCATCATTCTCTTCTCTGTTTTGATGGGTTCAGCTTTTTTAGATTCCACATATAAGTAAGGACATATGGCATTTGTCATTTCCTGTCTGATTTATTTTACTTAGCACGATTCCCTGAAGGTTCATCCATGTTGTTGCAAATGGCAGGATTTTCTTTTTTTGTGGTCTAATAATATTCCATTTCACATATATACCACATCTGCTTTGTCCATTCCCCAGTTTCAAGGATATTTCGGTTGCTTCCTTCTCTTGGTTGTTGTAAATAATGCTACAGTCAACATATGGATATAGATATCTCTTTGAGATAATGGTTTTATTTTCTTTGGATATATGCCTGGAAATGGGATTGCTAGATCATATGGTAGTTATATTTTTAATTTTTAAAGAAACCACACTGTTCTCCACAGTGGCTGCATCAATTTACACATCCACTAACAGTGCACAGGGTTCACTTTTCTCCACATCCTTCCCAACACTTATATCTTGCGTTTTTCATGATAACTATTCTGACAAGTGTGAGGTTCTATCTCATTTTTATTTTCACCTCCTTGATGATTAATAATGAACATCTTTTCATTTGTCTGCTGACCATCTATGTATCTTCTTGATAAAAATGTCTATTCAGGTCCTCTGCCAGTTTTTAACTGGTTGGTTGTTATTTTGCTCTTGAGTTGTATGAGTTCCTTATATATTTTTGGTATTAGCCCCTTATCAGATAGATGGTTTGCAAATATTTTTTTCCCATTCCATGGGTTAAATTTGTGTTTTTCTGATTTTTTTTTCCTGTGTGGAAGTTTTTCAGTTTGGAGTAGTCCCATTTACTGATTTTTGCTTTTTTAGCTGATATTTTTTGGTGCTGTGTCTAAAGTTTTGTTTGCAAGAGTAATGTCAAGGAGTTTCTTCCTTATCCTTTTGTCTAGCAGTTGTATAGTTTGGGGTCTTACATTTAAGTGTTTAATGCATATTGAGTTAATTTTTTGGAATAGTATTAAGATAGGGATTCAGTTTCATCCTTTTGCATGTGTTTGTCCTGTGTTTTCTTGTGGTTCATGCTATTTCTTTAAGAGGATGATTCTGAATTCTTGGTCAGACAGTTCATGGATCTTCATGGGTGGGTCTGGAGTCTGGGTAGGGTGTCAGACGGCACTGACTGGGAGCCTGGTTTGGAGGGAGCCATTCTAGATACTGGGTTCATGGGAGTTGGCTTGGAAGGTGAGATCACAGAGGCTGACTGGTGCTGGAGTGAGTTGAAAGGCCTTCTCCACCATAGTTGGCCTGTTTCTGGGCCCAGACAGAAGTCTGGGTTTGTGGGTGCCCACATGGAGCCCCAGTTTGCAGGGGCTGATTGGGAACCTGGAGGCCAGGTTCCTGGGAGGAACCTGGGAGCCAGTGGGCACTGGGATAAGTGAGGGGTTGGTCCGGGCTTGTGGGAACTTGCAGAGGGTTACCTAGGACTGAAGGGGCAAGCCTGATGATGGGATAGGCAGGGTCTGGGGTTTGAGGGGAAGTCTGGTGTTCACTTCACTCTTCTTCTACCAGGGAGGGTGTTTCTGTTCATGCTGGGCTTTCTGGTCTTGGGGGGACCTGTGATGGACTGGGGGAGCATGAATTTTCTCTCCTACCCTCCTCAATGAGTCCTTCCTTATTTCTATGCTTCATTCAGGTACTGTAATCCCTTACTTGGAATCCTTGGATCTTGTGAAGGTGTTTTCTTGCAGGGGAATAGTTGTTCAATTGGATGTTTCTGGGATGGACAAAATCTAGAAATTCTTATGTTTTCATTTTGCTGATGTTATCCTCCTGTAATAGGTTTCTGAGAGAATGCTGGGAGCAGCATGAGCTGATATAGTTTCAGAGGGCTTTGTGACAGAGGTGGAACTTGAATTGAAACTTGAAGAATAATTAAGACTAATAAGAATTTAGGGAAGTAGAGAAAGCCTTTCAGGCTTGAGATCAGCATAAAGAACAATTGGAAAGTAGGGAATAAAATTAAGTATTTTGCAGAGGTTTATTGATTGGAACAGAGATTGCATTATGAAAAACAATGGCTAGGTAGAATAAGAACATTATAAATAGCCTTGAAAATTAGGCAGAGTTGTTTGGAGTTGGCACAGAAGATGAGATGATACTCTGGATTCCTCATATTTGGAGTCATGTGAGTAACAGCGTGTTTTAGGAAGAATACTGGTCATCCCTAGTGGCTCAGATGGTAAAGAGTCTGCCTGCAATGCAGGAAGTCTGGGCTTGATCCCTGGATTGCGAAAGCCTCCTGGAGAAGGGAATGGCTACCTACTCCAGTATTCTTGCTTGGAGAATCCATGGACAGAGGAGCCTGGCGGGCTACAGTCCATGGAGCTGTAAAAGAGTTGGACACAACTGAGTGACTAAACAATAGCAACAGGAAGACTACTATGAGAGCATTACTCAAGATATATTTCTAATGGAGGTGGTGGTGAAGGAGTGGGATGGGGGTGGGGAGATGAGTAAAAAGAAGATAAGCATAGCACCTATCTCCCCAGAACAGCTTTCTTCCCAGTCAACTAATTAACTTCAAAGGGAAGTACTTTTATATCTTCCAAGAAAGCAAACTTGGAATCATCTTTGCTTCCCTAATATTTCTTTTCTGAATTTATGAAGTCAACAAATAGTTGACTGTGGCTCTTTGGGCATGTATATTTCCTTATGCTCTTTTTGCCCCTCTTCCTGGTGTCCTGCATCCCTTCAAAATAGTTTAGTTGGGAGGGAGGTGACCGACAAGTTTAGTGAGACATGAAGACTGAGCAGCTCAATGGAGCTGACCTCTATGTAGTTAGAAATATGAGACATAAGCACAGATGATATTTCAGGATGGAAGAGGATGTGGTGGAAGTCATTGACATAGCTGCAGCTGTGAGAGCAGACACACTTATTGAAGTGTGTGTATGAAGAACTATTTGTCTGGATAGACACACGTTCAAAAGCATGCATATAGAGGGAAAACAAAGTCCTGAAATACACGTATTATACACATACATAGAGTATATGTGGAAATATAGGGGTTATAGATGGAAATTAGAAATGCACAGTTTGATGGAGGTGAAAAGGAAATCTTAAATTAAGCAATAAAATTAAATGTTTCAGAGGATTAAACTGATGATTACAGAATAAATATTGAATTTTAAACCAAATAAATTATTCTCCAGCAATGATGAACAGGGTAAGTTGGATTAAACCTCACACAAAGAACTAGAAAATATGAATAAAATATTACAAAATGGTTTATCTGTTTGAAATCACTAGAGAAACAACTCCCTCAGAAAGGTGAGTCTGGAATTTAGGGGTGTTTTTTGCATCTGCTAAACCTGGAAGAGATACTTGAGGAATTGAGGTACTGTGCAAAAATTTTTAAGAAATCTGTAGCTGGGGACAAGAAAATTAAAGTCCAGGACTTTCTGGTGGGACAGGGTAAATTTTCTTATTTTGGATTGAGAACCCAAAACAAGAGTCAGAGTAAACTCGAATTCAGCCAGTCCTTGAAGGGACTGAAGTCATACTTTGAATTATCTCAATTCCTATTGCATTAAAGTCAAATCCATATGGAAAAGAACCACATAGAAAATGTACAACTTCAAAATACAAAGTGAAGTATGGAGAGTTAAAATTAGGAAATATAGTGTAAACACCACTGTGAAAAAATGATTCGGAGCCCCTGGAGCACTGAAGAGATAATGGGCCAGAAGCAGTTGGCGAGAGGGAGTGGATTTGAGAGTTTTCCAAAGTTAGCAAAACATATTGTCACATATTCAATCATCTCTACAGACCTCAAACAGGAAAATAACAAGCAAACCAACATAGACTTGTCATAATATAACATCTGAAAATCAAAAACAAAGAACAAGTAATAAAAGCATCCAGAGGAGAAAAAAGCAAGCTCCTTTCAAGGGAACAACTATTAGAGTGACAAGCTGACTTCAGAAGAAAAACAACAAAAACTAGAAGGTAATGAAATGTTATCTTTAAAGCGTTCATAGTAAATAACTGCTGTGGAGAATTCTGTACTCAGTGAAAATACCTTCCAAAAATAGATAAACAGTATTTTTCAGATAAGTAAAAACCAGGAGAATTTATCACTCGTAAACTACACCAAAGACAGAAGGAACATTATTCAGGCTCAAAATTTGAGATACAGAGAGAAATAAAGTACAATGAAAATGAGGAACAAATAAACAGATTTAAATGAATAATGACCATGTTAAAAAATAGTAGAACCTTATAAGAAAATATGACCATATCATATAAGTAGAAGGGGAATGAGTCAAGTTAAAATCTTTGAAGTTATTTGCATTGATCTGTAAAAGAGAAAAAGTGCCAAGTAACATTCAGTTCAGTTCAGTCACTCAGTCATGTCTGACTCTTTGCGACCTCATGAACTGCAGCATGCCAGGCCTCCTTGTCCATCGCCGACTCCCGAAGTTTACCCAAATTCATATCCATTGAGTCGGTGATGCCATCCAGCCATCTCATCCTCTGTTGTCCCCTTCTCCTACTGCCCCCAATCCTTCCCAGCATCAGGGTCTTTTTCAGTGAGTCAACTCAGCATGAGGTGGCCAAAGTATTGGAGTTTCAGCTTCAGCATCAGTTCTTCCAATGAACACCCAGGACTGATATCCTTTAGGATGGACTGGTTGGATCTCCTTGCAGTCCAAGCAACTCTCAAGAGTCTTCTCCACACCAGCTCAAAAACATCAATTCTTCGGTGCTCAGCTTTCTTCACAGTCCAACTTTCACATCCACACATGACCAATGGAAAAACCATAGCCTTGACTAGACAGACCTTTGTTGGTAAAGTAATGACTCTGCTTTTTAATATGCTATCTAGGTTGGTCATAACTTTCCTTCCAAGGAGTAAGCGTCTTATAATTTCATAGCTGCAATCGCCATCTGCAGTGATTTTGGAGTCCCCAAAAATAAAGTCTGACATTGTTTCCACTGTTTCCCCATCTATTTGCCATGAAGTGATGGGACCAAATGCTATGATCTTAGTTTTCTGAATGTTGAGCTTTAACCCAACTTTTTTACTCTCCTCTTTCACTTTCATCAAGAGGCTTATTAGTTCCTCTTCACTTTCTGCCAGAAGGGTGGTGTCGTCTACATATCTGAGGTTATTGATATTTCTCCTGGCAATCTTGATTCCAGCTTGTGCTTCTTCCAGCCCATCGTTTGATAACTGGCAGATAACTACTGTCACCTTTAAGGAAGCCACCAAAAAATTGCAAGGGCAGTTAGTACTACCAATATAATAGTGACCAAAATAATGGAATAATAAAAATACTTTACCTAAACAAAAGAAGAAAAAATGAAGAATTAATGAGACAAATAGAAGGGGCTGAGTATGATAGTACAGATAAACCCAAAAATGTCACAGGTGGTGAATGCGTAAACAAACAATAAATTGTGGTATTTCTGTATTATGGAATAATATTTAGAAATAAAAAGTAATAAAATATTAATGCATACAACATGAATAGACCTTAAAAATATTATGTCAGCACAACTGACTACATAATATATTATTTCATTTACTTAAGACTCTAAGAAAGGCAAGACTATAGTGATACCAAAATTAAGATATGTCATGGAGAAACTAATACAAAAGAGTGACAGACTACATTTCCCTAACAAGTAACTGACAAAAGGCTTGTATTCAGATTATAAAAGAACCACCAGCAATCAATAAGGAAAACATGACAATAGGAAAATAGTCAAGTGGGTTGAAAAGGCATTTTAGAAAAGGCAACATCAATGGCCAATGAGTGTACATAAAAAAGTGTTTTGCTTTATAATTAACAGTTATATATTTATATAACAATTATATATTTATAATTATATAAATATAAATTATAATTGCAAATTAAACATACAATGAGGTAAAATGTTCACCCCAAAGTGGTAAAGCTACAATGACTGAAAATATCAAATATAAGAGAGTCCCTGGAACAACCACTTCCATTTACTGCTGACAAAAGCAGGCATCAGTACAATTGCTAATTATCTATTAGTCTTAATATATGTATATTCCATGCTCCTGAAATTTTACTCCTAATTATCTAGCAGATACATATGCATGTGTGCATTATGAAACTGTAAAAAGAATGTTTATAGCAACTTAGTTTCAAAACAGAAACAGACTCACAGACAGAGACCAAATTTATGTTTACCAAAGGGTAAAGGAGAAGGAGGGATAAATGAGAGTTTGGGATTAGCATATGCGAAATCACTGTGGATGGTGACTGCTGCCATGAAATTAAAAGACACTTGCTCCTTGGAAGAGAAACCTATACAGCATATTAGAAAGCAGGGACATCACTTTGCTGACAAAGGTCCCTATCATCAAAGCTATGATTTTTCCAGTAACCATGTACGGATGTGAGAGTTGGACCATAAAGAAGGCTGAGTGCTGAAGAATTGGTGCTTTTGAACTTCGGTGTTGGAGTAGACTCTTGAGAGCCCCTAGGACAGCAAGGTGATCAAAACAGTCCATCCTAAAGGAAATCAACCCTGAATATTCATTGGAAAAACTGATGCTGAAATTCCAATACTTTGGCTACCTGATGTGAAGAACACACTCATTGGAAAAGAAAGACCCTGATGCTAGGAAAGATTGAGGGTAGGAGGAGAAGGGGACAACAGAGGATGAGGTGGTTGGATGGCATCACCGACTGAATGGACATGAGTTTGAGCAAGCTCCAGGAGATAAAAGAAGGCTGGCAGGGTCTACCAGGGTCTGTAGGGTCACAAAGAGTCAGATATGACTTAGCGGCTGAATATATACAATATACAATATATATACAATAGAGAAATAACACAGTCCTACTGTGTAGCACAGGGAACCCTACTCAATATCTTAAAATAACTTATAGTGGAAAAGAAAAAGAAATGTTCACAGCAATAATATCTATTACAGTTAAAATTGGGAACAACCTAAATGCATATCAATAGTTCAGTTCAGTTCAGTTGCTCAGTCGTGTCCGACTCTCTGCAACCCCGCGAACTGCAGCACACCAGGCCTCCCTGTCCATCACCAACTCCTGGAGTTTACCCAAACGCATGACCATTGAGTCGGTGATGCCATCCAACCATCTCATCCTCTGTCATCCCCTACTCCTCCTACCCTCAATCTTTCCCAGCATCAGGGTCCTTTTAAATGAGTCAGTTCTTCAAATCAGATGGTCAAAGGATTGGAGTTTCAGCTTCAACATCAGCCCTTCCAATGAATATTCAGGACTGACCTCCTTTAGGATGGACTGGTTGGGTCTCCTTGCAGTCCAAGGGACTCTCAAGAGTCTTCTCCAACACCACAGATCAAAAGCATCAATTCTTCGGCACTCAGCTTTCTTTATAATCCAACTCTCACATCCAAACATGACCACTGGAAAAACCATAGCCTTGACTAGATGGACCTTTGTTGACACAGTAATGGCTCTGCTTTTTAATATGCTGTCTAGGTTGGTCATAACTTTTCTCCCAAGGAGTAAGTGTCTTTTAATTTCATGGCTGCAGTCACCATCTGCAGTGATTTTTGAGTGCCCCAAAATAAAGTCTGACCCTGTTTCCACTGTTTCCCCATCTATTTGCCATGAAGTGATGGGACCAAATGCCATGATCTTAGTTTTCTGAATGTTGAGCTTTAAGCCAACTTTTTCACTCTCCTCTTTCACTTTCATCAAGAGGCTCTTTAGTTCTTCTTCACTTTGTGCCATATGGGTAAATAAAATTGTGGAATAGTTGGTCATACAGTGCAAATACCTGTACAATAAAAAATAAATGAACTACCCTTGCATGCAATGGATGGGTGAATCTCACCACCATAATGCTGAGTGATGTAATTTAGACACAATTTAGTAACAAGATGGAAACATAATTCCATACACAAAAATGTGAAAGACAGGGAATACTAAACTCCAGTGCTAAGCATGAGGATAACGAGCATATCTGGGGAGAGGGGAGACTTTGTCATTGAGAAGGAACAGGCTGGAATGCTCCTGGGATGCTGACAATATTCAGTTTCCTGCCCTGGAATGTGGTGAAAAGTGAAAGTGTTAGCCACTCAGTCCTGTCCCATTCTTTGCGACTGTAGCCCACCAAGCCCCTCTGTCCAAGGAATTCTCCAGGCGAGAATACTGGAGTGGGTTGCCATTCCCTTCTCCAGGGGATCTTCCTGATCCAGGGATCGAACTTGGGTCTCCTGCCTTGCAGGCAGATTCTTTACTGTCTGAGCCGCCAGGGAAGCTGTAACTGTTTTCTTTGTGATACATTCTTGACGTTTATTTTTCTTTCATGCATTTTTTTTCTGTTTGTGTGCTGTACTTTATAATAAAGTAAGGAAAAAATGTAAAGCAGTCATGTTGATTCAAAAGAACAATTTTATGAACGTTACTTAGGTTAATGTAGGGAAAGCTTGGCAGGATGTAGAAACAACAGTTGACAAAAATCACTTCCACTGGTGTTAGGCAGTGGAAGCAAAGGACAGAAATTAAGATTTGTTGTTTTCATTATTCTGGTACATTTTAGCTATTAGTTAAGTCCCTTTTTTTTGTTTAAGAGCAGGAAGCCACAAATCTGCCTTTTTGTTTCCTGATACATTTCCATAAAATTCTAATGGTGCTGGTTCCTTATCTTTATCTGAATGCTTATTCAAATTGCACTAATATTAGATTTTGGAAGCAATGGAACTTCTCTTACAAAAAGCTACTTTTGCGATTTTATTCATTCCATGTGACAGCTGGGACTGGAAATCGACAAAGGTGGGGGATGTCTCAGCAGTACAAAAGGAAGAAACTTTCTATTTTTCCTTTGAGGATTGCTGAAAAGACTTTACATTCCTAGTGTTTCATATGCTCCTCTGTGGATGAGAAGACTTTGCTGTATCCTATGGCCCCTGAAAGCACCTCAGCAGAATTGAATGTCTAAAACAACCTGTGTGCTGACAACAAGAGAAACTCGATGAAAGGGTGCCTACTGCTGTTAGGACTCTTATCACACCATATTATGTGATCTGCTTCCATATTTAAGTCTCAAAAAATAAAATAAAATAAAAAGAGAGGTAAAATTGGTAGTGCAGCAGTTTCATTCAGAAAGAGTTCTATTCTGGAGATAAAGACAAAGTGGATTAAGAAAGAGAAGTAAAACTTCACAGATAACTCACCAGAAAAGGTTTGGGTCAGGAATGGAGTATAATTCTGTAGCCTTGATAGAACTGTTTTATTCAAAGTCTTCTTGGTTGGAAGCAACTCTCATTACCGTGACTTTACATTTTGGATCATAGAGGCAAGAAATATGAAGAGAGATGCAAAATCCAATCAGTTTTCATTTAACTATCTCTATGAACCTACCAGCCTTTCCAGGTGGCTCAGTGGTGAAGAATCCACCTGCCAATGAAGGAGACGCGGGAGACACAGTTTCGATCCCTGGGTTGGGAAGATCCTCTGGAGTAGCAAATGGCAACTCACTTCGGTATTCTTGCCTGGAGGGTGCCATGGACACAGGAGCCTGGAGGGCTACAGTCCATGAAGTTGCAAAGAGTGGGACATGGCTGAGTGACAGATTGCGCATGCATGCATGACCCTGCCAGCCAGAAATTCATCTGACCAGACCAGATGGTTAAATTAAGAATCATGCCAATGATTCCAACAAGCACATGAATAGGTACTCAACATCACTCCTGATCAGAGAAATGCAAATCAAACCTACAATGAGTCAGTCAGAATGGCCATCATTAGAAAGTCTGCAAACAATAAATGCTGGAGAGAGTGTGGAGAAAAGGGAACACTCTTGCATTGCTGGTGGGAATGTAAACTGATGCAGCCACTATGGAAGACGTATGCATTTCCTTAAAAAGGTAGGAATAAAACTACCATGTGCCCGGCAATCCCACCCCTAGGCATTTACCCTGAGGAACAGAAAAACTGAAAAAGACACATGTATCCCACTGTTCACTGCAGCACTGTTTACAATAGCAAGAACATGGAAGAAACCTAGATGCCCATCAACAGATGAATGGATAAAGAAGCTGTGGTATGTATACACAATGGAATACTACTCAGCCATATAAAGGAACACATTTGAATCTGTCCTGATGAGGTGGATGAAACTAGAGCCCGTTATACAGAGTGAAGTAAGTCAGAAAGAGAAATATAAATACTGTATACTGACACATACATATGCAATCTGAAGAGATGGCACTGATGAATTTATTTTCAGGGCCGCATTGGAGAAACAGACATAGAGAATAGACCTATGGACAAGGTGGGAGGAGAGGGGTGAGAAGAAGAGATGTATGGAGAGAATAACATAGACATTTACAATACCATAAGCAAAATAGATAGCCAATGGGAATTTGCTATATGACTCAGGGAACTCAAACAGGGGCTCTGCGACAGACTTTTACCATGGGTGGGTGGGGAGGGAGATGGGCGGGAGGTCTAGGAGGGAGGGGAAATAGGTGTACCTATGGCTGATTCTTGTTGACGTATGACAGAAAACCACAATCCTTCAATTAAAAATTAAAAAAGGAGAAAAAGAGTGTGGAAACAAATAAGCAACAGAAAAGAATTATGCCAATGATTGAGAAAGGTTACCACTGAATTTACTGCAAGAATATTAATATTAAAAATTTGACTTCCGTTATTCTTTGCAGAAAACACTGAAACCATCTCAAGAAATTTGTGGTTCCCATTTTAGCAGATGGAAGTGGGAAATTCACTCTAAATTATAACTCAAAAATTTGCTTAACATTTAATTCATACTCAACTTTTCAGAACCAAAGTTTGATTTCAAACAAATCTCTGTGACCACCAAACACCTATAGCTAAGTGTTCTGTTTCAAACACTAATTATCTTGAAGGTAGGGATAGAGTTTCCTGAAAAAGTACTCAGTGCAGACATAATCATGAGGATTTAAACACACTTACCTTAAATGAATGGCTAATAATGGGTGATACATTTCTAATGACTATTTTGAGGAAATGTATCTTTGATTTCCAATTTATTTTTGCATACCGTTATTTAGAACACTGATGACTTTTGTACTGCACTTTTTGCTTGGTCAGTCATTCAGTCGTGTCTGATTCTTTGTGATCTCATGGACTGTAGGCTTCCAGGCTCCTCTGTCCCTGGAACTCTCCAGGCAAGAATATTGGAGTGAGTTGCCATTTCCTCTCCAGGAGATCTTCCTGACCCAGGAATTGAACCCATGTCTCCTGCAGTTCCTGCATTGGCAGGCAGATTCTTTACCACTGAGTCACCTGGGAAGCCACCGTACTTCTAAAGATTGATTTTATATTGTCATTTTATAGAATCTCATATCTTTGCTTACATCTGGCTTGTATGTGTCCACCTTAAGGCACAATCATGATTTTTAACCATTCTCCAGGATGTGCTGTTTTGTTAGAGAATAATCTTGCATTGTGAAAAATATTGCATTGCATTGAACATTAGGAGAAAGATGGACTTACCATAATTTCATGAGTTACCTGGATATGAACCAATTTTGTTTACACATTAGTAATTAAATTTCATCTATTTATGATCACAATTAATGTGATTATAGTAATCACAATTATTCAGTGACTCAATTTCAACTGTTTTGAGGTTAGTTGAGTAGATACTCTTATTTGAGTGAGTAGTTCTAGTTTTGAGGGTGCTAAATGAAGGGTTAGGCATGTTGTAAAGTAACCGGTTGACTCAGGATCCCTTGATTCAAACAGTAGACAAATCGGCTGGAGGAGTCCAGTAACTTGCCTGTGTTAATTGTTGCTCTCCATTCCGCATCCCTCTCTGTACCCGCTCCCTTGGCATTGCTCTGGGTTGGGTGTTTGTTCTATTCTACCCCATGACTCTGGGCTCAGCTTGTGACTTGCCTTGAACAGGGGCATTTTAACAAGTGTGTTGCCCCCAAAGCAGAGGTCAAGTGCTTATATATTTTTGCTTGTTCTCTTGCTCCTCCATGATTGCCCTAAAAAGATGCCTGGCTGACTTGCTGTAAAAAGAGACATTTAGAGCAGGGCTGAATTGTTCCAGACATCCCAGCTGAGGCCATACGAGATCGGTCAATGACCAGCTTCTCCCAAATTTGAGAGTATGCCCAGCTGAGGCCCAAACTGCACGGCCGAACCCGATCTAAAGCAACAACACAGACTCCTAAGCAAAATGAAGCCTTATTTATTACTGGTTTGGGTTTGTTACGTACACTTATTATAGATAATGCATAGAAGGTGGTAGTGTTTAGCATCTTATTTTTGGCTAAATTGGCAATGAAGCACTTCCCATTCATTTTGCTCATTTGATGGTCAGAACAAGTGAATAGGAATCTTCGACACATTTTAAAATTTGATCACTTGGGAATACAGGACTATAAGGCAGAGGAGTTTGTCTTGCCCTCTTCTCAATCACAGCCGAATCCAGCATTTGGAGGACGGTGGGTGTAAAGTCAGGTGATAAGGGATCATCACAATCTGTAGCTGGGTGAGAGTACATCCCTTCACTCTGATACAGGCTCCTTCATCAGCCCAGGGGCAGGTAGAAGCTGAGAGTGGTTGTTCCTCCTTTGTCTTCCACACGCTCTATTCTTCATCAACTGGTCAGATATTTACTCACTTAATGGGAAGAGAAAACCACCAGGAATTATTTCTCACCCTAGGAAACATTTGAAATATACATATCATGTTTTTCTAGTTGTTAAATAATTATTTCATCCTGTTCAGTGAATTATAGGGGGGTGCTCAAATCACATACATTTTGAGATTTCTGACTTTAAGAATGATATATATCTTCATCCTGATGCTCTCACAGTGTAATATGGAACCCAGTGCAACCATATTTCTGTAAGTGGGTTCTTATTTGATAATGATACTGCCTTTCTCATTTTTTCTAGGTTAGCACTGCAAAGCTCCACGCACTTGTCTGAGTTAACGTTATCAGGGAGACAGGAAGAGTGAAAAATAACCCTGAGAAATATTGTCTGGGTAATTCTGGTCACAAATCATGTTATTTCACAAGATTCTGGGAAGCATCCCTGCTCCTTGCTGCAACTGGGCCATTTTGCAGCTTGAAATTTTGAGGTGACTCACCTGAAAACTGAACTAAAAAAAGCCGACTGAATGAGATAGTTCACACAAACAACAGTGGAAGGTTGGAGACTCACCAAGACTGTGATCCCTAAGGGTGTTCACTTTACCTCTCTCTCACTGCTTTTCTTTCCTCAAGGATGACCCACCTGGGAAATTTTGGAATTTCTGGCTCATGAGTTAATTTTAAAATATTTAGGACTTCCCTGGTGGTCCAGTGGTTGAGAATCTGTCTGCCCATGCAGGGGACATGGGTTTGATCCCTGATCTGGGAAGATCCCACATGATGCAGGGCATTTAAGCCCTTCTGCCACAACTACTGAGCCTCTTTGCCCTAGAGCCTGTGCTCTGCAACAAGAGAAGCCACGGCAATGAGAACAATGAGAACCGTGCACCGCAACTAGAGAATAGCTTCCGCTCGTCACTGCTAGAGAAACCTGGGCAGCAACAAAGACCCAGTGCAGCCAAAAACAAACAAATAAATAAATTAATAAAAAAAATTGCGTTATGACCTTCAGGTAAGAATGGCTGTGATCATTTGTATAACACACCACTTCCATCTCAACTCTCTTTAGCAATAACTGCAAAAAATAGATCAGGAAGCAGACATCCCCATTGCAAATTATGGAAAGGACACCCTAAAAAAGTTGGAAACATTGAATAATTTCTTTTATGTTTAATTCAGATTTTTCCAAAATGAAGCAAAGCAAGGAGGATACAGGGCAGATGGATACTTTCAGAAATGCCCCATGGGTGATTCGTCTGGAGACTGAGCCCTACATGCCATAGTGGACCTTGGAGAAAGGCCAGGACGTCCTCTTGACCTTTGTTCATGAACATGGATCCAATGTGGACCCTTAGCAGAGGAAAGCACTGTGTTAGGAGACTCTAGAGTGTGTACAAGGTTCACATCAAGAAGAAAGCTGCCTATGAGGTGAGGTTTCTTCCAGACACATGGCGTTTTCTATTTGATGTGGTAAGCAGCAGCTTGGGAAGGCAGACTGGGTAAGATCCTCCATGCACCTGATGTTATGGATGAACCAAAGAGAAGAGAAGACCCAAAGTTTATCTTTAGCAGAGTAGACCACCAGAAAGAGTTCCCCCTTCATTTCCTCAGCCTCTGGAACAGCCAGTTACACATGTAATTTATAGAAAGTAACCTTGGTGCTTAAAGTCCACAAAGCCCATTCTAAGAGAAATGTAAAAATCAGTGAGGGGGAACCAAAGAGCATAAGTTATCCTCATTAAATATGGAGGCACCACATCAGAACAGCTCAGTGTGGTACCAAAGCAAGTGTTCTGAGTCCTGAAAGGAAGAGGGTGGCAAAGAAGCTTTATTTCTAAGGCAAACAGTTTCCTTGGGAAAGAGAACAAAGAATAGGCTCTTTAGGCTTTAAATAAAACTCTAGAAAATATGAAGAAGACCATGAGATAATAAAACAAAAGACAGAGTTTAGAAAGGGAACTAGCTAGGAGACAGAGCATAAAAATTCAACATGAGTTGGATGAGGTAGGAAAAGAAAAAAGAGAATCAAAGTGTAATAACCCATTTAAAATCTGCATGCGTAGGACTAAAATTTGCGTTAGAAAGATTAAAATGGAAAAGCTTTTCCTATGATACAAGGGATCATAATGTGGAAGATAAGTGGGAAGCTTTTCCAGAATTCAGATGAGGAGAATAAAGGGATGAAACTGATGAGAAAGAAGATGACACGGTCCATGCGCCCTGGAGATGTAATGAAAGGATCCTGGTGTTTTGAATGACCTTACACTCAGAGTTTTCTTCTGAAACATTGAATTTGAGAAGAAATGAGTCAAGACTCAGAATTCTGAAGAAGAAATATGTCTGTCCTTAGAGCTTTTTACTTAATTGAGTTTTCATTTATATAAGAATATAATTGTACAATTTTCAGATTTTAATTGGCTGAAAAAAAATATACCACCAATAATGTACTCATTTCAAGCCATGAGAAATTTTTAAAGAGATAGAAAAAAGAAAAAGAAAACTCTTGTTTAGAATGGGACTATTTTATAGAAAGTGACTAATGGTAAACATTGAAAAAAATCTGAAATAGAATGGAATCTAGACTATTATTGTAATTATAGTGTAAAGTCAATTGAATAGGTCTTAAATAGTTTTTGAAGGGTGATAAAAATAAAAAAAAAAATGAAAAGTCATATCAATACTAACAAAAACAGAAAGTAAGAGTTGAGGGTGGGGTACAAGTAAAAACAGAAGTGTTTTTAAGCTGCATGAAAGCTACTAAATGGATCTGTATTTTCTGACATAGTTTTTTAAAACATTACGGTTATGTGTGAGATTATTTTTCTTCATTGTAACGTTCTATACAGTGTTCTAAAGTGTTAGTCGCTCAGTCATGTCTGACTCTAAGACCTCATTTACTGTAGCCCGCCAGGCTCCTCCATCCATGGGATTTTCCCGGCAAAAACACTGGAGTGGGTAGCCAGTTCCTTCTCCAGGGGATCTTCCCGACCCAGGGATCTTCCTGGCCCAGGAATCAAACTCGGGTCTCTTGCGCTGCAGGCAGATGCTTTACCATCTGAGCCACCAGGGAAGCCCACCCCAAAGGGACACAGAATCCTGCAGAAAGAGACGCGCAAGGTGTGGCAGGCAATCACGACGTGACACCAGTGTAGCCGCCACTCGAATAAGAAAGTGCCGTCTCCCATCTCCCCAGAAGCTCTCTCAGCTCCTCTCTGATGTAATTCCATCCCTCCCCACTAACATCCCCTCATCCTAACTTTCGTTGCTTTAGGATAGCAATTTGTGCTCAGTTGTTCAGTCATGTCTGACTCTTTGTGACCCCATGGACTTTAGTCCTCCAGGCTCTGTCCATGGAATTTTGCAGGCAAGAATGCTGGAGTGGGTTACCATTTCCTTCTCCAATCCAGTTTGCTTTTGCCTGTTTTTGAACTTTCTATGAATAGAATATATGCATTATTTTATATTCTGTATCAACAATTTGTTCCATCCATGCTATTGAGATAGCTTAGTTTGTTTACTTTTATTACTTTATAGGATTCCATTGTTTATTCAGACATTAACTAATGTCTTCCACTGTGGGTGAACTTCAGGTTATTTGCAGTTCTTGGCTTTTATGAGAGACATATCTTTAAATATTTTAAAAGAGGATGACATACAGCATTGAAAACAAGATGGATGGTTGAAAACACAAATTAAAATAGAATTTATACCTCAATACAATGATAAAAAGAAAACAGCAAGGAAACTTGACATAGGAGCTCTAAAATGGGAAGTAAATACACATTTATGGAATAGCTGTGAATATGTTATCTTTAACTGAAAGGTAAATACTAGACTGGGTCAAAATAATATCTGAGGGAGAACCTCTTGTCATGGATACACATAAAATGAAACAATGCAGAAAGAGTAAGAAGGTAGGAAAATCTACATAACCAAAAAGCAAACAAAACAACTGGAGTTACAGTAAATCTGTAGGATTAGGATTCACCATTGTTAAAAATAAAAAACAAGTGGAGACCAGCCTTGAAAATTCCCTGAGCACACCCAAGCAGTTTGGGCATACAAAAAAAAAAAAAATGCCTAATTTAGCTGACTTTGCAAGATTGACTTGACATAGGTCATTTCTTGCTTGTGCTCTGAAAATCATAAGCAACACTTGAACTGTTTTCCAAGGTTTGTATGAGGTAATCACTAATCAGATCCCTATTACTGGAGAAAATTCAAATAATATAACCAATCACAGTGAAGACTATGAACTTACTCTGTAAGCTGCTTTATAACAGTGTACCCCACCTGAGCCTCACTCTATGTATGGCCTGAATGCCCTTGGTTTGCAAACTTTTTGGTGTGTGCAAAACAAAATTTTTCTAATTACTGTTTTGGTGATTCAGTGGTTTTACTTCTGTTATCTCTGAACTTTGGACAGTGTGATACTGTTAAACAGGACAAAGAAGTTCCATAACATTTTTTAAAAAGTGTAGAAGTTTTTATGCCCCAAACTAAAAAATCACTAAATTATATAAACAAATTCTTAGAAATTCAAGAGCAGTCCAAAAATATAATAGAAGCAGAAGATGTTAATATATCTTTCTTAGTGTTTAACAGATAAAGTAGGAAATAAATAAATGCCAAAGACATATCTGAATAATATAATAAACTAGGCTATTTATTTGATATATATTGAGCTATTTTTCTATAACAAAAGATAAAAATAAAAGCTAGTAATTAGGTAAAGAATAACAAAGTATATAACTTTAAATGAGAATGGAAAAATTACACAGAGAGCAAAAATTATTATAATTAAGTTAGAAAATATAAAAATAAAATAATTGATATCCAGATAAAAAGGAAATAACAATAATGAGAAATTTAAAATTATAAGCAAATATTGCTTATAATTCTACCCTAAAAGATTTTAAAATCTCAAAAAATGACTGAATATGAGGGAATATAAATCATGAAATGGGGTTCAAGAAGAAAAGAATCTGAGCATATGAACAAATAGTTGAGCAAAACATTGAAAATGTTTGTCAAATATTATTTTCTGAAAATGCTTTGGAGCAGAATACTGAGCTGGTCAGCTTTCCTACTCTGTTAAGGACAGGTTAAAAATGAAGATCAGTGTTGTGATCCATAAACTGTGATACAGTACACAAAGAGCTGACATTACTTTACAAACTAGTATTACCCACATTTGATTATGAAGATGCAAAACAGAGAGCTGAAAACCTAATCTCATTTATAAACATAGTCTCAACATTCTATATAAACTTATAGTAAGTTAAATTCCAGAAGAGTTCTAGAGTTAAAAATAAAAAATTTATTACAAAACTAGTGAAAAATATGGATAAACCCTTTGGAGTGCAGAAGGTCTATTTAAACATAATAACAAAGCTAAAAGATATAAAAATAGTTCATAAATATTTATCAATAATACAGTGATCCTAGTGAAATACGAGAGCCTAAGAGGGAAAAAAATTGCAAAGTTCTGTCACGGAGCTCATATGCTTAATATGTAAAGAGTTGTTATAAATATTTTAAAAAGTGCCTTAAAAATTAGGCAAAGATGCAGGCAGACAATTCACCAAAAATTAATGAACATTATCAATAAATGAACAAGCTTCTTTAGTAATCAAAACATTAGAAATTCAAAAGCTGCTTGATATCAAGTTATGAGCACTTCATTCTGACCTTGTGAAAGTCCAGAGATATTTACAACAAGATCTTGATGTATTCTAAGGCCTATATTCTCAGGTCACACCTGACTTTGGGATCCAGGAATTGTTTTGGGAATTATCCAGTGTGGGCTGATTTTGTCAACACTGAGGTCACCATCTGTGAAAATCAGGTCCTTTCCAACACACACACACACACACACACACACACACACACACACACACTCCATGCATCACACACAGGTATGAAGTCCTGATGCATAAAAGGGAGAGGAAGTGAGCAGAGGTCTTTGTAAACAAACAATCTGGACAAGTGCAAATTGGAAAACAGATACCCCCTGAAGTTTCCTTCACATCACTGACTTTGGAGGAAGTTCTGTGGTCTTGTTCAGTGAGATGCCTCAGCCTTGCCATACGGGGTTGGCTAATTTCTTTCTCTCCTACCTGGGTTCTCTGTGGTTTCCTTCTCCTTTTTCTTTCCATGTCCCCCTTCCACTCCCCAGCAATTCCTCTTATGCAGGTGGCAGAGAAGTTTAGCTGTCTGTTTCCTTGGCTTCTGCTGACAAGGGTGCTCTGAAAGTGTCATCTTCCAACCCCAAGAGCTTATCAAAGCAGTTCCCCAACAGGACGGTTCTTCAAGAAGAATCGGATCCTGGCTGTTAGGGTAATGATGGTTCTGCCACTCTAGTAAGACCAAACATGAATCGTCAAACAAATTTTGTGTTGGGCTATCAGCTGCTTTAGATTACTTCCTAATGGTCTCTACCAATATTTCCTAGGGACATTTGTTTATTCTCTATTGTCAAAAGAATGACTGTGGACAAGTTTGAAAACCCCCAAGGAAGTACTAATTTTTACCATGTAAGGAATCCTCTTTTAGAACTTTAGGTTCCAAAGTTTAGAAGGACTGTCTTTACCCCTGTCATCATGGTGATAGCAACAACCCAGTGAGACAAATATTCTTGTTCTTGTTCTATGTTCTTCATAGCTACAAAGCGTATCAGTAGATCTAATGCACTTAAATTACAGCTGCTATGGAATTTGAGGATTTGTGTTGGAAACCCGAGTCCCATTCATGATCTAAAAGTGTGGAACTGCAACTATTAAGTATTCTAAGTCATTTGGGCACTATATTTCATTAATTGCATGCTATATACATGTAAGTATATATAAGTTACATGTGATTAAGAATCTACTATAATTTTAAAAAGCTTGAAAGTTTTATTTAGGGAAAATTAGACCCCTACAGAGGCTTGATTTAATCTGAATAAAAGAGAAAGGTGAGTGGAGAACAATTATTTAGGGACCATGTAAATGTCCCCTCACCAGATTCTAGATGGCCCTATTGAAGTGAAGTGAAGTGAAGTGAAAGTCGCTCAGTCCTGTCTGACTCTTTGTGACCCCATGGAGTATACAGTTCATGGAATTCTCCAGGCCAGAATACTGGAGTGAGTAGCCTTTCCCTTCTCCAGAGGATCTTCCCAACCCAGGGACTGAGCCCAGGTCTCCTGCACTGCAGGCGGATTCTTTACCAGCTGAGCCACCAGGGAAGCCCAGATGGTTCTGTTAATCATTTTCATCTACAGACAAGGACAGAGACTGAGCGAGCTTAACGCTCAAGGTCACATGGCTAGTTACATAATAGAGTCAGTTTTGGTATGTAATCTTCACAAAAACTGAGATAATACATGTTTTTGCTTGCTTAATCTAAACTATGAAAATTACCTGGACAATGAGGTTTCCTATAGTGGAAATCTGCCAAGACTTTTGTGAAACTGGAATTTTTGTATTTTTCCAAGAGAAGTTTCCTGATCTTCTTGAATCTACTGGATGCCTTTCCTTGATTTAAAAGTTAAAAAAAATTTATTTTAGTGGCCAAGAACATCTTATATTAGTGGTTGTTGAAAAAATTTATTTTCACTCATTACTTGTTGCTAACTTGCAGTCCCAGTCTGTCTATTTTAGCCAAGACATTGACAGTCATCACTGGATCAGTGCAGTTAAGGCACTGTCTTAATTGGAAGAGGGTGAAAGTTAATCATTTTAATTATTATTATGATATTTTCAGTGCCAAGAGTGCCCAGGAGCCTTTTTAATATGGAAATCCACCAAACGATAACAGTATAAAATTTACTCATTCCCAGTGTAGTTATAATTTAAAGGTGAAAATAAGTACAGTGCAGCTAAATGGAATTATTAGTTGATGTCAAACACTGTAACTCTACAAGCTATGAATAATGTCTTTCCCCAGAGTCTCCTCTTAAGATGTTTGTAGGAAAATTAAAGTACAGCATAATTATCTCACCATTGCTCTATACAATTTAGAATTTAGTTTTTCAGTTTTGCTATCCTCTAGTAAAGGACTATCCTCCCTCTAGGGAGGACCCTGGTGGCTCAGATGGTAAAGAAGCTACCTGCAATTTGAGAGACTGGGGATTGATTCCTGGGTTGGGAAGATCCCCTGGAGAAGGGCATGGCAACCCTCTCCAGTATTCTTACCTGGAGAATCCCATGGACAGAGGAGCCTAGAGGGCTATAGTCCATGGGGTCACAAAGAGTCAGATATGACTGAGCAACTCACACACACACACACACACACACACACACACACACGCACACACACAGTACAAGAACAAGCCTAATAGGATTAACTTTTAATTTACTTACCCCTAAGTCATGAAAATCATTGCTCCAACTTTAGGAAGTGTAAAACCAACATCAATTTTGGGTAGGTGGCTGAAGACCAGGAAGATTTTTCATCTATAATTGTCTTGAGCCGGATTCCTGCAGGTAATTTAAAAGTGCAGACTACCTTATTACCAGATACCAGAGCCAAGAATTTCCTGTCTTTCTGTTTTGCTCCTCCCTGCACTTACCTATGAATGACATTTCCGATTCCTAGGAAAAAAAAAAAAAAAAAGACAAAAAACCTGAGTCAGCAATTGCCCACCTGAGCTTTGAAAATTCTCGGAACTTCATGCTAATTGAATTATCTTTTGAAAGCTTAGGATAGCCTTCTCTCTTGACTAGGATAATTGGGATGAAAACTGTTTGTAAGGCTCAATGACAGTTTACTTTCTTGTACAGCCTTTTATGTATGAGTCACAAAGCCTTTTGCAAACCATAACTTGGTTCTTGCAGGGCCCTGGGGAAGCAGATCTCATTAACCCTGTTTTACACATGATCATGAAACCGGCCCAGGGAGTTTCAATGAGCAGCCTCTGGTCAGGCGATGAGTCAGTGGGAAAGTCGGGGGAACAAACTTGTGGAACTTTTGACGTGCACCTTGAACATGCTGCCTTAAAGAAGGGTGAGCAATTAATAGATGAGCAGAGATAAACGGAGATCCATTTGAAGAACAGATTTGCAATGAACAATCGTTGTTCTAATGAATTATTTAAATTGTGTCTTAGCTTAAATGAATCTGAAATTGCAGTATGTAGATATATTTTTTCCCAGGCAACTCACTGTGACATAAAACTTTTTGGGTCAATTGGCTTTTAGTGTTTAAGAGTGTAAGTAAATGGAAGATTACAGAATAACTACTAGAGTATGTTTTGGTTGACACCTGATAGGTGATGTTAGTAACTAAAGAGGGAGATACTTAAAATATGCAAGAACAGAAATGCAGTGGGAGATACAAGAAATAATTTCAATTAACTTAGTGTGATATTTAGGTATGCAGCAGAGAACAATTAGAAAGCTGGAAGTCACTTTGCATAGAGGTCATTTAGTCTGTCCAACCTCTGCTACACTTAGAACAGTCAACTTAAGAGAGAATTCTATGGCTAAAAGTACTTAAGGAAGCAGGACTTCATTAGGTAACGTTAGAAATGACCTGTTCATGAAATGTGTACCTCTATATGCTGCTGGTAAAATGATTCAGTCATTGAGGGAAACAGAACAGCTATCCAGCTTGGGACTGGAGTCTGCACTTTGATTAGAGTTGCAGAGGATGAGAGTCTGCCCCTCAGCTTTACCTGTTGAAACTTTTGGTTTTGTTAATTTACCCTAGAGGTTAGCAGACTCTGGAGGACTGAGTCAAGTTAGCTAAATTTGAAAGAGAGTGATGTATAAATGAGAGTGAAAATGTAATTCACATTGGAATCAGGTTAGCTTATTGGTGCAAGATACTTGTGTGTTAGTCACGCGTATCCGACTTTTTGTGACTCCATTGTCTGTCCAGAGAATTCTCCAGGCAAGAATACCGGAGTGGGTTGCATTTCCTTCTCCAGGGGATCTTCCCGACCAAGGGATCAAACCCAGGTTTTCTACATTGCAGACAGATTCTTTACCATCTGAGCTAACACTTAGTGTATCGCATTTCTAGGAGGCTAGGCCAATTGGGAAACCGCATTAATATCAGAATTCTACTTGAAGAGTCTAGCTCGAGGATTAGATTATCTGAATGACATGTTCATTATGTCTGAAAAAGATGCATTTGCCCAGCGAACAATAAGAACATCTGCTTGGCTGAACGAATGCCTGCAGGCCTCTACCCCTCTGCAAAGATTATGTTACCCTTGACATGTTTCCATTAGTTGGACTGCAGGTTCTCTAATGATAATTATCATTTGCCTGGGTACTGAGATGCAGAAAATTTAGTCTGAAAAAAAATCTGTTTAGAAGCAGTCTTTTCAGAAGTTGATTATTTCTGATGATGTGCACACATTTTCTTCATTTTATCTCCTTCATTTTAGATTCTTATTTATTTCTGTTACCTTGCCCATCTTCTGATTCATAGCTCCAGATTCTGAAATGACACTGAATTGGGACTACAATTACAATTAAACTACATATAACACATAATTTCATCTCTCAAATTGCATATTAATCACTCCCTTCAACTCTTCCTAGTTTTTATTCATTTATTTTTCTTTATGCCCATTTTCTATTTTTTTTTTTGTCACAACTTAGGTATTTTTGTACCTCTCTTAGAACAATATCTAAATCTGAAAGCTTCAGGACCAAAATCTACTGTGGAGCTTATAGTAGATTTCTGGGCCAATAAAGGGAATTAAGTGGCTATGCTGGACTTCCCTGGTGGCTCAGTGGTAAAGAATCCACCTGCAAAGCAGGAGATGCCGGTTTGATTCCAGGATTGGGAAGATCCCCTGGAGGAGGGCATGGCAACCCACTCCAGTATTCTTGCCTGGAGAATCCGATGGACAGAGTAACCTGATGAGCTGCCATCCATAGGGTCTCAAAGCACCGAACTAGACTGAAGTGACTGAGCATGCGCACAGAGTGGCTGTGTTGATATCAAGAGAGGAAAAGGAAGCTGAAGCTAAGAGGTGAAGTGAAAGATGGAATCGGGTATCAGGCCCAGTCGGTTCTTTTCCTGTAGGATCATTTTGTCAACCATTAGTTCTTTTGTAACTTAGCAAAAGCAGTTTCTGTCTTTAGGGTCACCTCATTGTTCAATATCAAAGATAACTCTGGTCAGAAAAGCAAAAGCTGAGCATTGTTCTAGGACTTCCTGGAAGGAGATGGGCCCTTTACCGTGAACTGTGACCTTCCTGACCTGTGGCTAAGCTACAAGCGGGGAGAGACATATCATCTTAAAATACAAAAGATGTTTGTATTCAGTTTCACACTGACCCTAAATAAAGAGACATCCAGCGGAAGCCAACTCTTAGACTCTAAAGCTGAGGCAGAAAAAGGAAGGCAGTCTAGCAACTGGGAATAATCCACTCTTTTCAGCATTACTACTGGTATTGGATATTCTTCCAATTTTAATGGCATCTTCATGATTTCCACACCACAACAAACTGCAAACCAATTCCATTTAAAATATAAGACTGCATAGTCTTCAAAGGGGCTGGGCGAGACTGGTAGTGTTCTCACTGTTTCCAGTAACTCCTAGGACTCCTATAGGTCTCACTATTTCACCTGTTGTAGAACACACATATTGTCCATAGGCTTTGCAGTTTCACAGTGTTTAGTGAGAAATAAGACGAGAGGAAAAGATCACTGTTAAGTGGTTGAAGCTGCTTGAAAGTGCTGAGGATTGTCTTTAGCCAGATGCATTGCTTTGGGGCACAGGCCTACAGGTAAGTGCTGGTTTGCCATTGTTGTTTAGTAGTTCAGTCATGGCCAACTTCTCTGTGATCTCCATGGACAGTAGCCCGCCAGGCTTTTCTGTCTGTGAGATTCCCCAGGCAAGAATACTGGAGTGGGTTGCCATTCCCTTCTCCAGGGAATCTTCCAGACCCAGGGATTGAACCCAAGTCTCCTGCATTGGCAGGTTGATTCTTTATCCTCTGAGCCACTAAAGTAGCCTGAGTCAAAGACTTGTCTAACTGGAGAGTTAGAGGGAGCTGTGGAGGTCATCACATTGGTACCAGTTCTTGGAACAGTCCCCTTCACAGAGGATTCACAGGGAATAATGAGCTGTCTGTCTGCTTTGGACATTGCCAATAATATAGAACATGAAATTCAGATTTTCTTGTAGGGTACCCTAAGTGCATGTCAGGGATTTCCAGCTCAGTTTTGGCATCCTGGCAACTCAGGGAATGAAGTAATTTCATTAATAGTTTCATGGCCAAGATGATCTTTTCAGTCCCACATTCTTATCTAGAATTTTGCCACTTCCTAAAGTGGAGTCTTCTTCACCTTCCCTCAAACATGGGCCTTTGTGATAGTTTGAGAAAGTGTGGCCAAAGGGATGTTGTGTGACTTTGGAGCCTAAGTCAAAAAAACAAAAAACAAAAAAACAGTAAAGCTTCCGCCTAGCTTTGTCTTTGAGGATTCTCAGTCTTGGAAGCAGCCTTTTTGTTGAAGTCCTGGCCACATGAGGTCACGCATAGGTTTCTCAGCTGACAGCAAGTATTGATCAACAGACACATGAACAAATGATAGTTCAGATAACCTCAGCTCACACTCCCCTGCCTCCAGTGCCTCCCATCCCTCATGAGGCTGCAGCAGAGACAAATCAGCTTTGCCCAAATTCCTGAGCTGCAGAATCCATGGACATAATGGTTGCTTTGTCCATTAGGACTTTCCACATGACTCAGAAGATAAAGAATCTGCCTGAGATGCAGAAGACCTGGGTTTGATCCCTAGTTGGGGAAGAAAATTGATGGAAGAAAAAAGATGGGAAAAAATTGGATTAAAGATTTACTGAGCAAGGCCCTGCCCATCAGAATAAGATCCAGTTTCCCCCTCAGTCAGTCTCTCCTATCAGGAAGTTTCTATAAGCCTCTTATCCTTCTCCATCTGAGGACAGACAGACTGAAAACCACTATCAGAAAACTAATCAATCTGTTCACAAGGACCACAACCTTGTCTAACTTAGTGAAACTATGAGCTATGCTGTGTAGGGCCACCCAAGACAGACAGATCATGGTGGGGAGTTCTGACAAAATGTGGTCCACTGGAGAAGGGAATGGCAAACCACTTCAGTATTTTTGCCTTGAGAAACCCATGAACAGTATGAAAAGGCAAAAAGATAGGACACTGAGAGATGAACTCCCCAGGTTGGTAGGTGCCCATTATGCTACTGGAGATCAGTGGAGAAATAACTCCAGAAAGAATGAAGGGATGAAGCGAAAGCAAAAACAACACCCAGTTGTGGATGCAACTGGTGATGGAAGTAAAGTTTGATGCTGTAAAGAATATTGTATAGGAACCTGGAATCGTAGGTCTATGAATCAAGACAAATAGGAAGTAGTCAAACAGGAGATGACAAGAGTGAATGTCACCATTTTAGGAATCAGTGAACTAAAATTGACTGGAACGGATGAATTTAACTCAGATGACCATTATATCTACTACTGTGGGCAAGAATCCCTTAGAAGAAATGGAGTAGCCATCAAAGTCAAAAAAAGAGTCCAAAATGCAATCTCAAAAACAACAGAAAGATCTCTCTTCATTTCCAAGGCAAACCATTCAGTATCACCATAATCCAAGTCTATGCACTGATGAGTAAAGCAGAAGAAGCTGAAGTTGAACGGTTCTATGAAGACCTACAAGACCTTTTAGAACTAACGCCCCCAAAAGATGTCCTTTTCATTATAGAGGACTGGAACGAACAAATAGCAAGTCAAGAAACACCTGGAGTAACAGGAAAATTTGGCCTTGGAGTATGGAATCAGGCAGGGCAAAGGCTAATAGAACTTTGCCAAGAGAACGCACTGGTCATAGCATACACCCTTTTCCAACAGCACAAGAGAATACTCTACACATGGACATCACCAGATGATCAATACTGAAATGAGATTGATTATATTCTTTGCAGCCAAAGGTAGAGAAGCTCTATACAGTCAGCAAAAACAAGACCGGGAGCTGACTGTGGCTCAGGTTATGAATTCCTTATTGCCAAATTCAGACTTAAATTGAAGAAAGTAAGGAAAACCACTAGACCATTCAGGTATTACCTAAATCAAATCCTTTACCATTATACAGTGGAAATGAGAAATAGAGTCAATGGATTAGATTTGATTGAACAGAGTGGCTGAAGAACTATGGACAGAGGTTTGTGACATTGTACAGAAGGCAGTGATCAAGACCATCCCCATGGAAAAGAAGTGCAAAAAGGCAAAATGGCTGTCTGAGTAGGCCTTACAAATAGCTGTGAAAAGAAGAAAAGTGAAAAGCAAAGGAGAAAAGGAAAGATATTCCCATTTGAATGCAGAGTTCCAAAGAATAGCAAGGAGAGATAAGAAAGCCTTCCTCAGTGATCAATGCAAAGAAATAGAAGAAAACAATAGGATGGGAAAGACTAGAGATCGCTTCAAGAAAGTTAGAGATACCAAGGGAACATTTCATACAAAGATGGGCACAATAAAATATAGGAATGATATGGACCTAACAGAAGCAGAAGATATTAAGAAGAGGTGGCAAGAATACACAGAAGAGCTATACAAAAAAGATTTTCATGATCTGGATAACCATGATGGTGTGATCACTCAGCTAGAGTCAGACATCCTGGAATGAGAAGTCAAGTGGGCCTTAAGAAGCATCACTATGAACAAAGCTAGTGGAGGTGATGGAATTCCAGTTGAGCTATTCCAAATCCAAAAAGATGATGCCGTGAAAGTGCTTCACTCAATATGCCAGCAAACTTGGAAAACTCAGCAGTGGCCACAGGACTGGAAAAGGTCAGTTTTCATTCCGATCCCTAAGAAAGGCAATCCCGAAGAATGCTCAAGTATGTATTAGTTGCTCACTCGTGTTCAACTTTTTGCATGACCATGCCAAAGCCTTTGACTGTGTGGATTACAACAAACTGTGGAAAATTCTGAAAGAGATGGGAATACCAGGCTACCTGACCTGCCTCTTGAGAAATCTGTATGCAGGTCAAGAAGTAACAGAACTGGACACAGAACAACAGACTGGTTCTAAGTTGGGAAAGGAGTACATCAAGGCTACATATTGTCACCCTGCTTACTTAACTTGTATGCAGAGTACATCATAAGCAATGCTGGACTGGATGAAGCCCAAGGTGGAATCAAATTTGCCAGGAGAAATATCAATAACCTCAGATGTGCAGATGACACCACCGTTATGGCAGAAAGTGAAAAAGAACTAAAGAGGCTCTTGATGAAAGTGAAAGAAGACAGTGAAAAAGTTGGCCTAAAGCTCAACGTTCAGAAAACTAAGATCAGGACATCTGGTTCCATCACTTCATGGGAAATAGATGGGGAAACAGTGGAAACAGTGTCATAATTTAATTTTTTGGGCTCCAAAATCACTGAAGATGGTGATTGCAGCCATGAAATTAAAAGATGCTTGCTCCTTGGAAGAATAGCTATGACCAACCTAGACAGCATATTAAAAAAACAGAGACATTACTTTACTGTCAAAGGTCCATCTAATCAAAGCTATGGCTTTTCCAGTAGTCATGTATGAATATGAGAGTTGGACTATAAAGAAAGCTAAGCGCCAAAGAATTGATGCTTTTGAGTTGTGGTTTGGAGTCAAGGGTCCCTTGGACTGCAAGGAGATCCAACCAGTCCACCCTAAAGGAAATTAGTCCTGAATATTCACTGGAAGGACTGATGTTGAAGCAGAAACTCCAATACTTTGACCATGTGATGCAAAGAACTGACTCATTGGAAAAGACCCTGATGCTGGGAAAGATTGAAGGTGGGAGGAGAAGGGGACAACAGAGCATGAGATGGTTGGATGGCACCACTGACTCAATGGACAGTGAGTTTGAGTAAACTGTGGGTATTGGTGATGGACAGGAAGGCCTGGCTTGATGCAGTCCATGGGGTCATAAAGAGTTAGACATGACTGAGCGCCTGAACTAAACTGAACTGGGAAAGAGCCTCTGGAGAAGGGAATGGCTACCCACCCCAGTATTCTTGCCTGGAGAATCCCATGGCCAGAGGAGCCTGGTGGGCTACAGGCCATGGAGTCACAAAGAGTGGGACAGGAACGAGCGACTGACACTTTCACTTTGCGACTGACACTTTCACTTTCACTTTTGTTCATTAAGTTTTGGGGTAGTTTGTTCCAAAGCAATTGACAAGCAAAAGAGAGTAGGGCTTTTGGATATTGTATATATGTTTAAGTGAGGTGTAGTTTAGTGGTAACATTCTCAGAATGAAAATGAATTACACTTTTAAATATATTTATTAAGCAACTTATAATGTTTATTATTTATATATATATTAAACTATCTTATTAAACCATGAAACAATTTAAGTATTTATTAAAATATTACCATGATTTATATCCTGACAATTTTAGCCATGTTTTCCTATTATATTCATTATTATTCAACTAACTTTTAAATTTCTGTTAATTTACATTTTAAATTAAAAAAAAAACTTGGTTAAGCCTCATTCTGTGCAATGATATCCATGAATTTATGGTTTTTATAGCTTAGCCACACTTTATTTATACACTTAAAAGCAAATGCATAAGTTTTGAGATTAAAAAGTGTCCAATTACTACCTAAAACTATCTCCCATTGCATAATTAACGTATATCTCATTTTGGGAAAAATACGTCATCTTGGAAAAGAACTGTGCCATCAAACAGACAATGAGAACTTTCAACTTTAGTCTTTGGGGTGTCAACTCCTGGGGACTAGCCTATGTTAAGAAAATGACAAAGTATAATTGACTTTGTCGCTGTTCAGTTCCTAAGTTGTGTCTGACTCTTTGTGACTGCATGGACAGCAGCCTACCAGAGTGCAGTGATTGACATTACTTGGGAGAAATTAAAAAATCTACTCATATTCTAGCTGTGATTAAGGACTTTTACAGTTTTTCATTTGGTCTTTCCAAAAAGAACTTTATGTTAGTTGTTTGATGCTCAGTTTGTGTACAAGATATTTCTTAGGCTTGTATGAACAGACACATGGATGTACCTTGAGGGACTCTGAGCCAATGATTAGAAGGACCAGTTACTTTTTATTTTTTAGTTGCATCAGTTGGCTTGTAGGGTCTCAGTTCACACGTTGGCAGTGTAAGTGCAGAGTACTAACCACTGGACCCTCAAAGAATCCCCAAACCAGTTACTTTTCTTATATAAATAGAAAGTGTTTGGAATCCAGTGTCATAATCTGAGATCTCTGGAAGCACAGTTTGAGACAGTTAGTTTGGGAGTTTTATTTCAGGGAAGGCAGCAAATGGTTAGTGAAACAGAGGAGTGGGAAGGCCAGCACAGGAACTGTTATTGATCAGCCACTGTCACAAGCAACTCGTGCATGATTTCGAAGGCCTTTCTGAAATAGTTTCAGAGTTGTCTACCTGGAGGATGAAACGTGGAAACACTCGCTCATTCATCTGCATTTCCTGTTGCTCAAGCAAGATCCCATTTCTGGGTGGTGCATATAGGCGTGCAGAGTCAGTTAGCATAGACCTCTCTTGCTGTGGCATCAGAGAAGACTTAGGAAGGGAAACAAGAAATAGGGGAGTGGCCCTAAAATGAAGACAGCAGTGTCTGGGTGCACCACCGTGAAGCTGGCTCAAGCGTGTGCAAAGAGGATGCAGTTAAGAGATGTGATGACACAGGTTGGAACTAGTTCACAAGTCTGTCTGATATATTTGGCCATGATGCTCCATGTCTGACACTTAATTTCTCATCCATCAGATGAGAGGGTTAGACTAGAGGTCTTTAAGGTCCAGTTCTGATAGCCTAATTACTAATATGAGAGAGTACTGGCCTAAGGCTATGTTCCTAATTCCCCTGGATAGACAGATCAGACCAGGAAGAGTTGCATTGAAAGGGCATAAGTGCAGGTCAGCTAGGTGATGCTAAAGTCAAGACTTACCTTATACTTCTTTCTCTCACATAGCTCCTATTAATAGCATCCTTATCCTCCTGGGTACCAAGTAGACCCTGAATAATTCTGTATCAGGGAAGGATAATACAATGGTGTGACTTCGGGCCTTCTCTCTGGCCCTTTACATAAACATTACTCACGTCTGGTCAAAAGCAACTTCACCTCTTGTTACTTGAAAGACTGGATCTGGAGCACACACCAGCTACACATGTGATGTCCTGAAAGAGAGTTTGTTTGCTCGCCAAACTTGGGGATCTACTTATTTTTACTGAGAGCATCCTGATTCTGATTCCCAGTAAAGGCACCCATGAAAAAATACATGATTTTGAAAACAGGCATGAAGAAAGAGAATGGCAGTTCAACTTTGAATTTTTCAACCTTACGTTATCCTCTGAGTATTTATTTTTCTACAAATCTTGTTGCTGATGATTGCTATTTTCAAGCTCTAAAAGCAGCAACTATTTTGAAAAGAGTTTGGAAAATTAATTTCAGTTCAGTTTTGGTGCAAATCATTCAGCCTTTGGGGGTTTATAATGTCTTGGTTAATAAGAATTCTGGAGATTCGACCTGGAGGTCTGTGTGAAGTTGGGAAAAAATGGCAGAACAACTCAGCCAAGAAGTATTTCAATTTTAAAGCAGCCATTATGTTCTGTCTTTAAAATTTTTCAATTCCCTTTTTATGTTTTTTAAGAGATAATGAATAGTTTTCATTTGAGA
Source organism: Muntiacus reevesi (assembly GCF_963930625.1). Classification (NCBI taxonomy): domain Eukaryota; kingdom Metazoa; phylum Chordata; class Mammalia; order Artiodactyla; family Cervidae; genus Muntiacus; species Muntiacus reevesi. The sequence continues at coordinate 47,835,455 of NC_089269.1, read as the reverse complement.
GTGTGAGATCCTGAAAAAGTGCAGGATGACAAATTCTAATTTCATGTTTATTAATTTTTCAGCAAGTTTGCTATTGCTCCATTTGATGAGACTAGGTGATTTTTTTTTGAACCTGCATTGGTAAACATTATTACCAATTTTGTGGTAAAAAATATCCTTCCTGCATGTCAAAACTTCAGCCTCCCACACATGCTTAATTCTTTTTACTCTCAAACACTTGGCCTTGTCAGTGATTGCTGTGATTCAGTTTTGAGTGAAAGAATTGCTCATTTCCAGTCTGTGATAATTATTGTATAAGGCTTAGATTGTTCTATACAAACGAGAGCAAATTACCCATCAAGGATGTAGATAATGGGTAGTAGTACTTTAATCTCCTTTCATCTGTTCTCATCATATACTCCTCTCACTTCACACCCTGCAGACACAGGAATAATCTTCACAAACCTTTTCGCTGAGTTGAAGTTTGATATTGCACATAACTACGTCATGATAGCTGCTGGCTGCAAATTTTTTTCTTACATTCCAATGAAAGGATGATTTATTGATTTCATTTAGCAACACTGTAGACTTAGAATCATGTCTTCAAGCTTCATGTTGCTGTCAGTGCATATTTCTTTTTTCTTTTTGTAAATTTTAGCATTGTTTTAATCAAGGAATATAGCTGTTTAAAACAGGAGATTTTAACCTAGTTGAAGCAAAGAGAAAGATTCCTCTATCAGGATAGCTGCTATGAATAAAATCGTTACTATGTGGGTTTGAATTCCATTGTAAATTTGTCACTAAACACTGGCCTAAGCCAAAAGTTTTCTCATTTTTGTTTCGAAGCCCTGAACATTTTCCTTCAGATTTAAGGAGGGGAAAGGGAAGAAAAGGAAAAGGGGGAAAAAAACACATTCTATAACAGAATCTCATTAGCTTGATAATGGGTATGCTGAATGTAACTTGGTACTCCCTAAACAGTTTCAGATAATGGCAAACAACTTAAAACGTAGGTGAGATGTGGATTGCAGAAACCTCTTTCCTTGATGTGCATGTTTCTTTACTTTTGCATCTTACACTCAATTAAAATGAACACTCTAGATGCAGGCATTGCATATTGAATGTGCAAGAGAATTAAGCAGCAATTCTAACTCCGTGTGTGTGTGTGTGTGTGTGTGTGTGTGTGTGTGTGTGTCCTCAATCACTGTCATGTCCAACTCTCTGCGATCCCGTGGATTTTAGGCCCCCAGGCTTCTCTGTCCATGGGATTTTTCCATAGGATATTGTAAGACACCAGCCTTTTCTGTTTTTCAGAGAACTTGCCATTTTGCCGGTGCTAAATATTGAATATAAAGCGGTCCATTGATTAGTGCCTTTAGATCTAATTATTTAAAGAATCTCTTGGTTTTGCTTACTTTGTGACTGGGAGAAAACACTAAAATATCATCTTAGAGTGATTTCAGAGTTTGTGAATCCTGTTTTCTCAGGAGAGTCATGACACCTAGATCTGAAACATCAATTCACTCCTCTGTTCTTCTCTAATAATTAGTTGTACACGTCACCATTAAAAATAATTTCAATTTCAAATTGTAGCTGCAAGCTATTAAGGGCTTTCTGTCTCTTCCTGCTTCGTTAGTAGTGATCTTGCACTTTATTCTGTTAGGTAGTTAGAATAGGAAAAAGGAGTCCAGAATGGCGGTGGCTAAAAGACGAGGAAGGGAAAAACCCGTGAAAATAGAACAAAGGAAGGTCCAAGGACCAGAGTGAGGACCTCAGGTAGAACAAACAGCACTCCTGGATAGCCCTGTTTACGTAGGGCAGGCTCGGGGGTGGGGGATGGGGGGAAAAACATATAAAAAGAGGAGCCAAGGGCTGGAGCTCTCTGTTTCTCTCTCTCTTCACATCTTTTGGGTTGGCATGCCCTCACGCCTCAAGGATGTATTTTCCTTTATTTTCTAAATAATACTGAACTGTAACACTGATCTATCTGAGAGCCGTGACATGCTGAGGGCTTTAACCTCCTTCACTTCAAATTTTGTTGTGATGAGACAGAACTGAGGAAATTACACACTCCCTGGACAATTCAAATGAAATAAAATTGTCAAAATTATATAGAATGAAAAAACCCTCATGAAGTTTAAAGACAGTGGTGCTTGTAATTTACTATCTAACATTTTATTTATTTTTGTTGTTGTTAATTAATGGAACTGGAATAGGTATAAAGACTGTAGTCTTTGTGGTGTCATCAATGAAACATTGATTGCTTGATTTTTCAAATAATTTTTTGCTTGAACTTTAATGAAGGCATCTCATCATGTTTGACTATTCCCAGCATAGGTTCACAACACTTGGCTCTGTTTTATTCACGTCTCAACTTAGCCGAGTATAAACTGTGTGACTTTGGTTCATCATTAAACCTCCCTGAACTTCAGCTTCTTCATGTGATGTGACACCTAGTCCTTAGGGTTGCTGAATGAGCTCTGTGCTCATGGTGTGTGTGAAATCTCTAACTTAATGCCTGGAAGAGCCTCAGAAGTCTTCATTTCCTTTCCTTCTGAAGCTGAAGGAAGATATTTTCTAGAAATTTTTTAATCACAATTTTTAACTTTTAATGGAAAAGAGGAATCAAGACAGAGCAACAATTTATACAAATTCTCTACCAGAAATGTGGCAATAGGTACTGGAAACTTCTCTTGTATCACTTTACCACTAACTTCACATTTTCACGTGGTCACTTGGTTAATTTACACAATGAAGTACATCTCCACAGCTGCCTGTGTACCCATGGCTAGTAGAAGCCTGTAAACTACACATCCATTTTCAAAGAAGCAAGCCAGCTCCTGTGACCAGGCACTTGACCTTCAAACACCAACTGGGACATGCCCCATGGTGGGAAAAGCATAGTCCTAACCTTGTGGAAAGTAGTCATCTCTTTAATTTCTCCCCATACCCGAGTACATGTTGCGAGTCACTGAGGGAGAGACAGTGTGATCTCTGGGAATTATAATACGTCCCACAGCACAGCATCGTTTTGTTTTGGTGTATTATTAGCCTCTAAATTAGAGCTGTGGGGAGCTCCCAACACGGCTTCAGTGGGATGAATAGAGAAGAATAAAGCATTCAGCAAAAGGACTTCTGGTGAGATCTAACATGGCTTTGTGCATGTTTAAAATGGAGCCTACTGTAGCCCTCAAATATATGCAAATTCATCGTTGTCCCTCTTTCCTACCCCATGTAAGCCAGTTTTCAAAATGAGTCAGCTCTTACAGCTGTTTTGATGTAGAAATATCACCAGCCATCTAAGCTGTGCTGAAGGGAGTTATTTTTCCAGGGTTGAAATGGTTGTCTACAGATGGATCACAAGGCTCAGTCATTTTGGCATTGAGAACTGAATCCATTGTAGCAAAGTGAAATCATGGAGATGATATCTTTCTATGGTTTCCCCAAGAATAAAAAGAATAATTAAATATTACAGCCCACTGTTCACACATCCATTCATCTCCAAATATTGATTAAGGGCCTGTTTCCTCCGCTGTCTCTTCCCTTTATCCTTCACAGAAACAGTGACCCTGAAGAGCTGTTGGCTTGTCTGCGATAAAAGTGCATCCTATCTATAAGTTTTTGTGTGAAAATAAATGCCTTTTGAATATATTGAGCACCTTGGGAGAAAGACACCATGCCCTTCCAAATGAACACTATAATAATTTAATAAATTAACTAAACCTGTTCCCCTGACACTCTGATGAGTCATATGAGTTGCTGTTATCCATTGTTACAAGATTAAACATTTTGGGAATAAAGCTCTTTCAATTTATTGAGAAAGAAACTTGGCTACAAATGCAGTCCCACTTAATTAGCTTCTGTTCCAAGTTGCTTAGTTGCTTGGACATAAAGGGTCAGTCCCACTGCCCTCTGAGTTTCCTGGGGGCATCTCGCTCTGATCACCTAATCGATTTTCCAATTTGTACTCTGGATATATCATTGGGTCCTTTTTCCTAAGTGTTGTCATTATCATCTTGAAGCATATTCAACAAAATTCCTTGTAGAAGCCCCGTTAGCTATGGAAGAGTGACTGATGAAATTAAGCATATTAAGTACCAACAACCCAAACAGGGTGTGGGTGTGTAATGAGTCCTGGTTAGAAGGGAGAGAGTGTGGGATGGTGGCATGTTTGGTATTATCGTCAGAGGGACACTCATTGTATCCACGCAAGATGAATGAGGGATGAATTGTGGGCTGGGATGACCAATAGCTTTGAAGCTGTCAACCCACCTTCTTAATCCATGAACTAAGTACAGTCCAGAAGCCTTTTGACTTAGTTACCAAACTACTAAAGTTTCTTTATGAGGATGAAGGCTTCTCAAGAGACAATTAACCTGGAAATTCACAGGAGGTTCTAAGGCAAGCTGGTGTGAGCCAAAGAAGCCAGGAAGGTCAGGGTGGGGACCCCACCCACCAGCAAGAATGTATAAAAGCTCAGAAGCCTGAAGTGGCATTCATAGCTCAAGAACCAGCCTCAGTGAGTTACCCACATCTCTCCACCAGCACCATGTCCTACAACTGCTCCACAAGGAACTGCTCTTCTAGGCGGATTGGAGGAGAATACACTGTCCCAGTGGCCACAGTTTCTACCCCGGATGCCGACTGCCTGAGTGGCATCTATTTGCCCAGCTCCTTCCAAACGGGTTCCTGGCTCCTGGACCACTGTCAGGAGACCTGCTGTGAGCCCACTGTTTGCCAGTCAACTTGCTACCAGCCAACTCCTTGTGTTTCCAGCCCTGTTCAGGTGACCTCTCGGCAAACCACCTGTGTCTCCAGTCCCTATTCGACAACCTGCAGCCGGCCTCTCACCTTTGTGTCCAGTGGCTGTCAGCCTCTGAGTGGCATCTCCACTGTGTGTAAGCCGGTGAGAAGCATCTCCACTGTCTGCCAGCCGGTGGGAGGAGTCTCCACCATCTGCCAACCTACCTGCGGGGTTTCCAGGACGTACCAGCAGTCCTGCGTGTCCAGCTGCCGAAGAATTTGCTAAGTGTTCAGAAGCCCAAGAGTGAATCAAGATTCCATGACCTGCCAGCTGTGTTTCCAGGATCTTCCGACATGCTGCCTGAGTAACTTCATTGCTGACCCCTGTTCTAACTGCCTGATTGCTGGCTGCCAGCCCTGAATAAGCCGCCTTTGGCAATCTAAGATTTGGCTGGCACCGATCTTATTTTAAGGGTTTGATGACTGGTGGCATGTATACCTTTGGATGTTTCCAGAAATGTACCACTCATGCCCCGGTGTCTAAGGGTTTTGGCATGTTTTGACCTTGCTGCTTTGTCTTCTGGCTTCTGCTTTTGTGCCTTGGAAAAGGGAACTTGTCTTGCTCTGTGTTTCTCAATAAAACCTCATTACTTGGCATTGCAAATGTATGTCTCAGTTGAGTTCTTTGTTTGCAAGAATTTTTACTGTCTGTGAATCATCCTTTTCTGGTCAGGGTCCAGGCTTCTTTTCTGAGCCTGGAGTATGGGTTCAGTCACTATGTTTCATCACAAGCAAGGGATTATCTTTTGTTTTTAACTTAAGAAGTTGAGTATAACTGCTTTACAGTGTTGTTAGTTTCTTCTGTACAATGATGTAAATGAGCTATAAGTATATATATACCTCCTCCCTCCTCAGCCTCCTCACACCCCTGCCATCCCACCTTTCTAGCTCATCACAGACCACCCACTAGCTATTTACTTTACATCTGGTAGTGTGTATATGCCAAAGCTACTCTCCCAATTCACCTCACCCTCCTTGGATGGACCTAGGGTCTGTTATACCTGATGAAGTAAGTCAGAAAGAGAAAAACAAATACTGATTATTGATGTATATGTATCAACTCTAGAAAGATGGCACTGAAGAGTCTGTTCGCAGGTCAGTAATAGAGATGCCGGCATAGAGAATGGACAGCGAGGGATTATCTTATGTTTTACCTGGTTGTTGTTTAGTCACTCAGTCGTGTCTGATTCTTTGTGACCCCGTGAACTGCAGCACGCCAGGCCTCCTGGTACTTCACCATCTTCCAGAGTTTGCTCAAACTCATGTTCATTGAGTCAATGATGCTATCCAACCATCTCATCCTCAGTTGCCCCCTTCTCTTCCTGCCTTCAATCTTTCCCAGGATCAGAGTCTTTTCCAGTGAAGCTCTTCACATCAGGTGGCCAAAGTATAGGAGCTTCAGCTTCAGCATCAGTCCTTCCAATGAATATTCAGGGTTGATTTCCTTTAGGATTGACTGGTTTGATCTCCTTGCAGTTCAAGGGACTCTCAAGACTCTTCTCCAATGCCACAGTTCAAAAGCATCAATTCTTCGACACTCAGCCTTCTTTATGGTCCAACTCTCACACCCATACTTGACAACTGGAAAAACCATATCTGGCTAGAGAGTCTTGATACATGTAGTCAAGTAGAGTGATTAATCCTCTATACTTCCCCCCAACTATTTATGGGCATGCAGAATAATTTCTATTCAGGACAAAGAGAAGTTACCTAAGAAACCAGGTAGTTTGGGGAATTGTACATTGAAGGGAGTAAGTTAAAAGTTCTGAGTCTTCCTTCAACACAGGAAAACAGTGGAACACTTTGCAAAGGATCCCTCCATGATCAGATAAGATTCAGGGAGGAGAAAGGATGGAAAAGTCAGTGTCTAGGTCCTGAGATTCACAGCATCAAAAAGGTGATTGTAGTTTTCTATTTCCCTCACTTATCATGATGTATTGATAGACCCCCCTCCCCCAAACATGCTCTGGGTAAACTAAAGTTCCATGTTTTAGTAAATCTGGACGGAAGAGACTTAAAAACAAGTTTCAAACACATGTTGGTTTATTTTAATATCTTGTGCTCATGTGCTCAGTTGTGTCTGACTCTTTGTGACCCCATGGATGGAAGCTCACCAGGCTCCTCTGTCCAAGAGATTCTCCAGGTATGAATATTGGAGGGGGTTACCATGTTCTCCTCCAGGGAATTTTCCTGACTCTGGAATCAAACCTGCATCTCCTATGTCTCCTGCATTGGCAGGCAGATTCTTAGATTCTTTACCACTGAACCACCTGGGGAGCTCATTTTAATCTGTAGGGCCTTGTTTTGTGTTTGTTTTCCACTGGAGCCCCCACACAGATAAAACAAGCCATCTGGACTGGTGGTTGACATGCTCATTCCTTTTGCTTTTTTTTTTGGAAAGTGAGGACTGCCTGCCAGTTGATTTCCTTTTGTCCTCACTCTCTCTTATGTCCAGAAACACACTTCTGTATTTCCCTTTCAGAGTTGGTCGAGGAGAATCAGAAGAGGCAGGTTTGTTTTTTCTTGTTACAGAAAATAGAGACATAAGAGGTGCACATGCCAGGTGCAATGGGTGCCTTTTCTCTTAATAGCTGTGCCTAGTGCCTCGTGGAGTATCTGACCATCCGTCTCTTTAGTCAGCGCAAAATGGGTTTCCTATTTCACAAATGACTTTTTCAGAGAGGCAAAATGTATGGATAATTTCTGGAGAGAAAATTTTCATTTTTTCCTATTACTGGCTCTCCTCTTAGAAAAAAGGTTTTCTTTAGCCAAATGTTAATAAGTATGACTTACAGTAATATCTCATTAAAGCAAGTTACAGCTTTTATTATACATTCATTTCATGCTTTTTCTTTTTAAAAATAATACCCTGGTTTTCAGAAATTCTCTGGTTTGTGCTATGTTATAAATCACTGGGGAACCCCAGGTGGCCCCCTCGAAGCTGTTGTTTCTATATCTCTCACTATTGTTTATTTCAGCCACTTCACATATGATCTGGAAAATAGGCAGTTTTTCAGAGGTTTGCGCATTATTAGTGATTCTTTTACTCATGTTTTATTCTTTAGCTTTCTAGGTTTCAATAAAAATGAAGAACAGAAATGTCTTTTCTTTCTTTTTACTTAGATCGTCAATCATTTTTAATATATGAGATTCATGTAGTAGTGATATATAATAACATAGAGTTTATAGGCTGAGCTGAGTACACTTTTGCTTGGGCTATTTATTGTGATGGAGCGAACACCCAAGGATGCTGTAGCTGTCTTACCAAACTATTTCCTTGCTTTTATTTCTGTTTGGGGAATCCTCTATTTCACTATCAGAGTACAATTTCTAGTTGTACTTGAACTTTGAAAGTTCTCTCCATTCCTTGCTTTATTTCATAATAAATTGTAAAGTTTCAGAGTTTGTCTTTAAGGACAGTTTTAAAAGATAGAGGAGTGATGATTTCTTTCTCTCCTTGGTCTGGGACCCAGAAATGCATCTTATATGTAATAGTCTATAGCTGTGGGGAAGCAGTTTGGGGCACTTTGGCTCAAATCCTGGTTTCTGTCCCTTGGCTGCAGGCTTGTTAAGCTTCCGAAACCTTAGCTCAACCGTGAAACAAAGATAATTATTTCTGGAATAAACTGAGATAAAACTTGTGCATCCAAGGTATTACTGAGCCACCCTGTTGTTGTTGTTGTTGTTTGATATTGATACGAAATTGGCTTTCTCTATCTCCTTTTCCTTTTTGGTGGGAATCCTGGCTACTTCCAGCATCGCTGAGGAATCTGAGAGAGGAGAGGTTAGAGGATGGTGACTTCCTGTTTTCTTTCCTAATCTCTGATTTGAATTTTTACTTTAGAAGAACTAGTTCATTTTATGGATCTTCGTCCTATTCTAGCCCCTGTCTCTTTTCAGACTGTAATGATTCAGACACTACCGTACCATTTCCTTTGCTTGATTGCCACAAAATTTATTTACATAAGCACTTGTGTATCTAACAGACTTTACTGAAAGTATGGGGACATAGATGATGCTTATACTTTCATGATGAAAACAACTTAGCATTAAATTTTAGACCTAAGGGAAGTTCTTTGGTCATTGTCCCTGGGACACTATCATATTTTGCTCAAAGCCAAATTCCTGCCTCCTTTCTTACCCCTCTCCCTTCCTTCCACAAACATTAGGGTTCCTCTAACGTTCCAGCTTCTGTGCTACGTGCTTGCTATGACTCCTGCCCTCATGGATTTCACAGCTTAGTTATGGAGAGTAATATAGCTAGACCTGTTACATTTTCCTCTGTATCTTCCACCTAGGGATTCCATGTGCTTTGCCTTTTCCCTGTAAATGCTCCTAAGTGCTTACCAAGGGACTATATCCCATGAGTTCCCTGAGAAAGTAAATCTTTTTTTACTTTTTTTCTTATATGATGTCGGGGCTTCCCTGGTAGCTCTGACAGTAAAGAATCTGCCTGCAATGCAGGCGACCCGGGTTCAATCCCAGGGTCAGGAAGGTCCCTTGGAGAAGGGAATGGCTACCCACTCCAGTATTCCTGTCTGGTGAATTCCATGGACAGAGAAGCCTGGCAGGCTACAGTCCATGGGGTCTCAAGGAGTCAGACATGATTGAGTAACTAACACTTTAATTATTATACAATTACAAGGAAATTTGAAAATATCACCAACCTCTGGAATAATTTGTCTTTAAAAATGGTACATGGACCCAGAGGCTGTCATATAGAGTGAAGTAAAACTGAAAAAGAAAAACAAATATTGTATATTAATGCATATATGTGGGATCTAGAAAAATGATATAGATGATAATATTTGCAAAGCAGAAGTAGAGACACAGACATAGAGGACAAATGGGAAAACTCAGCAATGGCCACAGGACTGGAAAAGGGCAGTTTTTATTCCAATCCCAAAGAAAGACAATCCCAAAGAATGCTCAAACTACTGCACAATTGCACTCATCTCTCACACTAGTAAAGTAATGCTCAAAATTCTCCAAGTCAGGCTTCAGCAATATGTGAACCGTGAACTTCCGGATGTTCAAGCTGGTTTTAGAAAAGGCAGAGGAACCAGAGATCAAATTGCCAACATCTGCTGGATCATCAAAAAAGCAATAGAGTTCCAGAAAAGCATCTATTTCTGCCTTATTGACTATGCCAAAACCTTTGACTGTGTGGATCACAATAAACTGGAAAATTCTGAAGGAGATGGGCATACCAGACCACCTGACCTGCCTCCTGAGAAATCTGTATGCAGGTCAGGAAGCAACAGTTAGACCTGGACACGGAACAACAGACTGGTTCCGAATAGGAAAAGGAGTACGTCAAAGCTGTATATTGTCACCCTGCTTATTTAACTTATATGCAGAGTACATCATGAGAAACACTGGGCTGGAAGAAGCACAAGCTGGAATCAAGATTGCCAAGAGAAATATCAATAACCTCAGATATGCAGATGACGCCACTCTTCTGGCAGAAAGTGAAGAGGAACTAAAAAGCCTCTTGTTGAAAGTGAAAGAGGAGAGTGAAAAAGTTGGCTTAAAGCTCAGCATTCAGAAAACTAAGATCATGGCATCTGGTCCCATCACCTCATGACAAATAGATGGGGAAACAGTGGAAACAGCGTCAGACTTTATTTTTTGGGGCTCCAAAATCACTGCAGATGTTGATCGCAGCCATGAAATTAAAAGACGCTTACTCTTTAGAAGGAAAGTTATGACCAACCTAGATAGCATATTAAAAGGCAGAGACATTGCTTTGCCAACAAAAGTCTGTCTAGTCAAGGCTATGGTTTTTCCAGTGGTCATGTATGGATGTGAGAGTTGGACTGTGAAGAAAGCTGAGTGCTGAAAATTTGATGCTTTTGAACTGTGAAGAAGATTCTTGAGAGTCCCTTGGAGTGCAAGGAGATCCAACCAGTCCATCCTCAAGGAGATCAGTCCTGGGTGTTCATTGGAAAGACTGACGCTGAAGCTGAAACTCCAGTACTTCGGCCACCTCATGAGAAGAGTTGACTCACTGGAAAAGATCCTGATGCTGGGAGGGATTGGGGGCAGGAGGAGAAGGAGACGATAGAGGATGAGATGACTGGATGGCATCATTAACTCGATGGACATGGGTTTGAGTAAACTCCGGGGAGTTGGTGATGGACAGGGAGGCCTGCATGCTGCCATTCATGGGGTCAAAAAAGAGTCAGACGCGACTGAGTGACTGAACTGAACGGAACTGAAGAGGAAAGGGTGGGGCGTGGGAGGAATTGGGAGACTGCAATAGACATATATACACTATTGATACTACGTGTAAAATAGATAACTAATGAGAACCTCTGTATAGCTCAGGGAACTCTACTTGATGCTCTAAGGTGACCTAAAGGGGAAGAAAATCCAAAAAGAGGGGATCTAAAGATACATATGGCTGATTCACTTTGCCATACAGTGGAAACTAACACAACATTGTAAAACAACTATACTCTGATAAAAACTGATTAAAAAACAAAAATGGTACAAATGAACTTATTTAAAGAACAGAAATAGAATTACAAGTGTAGAATACAATCTTATTGTTGCCAGCAGGGAATGGGGAGAAGGGATGAATTGAGACATTAGGATTGACGTATTAACACTGCTATACATAAAATAGGTAACTAATAAGGACCTACTGTATAGCATGGGAAACTCTATACTCTGTCATGACCTATACGGGAAAAGAATCTAAGAACAAATCAATATGTATATTTGTAAAACCAATTCACTTTGCTCTACAGCAGAAAGTAACACAACATTGTAAATCATGTACACTCCAATAAAAAATTTTTAAAAATTTTAATCATTAAAAAAGAATCTGGGAGTTAGAAAGTTTGTGGGATTCAAGGAAATGTATTGATAACCAATTGAATGGCAAGAATGGATGACTGGCATGTTGCAGAACAGACCCATATGGATGTCTTCTACAAGTGCCCTCTGTCTTCAGTAAAGGAGAGCTCTGCAATTTGACCTTAGCTTTGGTAAATATCTGCATCTTTGTATCTCTAGGAAGCTACCACTTGTGTTTAGAAATTTATGAATGGCTCCTGCCTATGAGGTGTTGTGTTAGCTTTTATGACAAGATCTTCATTGATTGAGATGCCTAGATCCAACTTCTTTCATTTACTCCACTTTCCTATGATGCTATTATAAATAAGCATGATTATTACGTATAAGTTTCTCTGTGCTTCATTATAAAAATGGGTGATTAAATTGACAGCCTAGTGCAGAAACTCTGGTAATGACAGTGCTAGTAGCTGAGGGAAAAATAGATGATTACTCTCGAGCAGAGCTGGGTGTGGCCATTGGTAGACTTTCTTTAGAAATATGTAGTTTTCATAGCCATATACTTATGACCATAATCTATTTTTGTATATATTTATGTTGGAATTTATTACTGCAATTCCTACATAAAAAAAGTGTATCATTTTGGGTTGAGGGTCAAGCCCCCTAAACTATATTTTCCCTCCATTAAGCATACTAGTGCAAGTGTTCTTAGGAACAAATCAAATGCATAATATATTACCAAAATGAAATATTCTCTTGCTAAAATTTCTCATCATATTTATTCTCACTTCTTGATTAATGCCACTGCCATCTTCCAAGTCACCTACAATTGAAGTCCTGTCATCACTTTTTATTCCTCTTCCTCTTAACTTCACACATTTAATTCCTTCTACTGTAACAATGCTTTCTGTCTTTTTCTCAGCATTTCCTCTAGTCTTGCCTACTCTGGGAATTCATTGCCTTTCACTAGGGTATTGGGAGTAGCTCCTAAGTGATTTGTGTTTTTCTCCCCTCTCTGCACAGCATTCTCAGATCTATCAGTATTAGTTTGCTAGGTCTGTTGTAACAAACAATAGCAACCTGGGTGGATTAAACAACAAATATTTATTGTCTTGAAGTTATGAAGGATGGAAGTCTGAGACCAAAGTGTTAGGGAGGTTCATTCTTTCTGAAGACTGTGAAAAAGGAACTGCCCCATGCCTCACCCCAGGCTTCTAGTGGCTGCTGGCAATTTTGGTATCCCTTAGTTTGTAGAAGCGCCACCCCAACCTCTGCCTTCATCTTTGCATGACATTCTCCCTGTGGTGTGTCAATGTCTGTGCCCAAATTTCCCCTTTTATAAGGACACCAGCTATATTGAACTAGTGACATACTCAACTCAAGAATGACCTCAACTTAACCAAATCTATCTGCAAAAACCTTAGCTCCCAACAAGGGCACATTATGAGATACTGCAGATTAGGACTTCAAAATATGAGTTTAGGGGGTGAAAAACCCAAACCATAAATCTGACAGAGTCAGCTTTCATTCAATATTGTCGAAATATGCTCATTACCTGGTATATGCTCGTGTGACATTCATAATTCCCAGAAGAGTACTTAATACATGTTCAAAAAATATAAGAAAAATATAAGTTTTGAAATTTTAGGTTCTTATTAACTTCTATAAAAGTCTAAGTAATAATCGTGGCACTATATAAGTCCAGAGAAACTGAACCAACAGGATGTGTGTGTGTGTAGAAATAAATAGAGAGAGAGATAAGGGGGAAGGGAGAGAGAGAGAACGAGATTATTTTAAGGAATTGGCTTGTTGGATTATGAAGGCTGATAAGTCCAAAATCTGCACGGTAAGCCATTAGGATGAATAAACAGTCAGCAGATACTAGATTCAAGTCCAAAGGCTCTCTGCTGGCAGAATTCCTTCTTGCTTGGGGGAGGTCAGTCTTCCAGTGTGTTCAGCCTTCAACTGATTGGATGAGGCACATCCACATTATGAAGAGTAATCTGTGAAGATCCCCTGAAGAAGGGAATGGCAACCCACTCCAGTATTCTTGCCTGGACAGTTCCATGGGCAGAGGAGTCCAGTGGGCTACAGACTATGTGTTTGCAGAGTTGAACATGACAAGGATTAACACACACTGCTTTGCTTAAAGTCCACTGATGTAAGTCTTAATCTCAACAAAAAACACCCTCACTGAAGCACCCAGAATAATATTTGACCAAATATCTAGGCACTGTGGTCCAGAGAGCTTGTTCAGTCACTTAGTCGTGTCTGACTCTTTGTGACCCCGTGGACTGCAGCATGCCAGGCTTCCCTGTCTTTCACCATCTCCTGGAGTTTGCTCAAACACATGTCCATCAAGAAGGTGATGCTATCCCACCATCTCATCCTTTGTCATCCCCATCTTCTGCCTTCAATCTTTCCTAGCATCAGAGTCTTTTCTAATGGGTCGGCTTTTCACATCAGGTGGCCGAAATATTAGAGTTTCAGCTTCAACATCAGTTCTTCTAATGAATATTCAGCATTGATTTCCCTTTAGATTGACTGGTTGGATATCCTTGCAGTCCAAGGGACTCTCAAGCATCTTCTCTAATATCACAGTTCAAAAGCATCAATTCTTTGACACTCAGCCTTCTTTATGGACCAACTCTCACATCTGTACATGACTACTGGAAAAACCGTAGCTTTGACTAGACAGACATTTGTTGGCAAAGTAATACCTCTGCTTTTTAATATGCTATCTAGGCTGATCATAGTTTTTCTTCCAAGGAGCAAGCGTCTTTTAATTTCATGGCTGCAGTCACCATCTGCAGTGATTTTGGAGCTCAAGAAAATAAAGTCTTTCACTGCTTCCATTTTATCCCCAACTATTTGCCATGAAATATTGGGACTGTATGTTATGATCTTAGCGTTTTGAATGTTGAGTTTTAAGAAATCTTTTTCACTCTTCTCTTTTACCTTTATCAAGAGGCTCTTTAGTTCCTCTTTGATTTCTGCCATAAGGGTGGTGTCATCTACATATCTGAGGTTATTGATATTTCTCCTGGCTATCTTGATTCCAGCTTGTGGTCCAGCCAAGTTGACACATAAAATTAACATTTACATGTATATTAAAATTTATTGGAAGAAATAGAGGTGGTGTATTAATGCTAATTAACCAGAGATCAAATTGCCAACATCTGCTGGATCATCGAAAAAGCAAGAGAGTTCCAGAAAAACATTTATTTCTGCTTTATTGACTATGCCAAAGCCTTTGACTGTGTGGATCACAATAAACTGTGGAAAATTCTGAAGGAGATGGGAATACCAGACCATCTGACGCACTTCTTGAGAAACCTGTATGCAAGTCAGGAAGCAACAGTTAGAACTGGACATGGAACAACAGACTGGTTCCAAATAGGAAAAGGAGTATGTCAAGGCTGCATATTGTCACCCTGCTTATTTAACTTATATGCAGAGTACATCATGAGAAACGCTGGGCTGGAAGAAGCACAAGCTGGAATCAAGATTGCCGGGAGAAATATCAATAACCTCAGATATGTAGATGACACCACCCTTCTGGCAGAAAGTGAAGAGGAACTAAAAAGCTTCTTGTTGAAAGTGAAAGAGGAGAGTGAAAAAGTTGGCTTAAAGCTCAACATTCAGAAAACTAAGATCATGGCATCTGGTCCCATCACTTCATGTGAAATAGATGGGGAGACAGTGGAAACAGTGTCAGACTTTATTTTTTTGGCTCAAAATCACTGCAGATTGTGACTGCAGCCATGAAATTAAAAGACACTTACTCCTTGGAAGGAAAGTTATGACCAACCTAGACAGCATATTAAAAAGCAGAGACATTACTTTGCCAACAAAGGTCTGTCTAGTCAAGGCTATGGTTTTTCCAGTGGTCATGTATGGATGTGAGAGTTGGACTGTGAAGAAAGTTGAGTGCCAAAGAATTGATGCTTTTGAACTATGGTGTTGGAGAAGACTCTTGAGAGTCCCTTGGACTGCAAGGAGATCCAACCAGTCCATCCTAAAGGAGATCAGTCCTGGGTGTTCATTGGAAGGACTGACGTTGAAGCTGAAATTCCAGTACTTTGGCCACCTCATGCGAAGAGTTGACTCATTGGCAAAGCCCCTGATGCTGGGAGGGACTGGGGGCAGGAGAAGAAGGGGACGACAGAGGATGAGATGGCTGGATGTCAATACCGACTCGATGGACATGAGTTTGAGTAAACTTCGGGAGTTGGTGATGGACAGGGAGGTCTGGCGTGCTGTCATTCACGGGGTCGCAAAGAGTCGGACATGACAGAGCAACTGAACTGAACTGAACTGAATTAATGCTAAAGAAAAGAAATAGTTTTTTAAAAAAGTTGTACTGATTTTCTCATAGAAAAGTTGTCATTGAACTATTCTGGGTTTTTGTAAAGGTAGATATGGAAACCCTTTACATTTAATGGTTTTGGGATCTTAACTGGCTTAGTTAAAAGTATAACTCTTTTTGCTCATTTCTATATTTTCCCAGAATTATTCTTTTCATGATAGCAGATTTGATAAACAACTATAGTCATGATCTATGTGGCTGTATACTTTACTGATCAGATTCAGCATCTATATGTTTATGAAAAGTTCAAAGTTGCTGAGAGACTAGAAATCACATTAAAAATATGTTCAATTGTCTTTGCATTCTTCTTTTCCCTAGTAGATGATGAAATGTGGAAACAAAACTCACCAAAAAGTGAAACCACTTTATCTTGAAATTCCATGGACAAAAGTTATAGTTAATCCCAGACTTAAGAGATGCATTTATTTTCATATTGATTTGATTAAAATGAGGACAGAACTCAATTTTTCTGATAATCCTTACCAAGATATTCATTCATTGATTCCTCTCTTATGCCAGCATATGCTTCTGGAAAGAATTTGGAAATTTTCTTTCTTTAAATGGAAGCCTGCAAATGGTCTGAAAAGCATATGGAATGTTCCCGAAATCAGAAAATTTGGAAATGAGGCAGCACTCTTTTGGAAAAGTCACAGGATTTAGAATTAGGTCTGGTGATAAATTCAGTTCTCCTACACTGCGGCTTCCCGGGTGGTGCTAGTGGTAAAGAATCTGCCTGCCAATTCAGGAGACATAAGAGACACGGGTTCGATTCCTGGGTCTGGAAGATTCCCCTGGAGGAGGGCATGGCAACCCACTCCAGTATTCTTGCTGGAGAATCCTGTGGACAGAGGAACCTGGAGGGCTACAGTCCATAGGATTGGAAAGAGTTGGACACAACTGAAGTGACTTAGCATGTGCGCACATTAATGACAAGTTGTTTGAACTGTTAGATCCTCTGTTCCATCATATGTAAAATGGCTTTAATAATGCGATCTTAATGTGATGCTCATGGTTGCATAGTCTCAACAGCTTAACACAATAGAAGCTTATTTCCTGTTCATTCCCAGTCTTGAATGGAAGTTCCCAAGCAGTGGGTGGCTCTTCTCCAAGAGATGGTTTGGGAACATACATACTTCCTATCTTGGGACTTTTCTAGCCAAGGTTTCTTATGTGGCTGCAGAAGGACAAGGAGTGTGGGGATTACACGTGGGTGGTTTTTATCAGTCAACCTTGAAATTGGCATGTATTGCTTCTGCCCACATTTCAATGTCAAGTTTCCAGTTATATGATCCCACCTAAGTCCAAAGAACTGGTTTGTAAGAGCTAGATTCAGGCAAAAGAGGAAGAGAAAATGAATCTGGTGAACTGTAAGCTTGTGTCTGCAATATTTCCTAATGTGGTTGTAAGAATGCAAGGGAATATAGTGAAATAAATCAGAGAAAGACAAATACTGTATGGTATCACATGAGGAATCTAGGAATCTAAAAAATACAACAAACTAGAGAATGAATGAAAAAAAAAACAGACTCACAGATATAGTGAACAAACTAATGATTGCCAGTGCAGGGGGAGGGGCAAGAGAAAGGTTTAAAAGTGGGAAGTACACTCTACTGAAGGTCAGATAGGCTCAAGGATGTATTTTACAACTTGGGGAATACAGCGAGCATTTTTAAATAACTGTAAAGGGAAAGGCACCTTTATTTTTTATTTTTTAAAATTAATTTGTTTTAATTGGAGGCTAATTACTTTACAATGTTGTAGTGGCTTTGCCATACATTGACATGAATCAACCATGGGTGTACATGTGTCCCCATCCTGAGCCCCTCTCTCACCTCTCTCCCCATCCCATCCCTCAGGGTCATCCCAGTGCACCAGCCCCAAGCACCCTGTCCCATGCATTGAACCTGAACTGGCGATCTGTTTCACATATGATAATATACATGTTCCAATGTTATTTTCTCAGATCATCCCACCCTCGCCTTCTCCCACAGGGTCCAAAAGACTGTTCTGTACATCTGTGTCTCTTTTGCTGTCTTGCATACAGGAATCACTGTTGCTGTTTAGTTGGTAAGTTGTGTGTGACTCTTTGCGACCGCATGGACTGCAGCACACCAGGTTTCTCTATCGCTCACCGTCTCCTGGAGTTTGTCCAAATTCATGTCCATTGAATTGGTGATGCCATCCAACCATCTTATCTTCTGTCACCCCCTTCTCCTCTTGTGCTCAATCTTTCCCAGCATTGGGGTCTTTTCCAATAAGTCAACTCTTCACATCAGGTGGCCAAATATTGGAGCTTCAGCTTGAGCATCATCCCTTCCAATGAATATTCGGATTGATTTCCTTTAGGATTGACTGGTTGGATATCCTTGCTGTCCAAGGACTCTATGTATTGTGAATGCAACGGGTGACACAATTCAACCCCTGGCAAGGAGACATATTCAATATTTAAATATCTGTCCTATCTATCTGTTTTCTTTTACTCTTTTAACCTTGAAAACTTTTCAAATCAGAACATACAGTGGGACTATCATTCTATGAAATGTATTTTGGGAAACACTGATGAAGTGCAGTGCTAGATGACTCAGAGAAATCAGCCTGCAAGATGGATTCCAGTCTTTCTCTAATATAAGCGAAGGGTGAGAGGACCTAGATAGTCACACAAATTTTAAGAAGAAAAATAGAAATACCCATATGACTTGCAGAAAAACCAGTACAGCTTAATTTTAATGGATCATTGAATTGTTTCATCTTCTGCATTCTGTAATATGAAGGATCAGATAGGCTGGCTGATCCAATTTTTCTGATTCAAAGTTTAGTCTGCCAACTTCCAGTGTTCCATATGCACTGCTAAATTAACATGTCTAGCCCATGTTTTATATGAGTGGCTCTCAACAAAATTATTTGAGTCTGTACCATATCTCTGGTGCAATTGTAATTGAAAAGGCAAACTGCATTTTGAGTGACCAGAGCTGCCTGAGCTGTGTAATATTTCGGTGAGTAGTTTGGCTTTTCAAAGTGAGATGTGACATTTGAATGCCAAATAAATCCACTGCAAAACAATCAAAAAGTTGTGGCATTTTACAGTAGTTTTTTGATTCTTTTCTTTTCCCCAGAGAACTTATTTCTGTGCAGAACCTATCAAATGAGTGATTTTTCAAAGCTGCTAATAGTTTCTTCAAGGTCATTGGAAAGATTGATGGTTTAAAATTAGGATTAGATTCTCCTCCTATTCCTCCCTCCTTTCATTTCTTGTTTGATGAATTTATTTTCTCATTTTATCCCTTAACTTTGCATATCTCCCTGTGAAGAAATGCATAAGATGGCCTCAGGAGAGAGCGTATTGTTAAAGTGAGATTTCGGTAACCCTTGAGGTGTCATTTATGAAACATTTAAAATCAGGGGACACTGGAATGACCTTATAGCTGAAACTATTTGTTTGGTTAATCATTTTGTTACCCAGCTAATATTTATTGAACATCTGATGGTAATTGGACAGTCTATCTTTCTTACGAAGATTCTAATGTAGAGGCGAGCAGATACACACACAGCCAGCTGACATGAGAGAAGCGCCACAGTAGGGGATCACGTGGAAAATGCTGTGGATGCAGAGGATTAGTAGGATCAATTCTGCTGTGAGGTAGAGACAGATTGGAGGATTTGCAGAGGAGAATAATTTGAATTGAGTCTTAAAGAACAGATGAATTTACAAGGCCCAGTTAGTTAAGGGGATAGTGGTGTTGGGCAGGGCAGAGTGAAAAGGGAAAAAAAGAAGGTGGCTTCCCATAGACTAAACAGTAAGGCCCAAATTGTGGAGGCATGAAAGCTTATAATGAATTCAGAAAACAGTGTGCTCCACTGTGGCTCCAAAAATTACTATAAATGATTATTAGTTATGAAAGACAAAGCTTGAATCAAAAATCCCTTTCTTGGGTATCCTGAATATCATGTGATGAGTTTGACCTTCTAGCATAAGTGTGAAGGAGCTGGGCTTCCCTGGTGGCTCAGGTGATAAAGAATCTTCCTTCAGTGCAGGAGGCCTGGGTTTGATCCCTGGGAAGGGAAGATCCGATGGAGAAGGGAATGGCTACCCACTCCAGTATTCTTGCCTGGAGAATTCTATGGACAGAGAAGCTTGGCAGGCTATGCAAAGAGTTGACACAACTGAGCAACTAACACTTCCACTTTTTTTTAAAGAAGGAGCCATGGAAGTTTTGTAGGAGTTCTCTTTATCTGATACCTAGAGAAACCTGTGATGATAGATACTTGAGGTAAGCTCTAAAATACTGCTGCTCAAAGATGACCCTGAAGTTTCCATTCTGGAAGATAGGTGGATAATGATGCCTTAGCCATGAAAGGGCATATAGCAGGAGGATAAGTGAGGTGGACTACAGATAATAATTTTCATTTAGAGAAGATGGCATTTGGGACATTTGTAGAACATCAGGTGGGTGTGAGCACTTGGCAACTGGATCTTCAGGTATAAGCTGTGCTACATCAACATGGATTTTCCTGTAGGCAAAGGGAGACTTTGGTTACACTCACTGAGATTTACACGGTAACTCCCTCGTGACCAAGGTCTGTTTATTTCTACTCATCATTTGCTGTATCTATAAAGAAATGTACATGACTTTTCTAACAAATCATTTGTAGATTTTGGATACTGTGGCTACTGTAGCAGCATCCCCAACTTTTTTTGTACCAGGGACTGGTTTCACAGAAGACACTTTTTCCATGGATGGTGGTAGTGGGGTGCGGTGTATGGCTTAGAGATGATTCAATCACATTGCATTTATTGTGAACTTTATTTCTATTATGTTTGCACCATCTCCACTTCAGATCATTAGGCAGTAGATCCCAGAGGATGGGGAACCCTACTGTGGATAATATAAAGTATTATGTTGACAATGGCTTGGGAGTAATATACACCCAAGGAATAAACTAATAAAGTCATATCAAGAAAGAGTAGTCCCTTGATAAATATCGAGTGCATGAATTTAATAGTTTACTGCTACCCACTAACTTTGAAAATATAATATGTATTTTATATGATTTTTGGATGTGCTTCAATTTCTCTGCAAAGTAAGTGCATTTCTATTCTAAATGAGCCAGGAAATATTGATTAGAAAAAATGAATTTTCCAAACTATTAGAATGCACAATGAGAGAGAAGGTCCTGAGGTGAGATTACACTTTTTAATGAGGGAAAGGATACAGATGTCCTTAGGCAGAATCAAATAACAAGCTCCAGGATTTTATTTCTCCCTTCACACCTTATCTTTCTCTCCTGACAGAGAGGACCACAATTTTTTCTCTGGGATCTTGCTCTTGGAGCCTTTAGGGACCTATGACTTGTAAGGAGTGAGCCTTGATCGTCTGTTGAAAAATAAAATGTGGACACTGTGTCATCCATTGGTTTTGAGTTCGAAAGGTCAACTTCTGAAGTCTATGGTTCTGGTTCTGGAAGTTATGGATCAGAGACCACAGATACAATTGTGTCTACTGGCAATGTCAGTTTCTTCTGGAATCAATGGCTGTTGAAGAGTTTGCATGTAGATCCTGAATCTTCACACTCTCCTTCGCTTATACCTTGGAATCCAGATTTCTATAATATTGGCTCATTTAACTTGGTGCTTCAGTGCCAAGAATCCAGATGATATTCACTCAGAATGTAGCTTGCATAATGCTGAAAGATAAAACAGGTTTTCCAAACATTTTTAAAAATCAGCATTTTCTCTTCTCTTTTATCTGTCTTTTGCTTTTTTAGTTTCTGTGCATATTTTATGCTTCTTGATAACAGTAATGACTCTAGTTCACTTGATATGTTTGGCACATCATGTCATTTATTTGGGTTGTTTCATTTAATTCACAAGATGACTGCCTCTTGCACAAAAAAAAGCTTTTTTTTTTTTTTTTTTCCATCCTTGAAGCAAGCTTAAAATAGTTATTCAGCTGAGGGCATGTTGACTTAAGAAGTTAGAACAGTATTATATGAGGCTCTAGTTCCATGCATTATCAAAAACAAACATCTCCTCTTCTCTCTCAAAAATCTTTTCAGGTGAAATAAATTTGAAAATACTGGCAGAGTGAAAGTAAAGCTTATTTCTTTCAGTTCAGTTCAGGCGATCAGTTGTGTCTGACTCCTTGCGACTTCATTGACTGCAGCACGCCAGGCTTCCCAGTCCATCACCAAATCCTGGAGCTTGCTCAAACTCATGTCCATTGAGTCAGTGATACCATCCAAGTATCTCATCCCCTGTCATTCCCTTCCCCTCCTGCATTCAATCTTTCCAGCATCAGGGTCTTTTCAAATGAGTCAGTTCTTTGCAACAGGTAGCCAAAGTATTAGAGTTTCAGCTTTAGCATCAGTCCTTCCAAAGAATATTCTGGACTGATTTCCTTTAGGATGGACTGGTTGGATCTCCTTGCAGTCCAAGAGACTCTCAAGAGTCTTCTCTAACATCACAGTTCAAAAGCATCAATTCTTCGGCACTCAGCTTTCTTTATGGTCCAACTCTCACATCCATACATGACTACTGGAAAAACCATAGCTTTGAAAATATGGAGCTTTGTGGGCAATGTAATGTCTCTGCTTTTAATATGCTGTCTAGATTGGTCATAGTCTTTCTTCCAAGAAGCAAATGTCTGTTAATTTCATGGCTGAAGTCACCATCTGCAGTGATTTTGGAGCCCAAGAAAATAAAGTCTGTCACTGTTTCCATTGTTTCCCCATCTATTTGCCATGAAGTGATGGGACTGGATGGCATGATCTTAGTTTTCTGAATGTTGAGTTTTAAGCCAGCTTTTTCACTCTCCTCTTTCACTTTCATCATGAGGCTCTTTAGTTCCTCTTCACTTTCTGCCATAAGGGTGGTGTCGTCTGCATATCTGAGGTTATCAATATTTCTCCCAGCAGTCTTGATTCCAGCTTGTGCTTCATCCAGCCCAGTATTTCACATGATGTACTCTGAATATAAGTTAAATAAGCAGGGTGACAATACATAACCTTGACGTACTCCTTTCCCGACTTGGAATCAGTTCAATATTCCACGTCCGGTTCTAAGTGTTGCTCCCTGACCTGCATACAGGTTTCTCAGGAGGCAGGTCAGGTGGTCTGGTATGCCCATCTCTTTCAGAATTTTCCACTGTTTGTTGTGTCAAAGCTTTAGTGTCATCAGTGAAGCAGAAGTAGATGTTTTTCTGGAACTCTCTTGCTTTTTCAATGATCCAACAGAAGTTGGTGATTTGATCTCTGGTTCCTCTGCCTTTTCTAAATCCAGCTTGAACATCTGGAAGTTCTTGGTTCACATACGATTGAAGCCTAGCTTGGAGAATTTTGAGCATTTCTTTGCTAGTGTGTGAGATGAATGCAATTTTGTGGTAGTTTGAACATTCTTTGGCATTGCCTTTCTTTGGGACTGGAATGAAAACTGATGTTTTTCAGTCCTGTGGCCACTGAGTTTTCTGAATTTGCTGGCATACTGAGTGCAGCACTTTCACAGCATCATTTCTTAGGATTTGAAATAGCTTAGCTGGAATTCCATCACCCACTTGACTTCACACTCCAGGATGTTTGGCTCTAGGTGAGTGATCACACCATCGTGATTATCTGGGTCATGAAGATCTTTTTTTGTATAGTTCTTTTGTATATTCTTGCCACCTCTTTTTAATATCTTCTGCTTCTGTTAGGTCCATACCATTTCTGTTCTGTATTGTGCCCATCTTTGCATGAAATGTTCCCTTGGTTTCTCTAATTTTCTTGAAGATATTTCTGATTTCTTTACTGTAGCTTTTATCTGAGCTTTTAATATTCTAGTACATATATCATGACTGCTGTGAAAGTGCTGCACTCAATATGCCAGCAAATTTGGAAAATGTAGCAGTGGTCACAGGATTGGAAAAGGTCAATTTTCATTCCAACCCCCAAAAAAGGCAATGCTAAAGAATGCTCAAACTACCACCGAATTGCACTCATCTCACATGCTAGTGAAGTAATGCTCAAAATTCTTCAAACCAGGCTTCAGCAATATGTGAACCATAAAAGTCCAGATACTCAAGCTGGTTTTAGAAAAGACAGAGGAACCAGAGGTCAATTGCCAACATCCACTGGATCATCGAAAAAATAAGAGAGTTCCAGAAAAACATCTATTTCTGCTTTATTGGCTAGGCCAAAGCCTTTGGCAGTGTGTATCACCACAAACTGTGAAAAATTCTGAAAGAGATGGGAATACCAGACCACCTGACCTGCCCCTTGAGAAATTTGCATGCAGGTCATGAAGCAACAATTAGAACTGGACATGGAACAACAGACTGGTTTCAAATAGGAAAAAGACTACTTCAAGGCTGTATATCATCACCTTGATTATTTAACTTATATGCAGAGTACATCATGAGAAATGCTGGGCTGGATGAAGCACAAGCCGGAATCAAGATTGCCGGGAGAAATATCAATAACCTCGGATATGCAGATGACACCACCCTTTGATAGAAAGCAAAGAGGAACTAAAGAGCCTCTCGAGGAAAGTGAAAGAGGAGAGTGAAAAAGCTGGCTTAAAACTCAACATTCAGAAAACTAAGATCATGGCATCCAGTCCCATCACCTCATGGCAAATAGATGGGGAAACAATGGAAACAGTGGCAGACTTAAATTTCTTGGGCTCCAAAATCACTGCAGATGGTGACTGCAGCCATGAAATTAAAACACGCTTACTCCTTGGAAGAAAAGTTATGACCAACCTAGACAGCATATTAAAAAGCAGAGACATTACTTTGCCAACAAAGATCTGTCTAGTCAAGGCTATGGTTTTTCCAGTAGTCATGTATGGATGTGAGAGTTGGACTATAAAGAAAGCTGAGTGCTGAAGAATTGATGTTTTTGAACTGTGATGTTGGAGAAGACTCTTGAGAGTCCCTTGGACTGCAAGGAGATCCAACCAGTCCTTCCTAAAATAAATCAGTCCAATTCATTGGAAGGACTGATGTTGAAGCTGAATCTCCATTCTTTTAGTCATCTGATGTGAAGAAGTGACTCATTTGGAAAGACCCTGATGCTGAGAAAGATTGAAGGTGGGATAAGAGGGGGACAACTGAGGATGAGATGGTTGGATGGCATCACTGACTCAATGGACATGAGTTTGAGTAAACTGCAGGAGTTGGTGATGGATGGGGTGGCCTGACGTGCTGCAGTCTATGAGGTCTCAAAGAGTTGGACATGACTGAGCAACTGATCTGAAGTAAACTGAATACATCATGACCTTTTCAGAATGAAATATATGTTGAAATGCATTCGAAACACTTTTCTCCCTGGTATATTTTGAAGAACCCGTCTCTCTAAATCCATGCATTAGTGTATATGTACCCAAATGAACATGGGTAATTTTTGTTAAATGTGACTTTCTATATTAGTTATTTAATTTTTTGGATGTTTCAAGATGTATACATTATCAATATTTTAAACAATTATTGCATTAAAAAGTAGGTTTTTCAAATTTTAGATTTCCGTCTTAGTTAACCTTCTTTCTGATTGACCAGAGCAATAAATAGCTTTCTATAGTGACTTTCAATGTATGTGGTTTGTGTCATCCAGGTATTTCACCTTAGCTCATACAAGTACAGTAGGTACCTGTGTTAGGTAACTGACACAAATTCATGGGTTTTTTGTGTGTATGCAATCAATTTAAATTCTAGGATACTTTAATTAGATTTTGTATAGGCTAAATCTTACCTGATGTCAAGATGAAGTTAGGAATTATTAGTATTTTGGGGAACAAAAGATATGCCAAATTGCCTAGAAAATTATGCTAAATGGATAAACGGGAAGAAGCATAATATATTTTAGTAGACATGACTACAATTAGTGTTTATACAAAATCCCTAAAAGGAAAGGATTTAAGGCAATATGACAAAATTTGGTCAGTCATGACATACACTATTTGAAATATATAGACTCTTTTCATTTCTCTCATGTACCATTGTATATTTAAATCAACACTGTCTTGACCTTGGCCCTTATTATCTTATGCCTGACTGTTATAAATAGCTGGCTAATAGGTTTCACTAATTATAACCTCTCTTCTAAATTAGTATTCTGACTGCACTATTACTATCTCATAATCACACTTTATTAGTTCCTAATCATTTATTAAAATCATAAGATGCAACAGACAGGGCATTGTATTTGGAGCAAAAAAGTCATGTTTTTGAGAACCACTCATGATCTCTGTAACCTTGAGCAGGTCATTTAACATCTGGAGGTGAAACTGTTTCCACCTATAAAGTACATGTAATAATACTCTTGTTGTCTAATTCATAAATTAGCTGTGGATTTTAAATAATATGTCTTTGCAAACTTTGAAACAAAACATACCTGGGAAGTACCACTTTTGCTCTGCCAAGTCTGCATTTCTTAGGCTAGCAATCAATGACTTCAGTTCAGTTCAGTTCATTTCAGTCGCTCAGTCGTGTCCAACTCTTTGCAACCTCATGAATCACAGCACGCCAGGCCTCCCTGTCAATCACCAACTCCCTGAGTTTACTCAAACTCATGCCCATCGAGTTGGTGATGCCATCCAGCCATCTCATCCTCTGTCGTCCTCTTCTCCTCCTGCCCCCAATCCCTCCCAGCATCAGGGTCTTTTCCAATGAGTCAACTCTTTGCATGACGTGGCCAAAGTATTGTAGTTTCAGCTTCAGCATCAGTCCTTCCAATGAACACCCAGGACTGATCTCCTTCAGGATGGACTGGTTGGATCTCCTTGCAGTCAAGGGACTCTCAAGAGTCTTCTCCAACACCATAGTTCAAAAGCATCAATTCTTCGGTGCTCAGCTTTCCTCACAGTCCAACTCTCACATCCTTACATGACCACTGGAAAAACCATAGCCTTGACCAGACAGACCTTTGTTGGCAAAGTAATGCCTCTG
The DNA here is from genome assembly GCF_963930625.1 of Muntiacus reevesi. Classification (NCBI taxonomy): domain Eukaryota; kingdom Metazoa; phylum Chordata; class Mammalia; order Artiodactyla; family Cervidae; genus Muntiacus; species Muntiacus reevesi. The sequence continues at coordinate 47,808,587 of NC_089269.1, read as the reverse complement.
CTTTTTAATATGCTATCTAGGTTGGTCATAACTTTCCTTCCAAGGAGTAAGCATCTTTTAAAATCAATGACTTACCAGGTCACAAATACCTTTCTAGTGTATTGACCACTTTCTTGTCATAGGATATATGTTTTATGTTTGTGTGTGTTCAGTCATGTCCAACTGTTTGTGACCCTATGGACTGTAGCCTGCCAGGCTCCTCTGTTCATGGCATTTTTCAGGCCAGAATACTGTATATTTCACTTAAAATAGAAAGTCATGTAAGACTTTAATACCCAAACATATTTTTTTAGTTCCTTTTCCTTTTCCTGCTGAATATCCTCCCATTTGTCAAAGTGGCATTGACATGTTATACCTCCATGAGGTCCTCTGTGTTAGCTTCTTAGGTCTCCTATAATAAATTACTTTATACTAGATGGCTTATTACAACAGAAAAATTATCTCACAGTTGTGGGGCCAAAAGTCTGAATTCGAGGTATTTGTAAGGCCCTACTCCCTGATTCAGGGAAGACTCTTCCTTGTCTCTTTCAGAAGACTCCTGCTGGTCCTTAGCTTGTGGCAGCATGTCTCTGGTCTCTACCTCCATCTTCAAGTGGACTCCGCCTTTGTTTCTATCTACATCTTTTCTGTTTCTTATAAAGATACTTGTCACTTGATTTAGAGCCCATCCTAAATCTGGGAGGATCTCTTTGGAAGACCCTTTAATTTAATTACATCTGCGAAGACCCAGTTTCCAAATAAGGCTGCAGTTATGGGTCCTGAGTATTAGGACTTGGACTTTTACTGGGGGCTATTATTCACCTGTTGAGCCTCCCAGATCTCTCAATGGTAAAGAATCTATCTGCCTGCCAACACAGGAGACACAGGTTTGATCCCTGAGTTGGGAAGATCCCCTGGAGAAGGAAATGGCCAATATTCTGGCCTGGGAAATTCCACGGGCAGAGGAACCTGGTGGGCTACAGTCCATGGGGTCACAAAGAGCTGGACACTACTAGTGACTAAACAACATTCAGCCCACTGTACCTTCCTAGGCCATTTCAGTCTGATTGATTGGTTTGGCTAGCTTTACATCTAAAGTTATACCTCATATAGAGCATTGACAAAATTAAAAAGCACATTTTAGTTAGAAAAGCACATTAAGATGTATAAGAGGAAGTTTTTAATAAAGCCAACTGTGGAATCTGTTGTCATAGAGAGTAGAAAAAATTGAAGATGAAAGCAGTATCTCTAATCTTCCAGCATGCTGACAACTTCCTCCAGGGGGACTGACGCCCTGGCTAAAACTCTATTGTCAGCTCTTTCTGGTCACTCCTTTTTCCTATAGGTGTGTTATACGTGTGTTTTGCAAGAGAAAAACAACAAGAAAAATTCTTGGCCTTCATATGCAATGATTTTAATTTTATAAAAGAAAGATAATCTTTTTGTTTCTTTTAAAATCCAAGTTGCCAGGCATGGTTATTTTCTGATTGTGGTGATTTCTACTTAGGAAAGGGAATGCATGCGCACTGCATAGGATGTATCCTTCCCAGATTTTTAATTTAAATATAGAAATTCATAACTTAATATATTTTATGATATAAAGTATTTTTACCTTTAAATGTTGAATGGTTATATCAGCACCACTATTTGACTAATATTCTCCCTTTCTTACTGATTTATAATTTCATATTTGTAATACATTAAATTCCTAAGTACATGAGAATATATTTGTGTTTTGAGACTCATAATCTTCAATAATGTAATAATTAATCTTTTTTATGTCTTTCCTTGATCTTTAACTAACATTAAAATATGATAATCAGCATTTAAAAAATCATTAAAAATTTTAATGTAATTAAAACATGCAAATTAAATAATTAAATGGTACTGGGTGAATTTTAATATAAGCAAAAATTCTATTCTCAACTCTTCAGTCTTGTTCTCCAAAAGCAGGCACCTTATACTGTTTAGATTATTTTTTTAGTACTTACTGTTATATCCATAATTAGTGTAGTATATGCTGTTATTCAATGGATGAAGAATTAGGTCTTTTACACAATCCAAGGGCTTCCCTGGTGGCTTAGTGGTAAAGAATCTGCCTGCCAATGCAGGAGACGTGGGTTCGATATCTGGGTCAGGAAGATCTTCTGGAGAAGGAAATGGCAATCCACCCCAGTATTCTTGCCTGGGAAACCCCATGGACAGAGGAGCCTGAGGGGGGCTACAGTCCATGGGGTTGCAAAGAGTCAAACATGACTAAGTGACTAACAACAACATACCCTAATCCCTGGTAGGTTCCCATCAACATGTTCTTTCTGTTTTGTTATCTATTGTTTGGGTAATCAATAATAATTTTTATGTTATTAAGACTATGCAGTTATTTTGTAGAATCAAATAGCACACTTTAATTACATTGGCTTTCCTAAATAGTTTTTTGTTTTTTCTGGACTCTCCAATGATATTAGTTTTTTCTTGCACTATTTGCCTTTACTTTATCTTTATTTTTAGCATCACTTTTCCCTAGAAACTTTGGGGTTGCATCATTTTTGTTATTTCCTTCCAGAGAATCTTATTTTCTGCCTTCTATTTTTCTGTTCAAACTAAACCAATGATTGGCTGTCATTCTAGGTTTCTACTTCTCTATCAGTCTGGGTTGGGTTTATACATAATATACTAGGTTGAAGATAATTTTTCTATCACAATATAGACAATTTTCCTTCTCTGTCTTTAGTTCCTTGTGTTTCTCATGCAATAGCTTCTGGCAGGCTGATTCTGTTTCCATTGTACTCTGAAAGTACAAAGCTATTTGCGTTTTCTTCCCTCTGGATACTTTTAGCCTTAGCATTATGAAATTTCACAAAAGTGAATGCAGGAGTTCGGGCTTCCCAGGTGGCTCAGTGGAAAAAATCCGCTTGCCAGTGCAGGAGACGTGGGAAATGCGAGTTGGATCCCTGGGTTGGGAAGATCCCTTGGAGGAGGAAATGGCAATCCATTCTAGTATTGTTGCCTGGGAAATCCCATGGATGGGCTACAGTCCATGGGGTTGCAGACTTGGACACAACTGAGGGGCTGAGTAGGCACATGCACATGTGGAGTTTCCATTTTAAAACATGGTCCCCCAGTTCTTTGACATTTTTCTTATCGAGAGATGGGGTCCACAAGTCCTCTTGAATTTGGATAGGCTTATGATAGCCTGAAAAACTGAAGTCTGCAGGTGGCTCAGACAGTAAAGAATCTGCCTGCAATGCCAGAAACCCAAGTTTGATCCCTAGGTCAGGAAGATCCCATGCAGAAGGGCATGGCAACCCACTCCAATATTCTTTCCTAGAGAATTCCATGGATGGAGGAGCCTGGTGGGCTCCATGCAGTCCACAGAGTAGCAAATAATCGGACATGACTGACTAACACTTTCACTTTCAGGAATAATACTAAGTGACTTCTGAGATTTGGTTATGACTGATCTTGTTTTTCACCCAGGGACTCTTGGAGTTCATCCTCCCCAGAAACTCCATCTTGGGATTTCTTCTGCCAGAACTTAGCTGACTTGTTGTAAAAAGCCAAGACTATGTGGAGAAGTCATATATAGGCAATCTATTGATAGTCTGAGCTGAGATCAATCTTTAAGTCATTGCAACCCAAGTGACAGACATATGATAGAAGAAACCTTCAAATGATTCCACACTACTTGTTTGGGTCACTCCTGGCTATTCAAGTCTTCCCAACTGAGGCTCTGAATGCTGTGTAGTGGCCAAAGCCATCCCTCATCTGTGCTCTGTCTCAATTTCTGACCCACAAATCATAAGCACAATAAAATGGTTTATGCCACTGACTTTTAGGTGGCTTGTTACACCCCGGTATATAGCTGAAGCACTAGGAATGGGTTTTTATCATCTGAAAGCTTCTCCATTCTCTTGTCTGGTATTTTGGATATTATTAAGAAGAGTTCCATTTAAGCATTCAGCCTTCTTAACATTCTACAAGGCAGAGAATCATCTTCCTTGATTTTATTTTCTTCATGAACTTAACATTGCTCCAGTCTTTTCTATCAGCAGTGCTATCTTCCAGAAATTCATTGAAACATTTTCTCATTTGATGACCCCAAAGAACTTATTCTGTACTATTGAAGGTCCATGATTGCAATCAATTACTGTGGACCAGTGGTCTTTTCATTCCCTTACTAACATTTTAATGGACTTTCAGAAGAGAAGAGAAGAGATATAAATTAATGTGGCACATAGAGTATCTTGGATCTTTTAAAGACTGCATAACAGTAATTATGTTGGCAATTATGGCAGAGGTCTAGCTGGTTATCAGTATCTATTCTCCATTTTTTCCATATCAATAAAGTTTTTGTTGGCATGTGGCCACCCAGCTGGAGCCTACATTTTGTAGCATCCCTTGCAGCCAGAAAGCAGGGACATTACTTGGCCAACAAAGATCCATCTAGTCAAGACTATGGTTTTTCCAGTAGTCATATATGAATGTCAGAGTTGGACTATAAAGAAAGCTGAGCACTGAAGAATTGATGCTCTTGTACTGTGGTGTTGGAGAAGACTCTTGAGAGTCCCTTGGACTACAGGGAGATCCAACTAGTCCATCCTAAAGAAAATCAGTCCTGAATATTAATTGGAAGGACTGATGTTGAAGCTGAAACTTCAATACTTTGACCACCTGATGCAAAGAATTGACTCATTTGAAAAAACCCTGATGCTGGGAAAGAGTGAAGGCCAGAGGAGAAGGGGACGACAGAAGGTTAGATGGTTGGATGGCATCACTGACTCAGTGGACATGAGTTTGAGTAAACTCTGGGAGTTGGTGATGGACAGGGAGGCCTGGTGAGGTGAGTCCATGGGGCTGCAAAGAGTTGGACATGACTGAGTGACTGAACTGAACTGAACTGAACTTGCAACCAAGTGTGACCATGTGACTAAATACCAACCAATGGGATGCAAATAGAAATGATAGGTGCTCTGGCTCTAATTTTTAAAAGCACTGAGTGTGTTTTCCTCTGGCAAGTTTCTTGCTTTCTGAGATGTGGCAAATGTTAGGAGCAGCTGATTTAAACCTCTATGTGGAATCTATTTTTTAAAGATAGTAAAACTGTCTGCCAACTTTGCCTAACAGTCCTATTACATGAGAGGAGAATAAACTTCCACCTTTAGAAAAAATTTTTTTAAAACTTTTTTTGTGTCTGTGTTGTGTAGAATGTGGGACCTTAGTTTCCTGACTGGGGATTGAGCTCATGCCACCTGAATTGGAAGCATGGAGTCTTAACCACTGGACCACCAGGGAAAGCCCCAATTTCTGACTTTTGAAGTCATTATTATTTGGACTCTGTTATAGCAGCTGACCCTGGAGAAGGAAATGGCAAACCACTCCAGTGTTCTTGCCTGGAGAATCCCATGGACAGAGGAGCCTGGTTTGGCTACAGTCCATGGGGTTGCAAAGAGGTGGACACGACTGAGTGACCAACACTCATGTACACACACATAGCAGCTGAAAAAATACCTTACATCATATAAGTATAAAACTCACCAGCACACTGTCTTGTAACTAAGTTTAGTGGCAAAATTTAAGATAATAATTGTAATAACATTTATAGTAATGATAGGGCTTCCCTAGTGTCTCAGCAGTAAATAATCCACCTGCCAATACAAGAGATGTGGATTTTATCCCTGGGTAGGGAAGATGCTGGGGAGAATGAAATGGCAACCCCTTCCAGTGTTCTTGCTGGGAAATCCCATGGATAGAGGAACTTTGTGGGCTACAATCTATGGAATTGCAAAGAGTTGGACACAACCTAGGAACTAAACAACAACATTAATAGTGTTGATGATAGCTAGCCCTTATTTAGAACTTACCATGAGTCAGCAGTTTTCTAAGAGTTTAATGAATCAATTAACTTCATCCTCACAACAACCCTATGAAGCAACATTATAGTTGTTTCTACTGTGAGGATTTAAAAATTGCAAAGCTGTTTAAAAAACTATCTCAAGCCTACATAGCTAGTGTGGAACAACTAGTTTCAATGGAGGCAATCTGACACCAGAGCCCAAACTGTTAATCACACTTACATAGTGTTTATTCTTTGAGCAATGCTTTGTGGTATCTAGTTCTTTATAGATTGGAAATATATGCAATCAGGATCCATTTACCTTTTGTTTCAGTCACATGTCAATTTGAAGCCATTTAGTGATAAGGGAAGATTTAAATGCAGGGAGGTATATGCCAAAGAAATGCTAGTAGAAGTTAAAGAATATAAATATACTTGACCTACCAAAATTACTCCTGTGGAGAGTGAATTGAAAGTTTATACCATCTATTGAATTTTAAATGTCAGTTGTACTGAAATATAGCACAAAAGCAAAAAATATGCATAAGAATGGCAACAAAGTCAGTTTTTCACACAACGAATACATCCATGTAATCTGTATGCAAACCAAAAAACAGCCTCTGGGCCTGGCCAAGGCAGTTCTGCAGGTTTTTGATTGTTATATAGTGTTGACTTTGGCAGCTTTAGTTCCAGTGAGTGTGGGCTTGGATCAATGAATTATGATTCCCACCACCCCGCCCCCACCCAAAAAAAAATCATGACAGTGCTATGTCAAGGAAATTTGGCTCTGGTTCAGGATGTGACAGTTATTAACAATTGAAGATGCAGCTGAATTTGAGTGAATGGCATCTACTAAGCCACACTGAATTCTAGGGATTATGGATATATACAGATTTATACTATTATTTTATGTTTTTCAAGCTTCAGTAATCATTTCTCAGCTAATGACAAACTGCTGTCTTGGTTTCTTCAGTGTAACAGATACCATCTGTAGCTGTCAGAATTCCAGATTTTATCATGACTGAGTTCTATGTCTGTTGATTAATGAGCTTACTTTTCTAGAAGGAAATTCTGAACACATCACCTTCTTAATTTCTCCTCTACTTCTTAAATAAACATACTGACTTCATCGAACTCAAAAAGATAATCATGTATCTCTATTCAGCTAGTTTTCTTTAGTAGATCTTTCCATGTAGAAGTCTGAGATGTGTGACGAGGAGCTGCTGATTTGAACTTTAGAAGAAGATTTGCTTTCTTTTTTTTCCCCTTCAACTTTGGGGAGTTATAATTGACACATAACATTGTGCAAGTTTAAGTTGTGTAAGCACTGATTTGACATATTTACAAAATTCAAAGTGATTACCATCCTGGTATTAGCTCCCGGGGGCTCACAGGTGGCACTGGTGGTGAAGAACACACCTGCCGGTGCAGTAGATGTAAGAGATGTGGGTTCCATCCCTGAGTTGGGAAAATCCACTTGAGAAGGTAAGGAAATTGACACCAATATTCTTGTCTGGAGAATCCAATGGATAGAGGACCGTGGCAGTTTACAGCTCAAAGGGTTGCAAAGAATTGGACACGACTGAAGTGGTCATGTATGGACATGAGAGTTGGACTATAAAGAAAGCTGAATGCAGAAGAATTTATGCTTTTGAACTGTGGTGTTGGAGAAGACTCTTGAGAGTCCCTTGGATGGCAAGGAGATCCAACCAGTCCATCCTAAAGGAGATCAGTTCTGGGTGTTCATTGGAAAGACTGATGTTGAAGCTGAAACTCCAATATTTTGGCCACCTCATGCAAAAGAGCTGACTCATTGGAAAAGACCCTGATGCTGGGAAAGATTGAAGGCAGGAGGAGAAGGGGGTGACAGAGGATGAGATGGTTGGATGGCATTGCCGACTCAATGGACATGGGTTTGAGTAAGTTCCAGGAGTTGGTGACAGACAGGGAGGCCTGGCATGCTGCAGTTCATGGGGTCACAAAGAGTTGGACATGACTGAGCGACTGAACTGAACTGAACTGAAGTGACTTGGCATGAATGCACATTAGCTACCAGGGAGAAGAGACTTCTAATTATGACTATGGCTTCTTACTCAGGCTCTCTATGACATTTAAGATATTTCAGAGGGCATATGTAAATGCCAGGTCCTTACCAATGGCCTGACTAGGCATGGGAGGCTAGGAGTTGGTTGCAGATATGGTCTGGTCCCAAACTGTCACAGTTTAAAAAGTGGAAATAATTTTGTTTCTACTGGAGGCCCAGGAAAGTCAAATGGGGCAAAGTGGGCCCAGTTATTAATTGAACCTAAGTTTTCATACCAAGAATGCCGAGGTTGACATTTTTCTTTTTCTTTTTTATTTTATTTTTTTTATTTTTCAGTGGGTTTTGTCATACAATGATGTGAATCAGCCATAGAGTTACAGGAAGACACCCAAAATAAACAGTTTCCATTTCAGACAACAATTTAGTTGACTTATGTATTCAGTGTTTAGCACTCAGTAAGCTTTTTTTTCTTATGTTTGAGTCTTCAGCCAAATCTTTTTGTTTCAAGACTTGATTGGATACAACTTTTTTGCCTAGAGTCAAATGCTTCCTGAATTCTTTTTGAGTTCTTCCTTCTGGCCAAATCACAGCTGATAGATTATAAAGTGTTCTTGATTATGCTCCATGTATCTTTTCAGACTTTTGTCTTTATGTTTCCTAAACTAAAGTCCACTTAAAGAGGCTGCCAGGAGTTCAATCCTGCGTTTTACTGGTATCAACTAGTTGGGCTTCAAGATCTGCCATCACCTTACTTGTATCATATGACTCTTGCTTTCAAAATGTATTTTAGGAGCCTTATTATATGTGTGTATTGGGCTTTCCAGGTGGCTCCGAGGTAAAGAATCCACCTGCCAGTGCAGGAGACACAGGTTCAATTATTGGGTCAGAAAAATTCCCTAGAGAAGAAAATGGCAAGCCACTCCAGGATTGTTGCCTGGGAAATTCCATGGACATAGTAACCTGGCAGGCTATAGTCCATGGTGTCACAAAAGAACCGGTGTGACTTAGTGACTAAATAAGAACAACAACAGCTTACCTTTTGAAAGTAATTCATTAACTCATACCATTTTAGAATAGGCATAGTATGTATATATGCCTATATCTGTTTATACATTAGGTATGCATTTGTTTATACATTATGTATGCATGTGTGAGTACACACTCAATCGCTCAGTTGCATTTTACTCTTCATGACCCCAAGGACTGCAGGCTGCCAGGGTCCTCTGTCCATGGAATTTTCAAGGCAAGAATATTGGAGTGGCTTACCATTTCCTCCTCCAGGGGATCTTGATGACCCAGGAATTGAATCCACACCTCATGTGTCTCTTGCATTGGCAGGTGGTTTCTTTATCACTGAGCCACCTGGGAAGCCATTTGTGTGTATATATTAATACATATATATATTATGGCAAGAATACACAGAAGAACTGTACAAAAAAGATCTTCACAACCCAGATGATCATGATTGTGTGATCACTCACCTAGAGCCAGACATCCTGGAATGTGAAGTGATGTGGGCTTTAGGAAGCATCACTACAAACAAAGCTAGTGGAGGTGATGGAATTCCAGTTGAGCTATTTCAAATCCTGAAAGATGATGTTGTGAAAGTGCTACACTCAGTAGGCCAGCAAATTTGGAAAACTCAGCAGTGACCACAGGACTTGAAAAGGTCACTGTTCATTCCAATCCCAAAGAAAGGCAATGCCAAAAAGTGTTCAAACTACTGCACAGTTGCACTCATCTCACATGTTAGTAAAGTAATGCTTAAAATTCTCCAAGCCAGGCTTCAATGATGTGTGAACTGTGAATTTCCAGATGTTCAAGCTGGTTTTAGAAAAGGCAGAGGAAGGAGAGATAAAATTGCCAACATCTACTGGATCATTGAAAAAGAAAGAGAGTTCCAGAAAAACATCTATTTCTGCTTTATTGACTATGCCAAAGCCTTTGACTGTGTGGATCACCACAAACTGTGGAAAATTCTTAAACATATGGGAATACCAAACCATCTGACCTGCTTCTTGAGAAATCTGTATGCAGGTCTGGAAGCAACAATTAGAACTGGACATGGAAAAACAGACTGGTTCCCAATAGGAAAAGAAGTACGTCAAAGCTGTATATTGTCACCCTGATTATTTAACTTATATGCAGAGTACATCATGAGAAACGCTGGGCTGGAGGAAGCACAAGCTAGAATCCAAATTGCGGGGAGAAATATCAATAACCTCAGATATGCAGATGACACCACCGTTATAGCAGAAAGTGAAGAAAAACTAAATAGCCTCTTGATGAAAGTAAAAGAGGAGGGTGAAAAAGTTGGCTTAAGGCTCAGCATTCAGGAAACTAAGATCATGGCTTCCAGTTCCATCACTTCATGTCAAATAGATGGGAAAACAATGGAAACAGTGGCAGATTTTATTTTTCAGGGCTCCAAAATCATTGCAGATGGTGATTGCAGCCATAAAATTAAAAGACGCTTACTCCTTGGAAGAATAGTTATGACCAACCTAGACAGCATATTAAAAAGCAGAGATGTTACTTTGCCAACAAAGGTCTGTCTAGTCAAGGCTATGTTTTTTCCAGTAGTCATGTATGAGAGTTGGACTCTAAAGAAAACTGTGTTGAAAAATTGATGCTTTTGAACTGTGGTTTTGAAGAAGACTCTTGAGAGTCCCTTGGACTGCAAGGGGATCCAATCAGTCCATCCTAAAGGAGATCAGTCCTGGATGTTTATTGGAAGAACTGATGTTGAAGCTGAAACTCCAGTTGTTTGGCTACATGATGCAAAGAACTGACTCATTGGAAAAGACCCTGATGCTGGGAAAGATTGAAGGCAGGAGGAGAAGGGGACAACAAAGGATGAAATGGTTAGATGGCATCACCGACTCAGTGGAGATGAGTTTGGGTGAACTCTGGGAGTTGGTGATGGACAAGGAGGCCTGGCGTGCTGCAGTCCATGGGGTCGCAAAGAGTCTGACACGACTGAGTGAGTGAACTGAGCTGAGTACAATAAGAAAACATTTTTCTTTTTTAAAATATTGAGTTAGAACTTAAGAATTCAGTGTATTTTATCTCATCTTCATTCTGTTGTTGTCCATTCATCTCTAGGCAGAAATTGTGAGCCACTATTATTTTTTCATTTTTTCCTAGTGTCTTCATTTTGACAAGACTTAAGGTTACCCTTCATATTACTTTCTTTTTTATTTAGTTAATTCTGCTCTTTATTCAATGTGATAAATATATAAATTCTACTACTCAATTTTAGGAATAATACTTTTCTATTTTGGGGAGACTTTTCACCACAACTTGCATCACAAGAAAGCTTCCATTCATCTCATTTTGTCTTTTTATCTTATTTTCATCCTTTATTTCCTATTTAATATTATTGAGGTCACAGCATAAGCATTCTTTTTTTTTTTTTTTTTTTTTTTTTTTTTTTTTTTTTTTTTTTTTTTTTTTTTTTTGCATGCATGTTAAGTTTTTTTTTTTTTTTTTTTTTTTTTTTTTTTTAATATTATTTTATTAGTTGGAGGCCAATCACTTTACAACATTTCAGTGGGTTTTGTCATACATTGACATGAATCAGCCATATAGTTACATGTATTCCCCATCCCGATCCCCCCTCCCACCTCCCTCCCCACCCGACTCCTCAGGGTCCTCCCAGTGCACCAGGCCCGAGCACCTGACTCATGTATCCCACCTGGGCTGGTGGTCCGTTTCACCATAGATAATATACATGCTGTTCTTTCAAAACATCCCACCCTCACGTTCTCCCCCAGAGTTCAAAAGTCTGTTCTGTATTTCTGTGTCTCTTTTTCTGTTTTGCATATAGGGTTATCGCCACCATCTATCTAAATTCCGTATATATGTGTTAGTATACTGTAATGTTCTTTATCTTTCTGACTTACTTCACTCTGTATAATGGGCTCCAGTTTCATCCATCTCATTAGAACTGATTCAAATGAATTCTTTTTAACGGCTGAGTAATATTCCATGGTGTATATGTACCACAGCTTCCTTATCCATTCATCTGCTGATGGGCATCTAGGTTGCTTCCATGTCCTGGCTATTATAAACAGTGCTGCGATGAACATTGGGGTGCACGTGTCTCTTTCAGATCTGGATTCCTCAGTGTGTATGCCCAGAAGTGGTATTGCTGGGTCATATGGCAGTTCTATTTCCAGTTTTTTAAGAAATCTCCACACTGTTTTCCATAGTGGCTGTACTAGTTTGCATTCCCACCAACAGTGTAAGAGGGTTCCCTTTTCTCCACACCCTCTCCAGCATTTATTGCTTGTAGACTTTTGGATAGCAGACAAAGGAGGCAAGGATATACAATGGAAAAAAGACAATCTCTTTAACAAGTGGTGCTGGGAAAACTGGTTAACCACTTGTAAAAGAATGAAACTAGAACACTTCCTAACACCATACACAAAAATAAACTCAAAATGGATTAAAGATCTAAATGTAAGACCAGAAACTATAAAACTCCTAGAGGAGAACATAGGCAAAACACTCTCCGACATAAATCACAGCAAGATCTTCTATGACCCACCTCCCAGAATATTGGAAATAAAAGCAAAAATAAACAAATGGGACTTAATGAAAATTAAAAGCTTTTGCACAACAAAGGAAACTATAAGTAAGGTGAAAAGACAGCCCTCAGATTGGGAGAAAATAATAACAAATGAGGAAACAGACAAAGGATTAATCTCAAAAATATACAAGCAACTCCTGAAGCTCAATTCCAGAAAAATAAACGACCCAATCAAAAAATGGGCCAAAGAACTAAACAGACACTTCTCCAAAGAAGACATACAGATGGCTAACAAACACATGAAAAGATGCTCAACATCACTCATCATCAGAGAAATGCAAATCAAAACCACAATGAGGTACCATAAGCATTCTTTAAAACATTCTCTTTTCTACATTCAATTATTTGAAAACTGCTTTGCCCTATCTCTCAAGTGTAGTATTTTCTTTTCGTATATTGCAGAATTCTTTCATAGGCAGTAAAAATAATTTCATTTTGTGGAGATATTTCTGCCCAGTTTCCAAGACCAGCTGTGCTTCATCCACCTATTTATAGTTAATTCACAATAAATTTTCAGCCCTGAGTTTAGGCAATATCTACCATATATAACTTTTCAGAACTCAAATTTCATTTATATAAAAAACAAACTTCATGAAATGTTGAATAAGGCTTTGTTTTCCTCTGTCCTGTTTTCTTTTTTTTTTTTTTTTTTTTTTTTTTTTAAATATTATTTTATTAGTTGGAGGCCAATCACTTTACAACATTTCAGTGGGTTTTGTCATACATTGGCATGAATCAGCCATATAGTTACACGTATTCCCCATCCCGATCCCCCCTCCCACCTCCCTCCCCACCCGAATCCTCAGGGTCCTCCCAGTGCACCAGTCCCGAGCACCTGACTCATGTATCCCACCTGGGCTGGTGGTCCGTTTCACCATAGATAGTATACATGCTGTTCTTTCAAAACATCCCACCCTCACGTTCTCCCCCAGAGTTCAAAAGTCTGTTCTGTACTTCTGTGTCTCTTTTTCTGTTTTGCATATAGGGTTATCGCCACCATCTATCTAAATTCCGTATATATGTGTTAGTATACTGTAATGTTCTTTATCTTTCTGGCTTACTTCACTCTGTATAATGGGCTCCAGTTTCATCCATCTCATTAGAACTGATTCAAATGAATTCTTTTTAACGGCTGAGTAATATTCCATGGTGTATATGTACCACAGCTTCCTTATCCATTCATCTGTGGATGGGCATCTGGGTTGCTTCCATGTCCTGGCTATTATAAACAGTGCTGCGATGAACATTGGGGTGCACGTGTCTCTTTCAGATCTGGATTCCTCAGTGTGTATGCCTAGAAGTGGTATTGCTGGGTCATATGGCAGTTCTATTTCCAGTTTTTTAAGAAATCTCCACACTGTTTTCCATAGTGGCTGTACTAGTTTGCATTCCCACCAACAGTGTAAGAGGGTTCCCTTTTCTCCACACCCTCTCCAGCATTTATTGCTTGTAGACTTTTGGATAGCAGCCATCCTGACTGGCGTGTAATGGTACCTCATTGTGGTTTTGATTTGCATTTCTCTGATGACGAGTGATGTTGAGCATCTTTTCATGTGTTTGTTAGCCATCTGTATGTCTTCTTTGGAGAAATGTCTGTTTAGTTCTTTGGCCCATTTTTTGATTGGGTCGTTTATTCAACGTAATACACCACATTAACAAATTGAAAGATAAAAACCATATGATTATCTCAATAGATGCAGAGAAAGCCTTTGACAAAATTCAACACTCATTTATGATTAAAACTCTCCAGAAAGCAGGAATAGAAGGAACATACCTCAACATAATAAAAGCTATATATGACAAACCCACAGCAAGCATCACCCTCAATGGTGAAAAATTGAAAGCATTTCCTCTGAAATCAGGAACAAGACAAGGATGCCCACTCTCACCACTACTATTCAACATAGTGTTGGAAGTTTTGGCCACAGCAATCAGAGCAGAAAAAGACATAAAAGGAATCCAGATAGGAAAAGAAGATGTCCTGTTTTCTTGAGTTTTGTGAGTGTTTCTGTTTTCCAGATGAACGTGCTCACTCCAACAACGCCACCCTGGGTTGGCATATTATGTGATGTATTTCTGTCATTTGGGTACAACTTGCACAGGTTTTGGAAGCAAATGATTAATCTCATCTCTTTCCCTCATGACAGCATTTAGAGCCAATTTCAGAAAATAAACATAGGTTGCCAACAGATGGCGATTCAAACAAAAATATCAGCTTGGTTACTTATCAATCAAATTAAAAAATGCAACCTGCATCTGGACTCTAATGTTTTCCTTCTCCTCTGCCCAAATAATGCTTCCACTGTCCTTGCAGGTAAGGATTGGACAACTGGAAGTGCCACCTTGGGGCAGGTGAATGACCATGTGGCAAAGGAGAAGAAAAATGTATGTTTAAAACAGAGCTCAAAAGGAATTGCTTTTCTCCTGCACAGGCTTTCTCCCAGTCTCATCAATAAGATAATCAGAGAGAATGAATGGACCTGGAAGTGTTATTTCTTTACCTGTCTGTTCCAAGGAGTGAAAATTTTATTATTTTTTTAGGAACCAGGAGGATTGGGGATAATTACTCTCCCCCATTGCACAATGAATCATTTATTTTTAATTAGTAATGGGGATATTGAGTGACACTTTGCAGCAGGGTAAGCCTGCAAGGGTGCCTGAAGCGTGTGTCATGAAAGGACTTTTAGCAAGCAGTGTGTGTGTGTGTGTGTGTGTGTGTGTGATTATTTTAGGGTTGTGAGAGGATATTTTTTTCCTTCTAGCTCCAAAGCATAATTCCATCTTTCAGTTGTGGAGCTACACTTGTTTAAAATATGTAAACAAGGATCATGAAAATTGTTGCCATATTTCAACTGAATATATTGTATTTATTTTTTAAAGATTTTTTGGTGTGGACCATTTTTAATATTTTTTATTGACTTTGTTACAATATTGCTTCTGTTTTATTTTTTCTTTTAAAGCTACAACTCATGTGGGATATTACCAGGGATCAAACCTGCACCCCCTGCATTGGAAGGGAAAATCTTAACCCTGGACCGCCAGAGATTTACATTGAGCTGTTAATGAAACAAGTAATAAACCACAAAATTTGAGTTGTGAAACACTATTGTATGTAACGTAGCTATTTTTTTCTCTTCTCACCTCCTTTAATGTTTAAACCCCAGCACATAAGTCATTGTCCATCCTCTTCAATGTTATTCGCTCTCAGATAAATGTGGTCTACTTGTCTGTAGTTGCCTGCAATTACTTCTAACACTATTGTCTGGGAGTGATTATTAAGGCTATTCAAATATTTGTATGTAACTGTTATTTCTTCCTTGTTTTTAAAGCCTAAACTCAGCAGTCCAATTTTCTTTCATCTTCCTGCACATAATGTGCTTTCAAGCCCTCTGTCCTTCTGCACCACATTAACGTTCATTAATTTTCCTCTGAAAGTGTAATTCCAAGAACTCACCGTAGTGCTACAGCTATTATCTGGCAAGAACATAGCATAATTTTGTACATTGTGATTTTACTAATAAAACCTGAGAGGATGAAATAGCAAAACTTTTAAAGACCACTTCTAGTGTTACTCTCTTTATATTATAAAATCTATCATTAAAGCCTAGTTAACTAAATAAAATTTTCACTTACTTTTTGCCATTGTATTATAAAAACTATAAGGTTAATGATTGTATTTAATAATAATTTCATTAAAAATTTCCACATTAATCAAAGCTAATATATTTTATAATTTTAAATGTTTAGAATACTTAACTTTGGGTCATATAAATTTAATATGATAATTTATGAGAGTAACTGTTTATGTTATGCCTTATCTCATTTTCTGAAACTTTTAATATGAGATTTCAAAACTCACTTTTTATCTTTGGGGTTTAAGTACATTTTATTAATTGGATATTGATATTATTAATTAATATTAATAATAAAATCAATATTAATTTTATTCACCAGATTACAGACTTCACTGCTTCCCTGGTAGCTGAGTTGGTAAAGAATCTGCCTGCAATGCAGGAGACCCAGCTTTGATTCCTGGTTTGGGAAGATTCCATGAAGAAGGGATAGGCTACCCACTCTAGTATTCTTGTACTTCTCTGGTAGTTCAGATGGTAAAGAATCCACCTGCAATGCGGGAGACGTGGGTTCGATCCCTGGGTTGGGAAGACCCCATTCACTCTTCTTGTCTGGAGAATCCCCATGGACAGAGGAGCCTGGCAGGCTATAGTCCATGGGCTTGCAAAGAGTTGGACATGACTGAATGACTAAGGACAGCACACATAGACTTCATTCATTTTTGTAGAAGTATTTACATTAATTATGAGTAGGTGACAGCAACAGATTATGTTTTACTGTTTATAAAATATATTTCATTCTCATCATCTCATTTAACTACCAAACTGTCCCCTTAAAATAATAATTTTGTTTTCATAATAGAGATGGGCAGACAGTAGCTAGTAAGTGTCTGAGTTAGGAAGACTTTGGCATGGCTCATTCAATCCACATCCTATAGTTTTCCTTCTGCCACTGGGACCCCTTTGGACTGTGGATTTGAATTTGTCAATTCATTCTCAGTGTCTTCTTGGGTCATTAATGGTGTTAGCTGCGGGTCATGGGGTGCTGGTTCTTCCTGGGCTACAGTGAGTTCCAAGTCCTGGGTCATGGACAAAGTGCTTTTTGGACTAGCTGGCCTGGTTTGGCTGTGTGGGCTCTGTAACAGCATTTTGCAAACTGGCTAAGTTTCAAGATTGGTTTTTAGTTAATGGTCGCTGTTCGTACATTAGCTGCATGAAGAGTTCTTAAGCACCCAGCTTGTCTTTATCCAGAAATTATCTCCTTAAATATTAAATGACAAAGGACAAGCTTTTTTAAATTTTCAGAGTTGCCTATTTGTTTACTTTCTCTGTTTGCTCTGTTTAAAGGAGTGAAGATTTTTTGTTTGTTTGTTTTCTATTAAGTTGTCATAGCTGGTAAAGTAGCTGTAGTGTCCTCATCTTTTCACTTACTTGATTTGTTTCAGGGGGTGTACAGTGGGCCTGCCAATTGTAGGCAGCTTAAGAAATCATCTTCATATCTATTTTCTTCCAAACATTTACTCTTAGATGACCAGTAGGAGCATTGTGTTGAATGTATATATTTTATGTAAGTGATCAAAACTTTGCTAAAATGTGATGGTGCATACTAATTTTCAACTCCACTCGTGAGATCCTGGATTTGTTATCTTAGACTAGGTTTAAGTCTTAAGATTTTTAAACATCAAAATGTAGAAGCAAGCATGCTATTTTAAACTTTAGCGTGCTTCACTAGCCAAGTTTTTAAAAAAATTTTATATTTTATATTGGAGTATAGCTGATTAACAAGGCTGTAATAAGTTCAGGTGTAGAGCAAAGTGATTCATTTGTACATGTATCTGTTCTTTTTCAAATTCTTTTCCCACTTAGGTTGCTACATAATGCTGAGCAGCATTCCCTGTTCATCAGCCAAACTTTTGACCAGGCTAATTCAGTTTATGCTCAAGTGGGGCCTGGGAGAGATGAGAGGGTTTTGCTGTTTTCTCTCATGAGGAACTTCCACTTTACTGAAGGTGGAATAGTACCTAGGAAGGGATTTATGGCTCTCTTAAAGGCCTCTTGGAAAAATGAAATTTCCACCCATTCAAATTCTTCTCTTCTCCTGGGACTGAAATTTCACCAATTAAAGATTGATAGCCACAGAAATTACTTTAATACAATTGATTTATTCAGATTCTTCCACCTATTCCCCCAACCTCACATCCTGCTGTTATACCTAGCTGGGATTTTCTGGCTCTGAGAGAATGGAAATGTTATAGGAAAAGAGGAGGGACAATTTTAGAGTATAGTGTTAAGTATTAAAAGGAGGGGGTGCACAGTGCTTTCAAGTTTTTGTTTTGGCAGACAAAATATAAATTAATATAGAAAAGAGAAAACTCACCAATTGAAGTTCTGTTAATCTCAGATAAATTATGACTGTTACTAGAGATAGTTCAGTTCAGTTGCTCAGCTGTGCCCGACTCTTTGGAACCCCATGAACCGCAGCACGCCAGGCCTCCCTGTCCATCACCAACTCCCAGAGTCCACCCAAACCCATATCCATTGATTTGGTGATGCCATCCAACCATCTCATCCTCTGTTGTTCCCTTCTCCTCCTGCCTTCAATCTTTTCCAATGAGTCAGCTCTTCGCATCAGGTGTCTAAAGTATTGTCCAAAGTTTCAGCTTCAACATCAGTCCTTCCAATGAACACCCAGGACTGATCTCCTTTAGGATGGACTGGTTGGATCTCCTTGCAGTCCAAGGGACTCTCAAGAGTCTTCTACAACACCACAGTTCAAAAGCATCAATTCTTCGGCACTTAGCTTTCTTTAGAGTCTAACTCTCACATACATAAATAACCACTGGGAAAACCATAACCTTGACTAGACAGACCTTTGTTAACAAAGTAATGTCTCTGCTTTTTAATATGCTATCTAGGTTGGTCATAACTTTCCTTCCAAAGAGTAAGCATCTTTTAATTTCATGGCTGCAATCATCATCTGCAGTGATTTTGGAGCCCAAAAAAATAAAGTCTGCCACTCTTTCCACTGTTTCCCCATCTATCTGCAGCGGAGTGATGGGACTGAATGCCATGATATTAGTTTTCTGAGTGTTGAGCCTTAAGCCAACTTTGTCACTCTCCTCTTTCACTTTCATCAAGAGGCTCTTTATTTCTTCTTCACATTCTGTCATAAGGGTGGTGGCATCTGCATATCTGAGGTTATTGATATTTCTCCTGACAATCTTGATTCCACCTTGTGCTTCCTCCAGCTAGAGACAGAGACATTATTTATTCATTTTTTGATTCCTTAGCAAGTCAAAAAGTAATCCACTTTGCTAATGTTAAGTACATCCCACTTAAATAAAACAAAATTTTGTCCAGGTCCAATTCTACAAAGTGGATTCTGCTTCTACAATTATGAATATTAGATGGAACTTTAGCTGTAAATGTTAATTCATTCCTGCTGTTAAGATACTGTCTCTCT
The DNA here is from genome assembly GCF_963930625.1 of Muntiacus reevesi. Taxonomy (NCBI): domain Eukaryota; kingdom Metazoa; phylum Chordata; class Mammalia; order Artiodactyla; family Cervidae; genus Muntiacus; species Muntiacus reevesi. Next base: position 47,789,102 of record NC_089269.1, on the reverse strand, counting down.
TTAATAATAGTTGATCAACTTCATTTTATACAGGAATCTTATAATAAAATTAATAGTAGAAAATGACCAATATATCATGGGTGGAGACAAATGCTGTTTGAAGCGAGATATCTAGAATAGTCAAATTTATAGAGTCAGAAAGTACATTTGCAGAGGCCAGGGGCTAGAATGAGAAAGGGGGGAGGGGAAATGGGGAATTAATATTTAATGGGGAAAGAGTTTCAACTTAGAAAGGTGAACATTTGGGAGATGGTGAGAGTGGCACAACAATATGAATATACTTACTGTCACCGAGCTATACAGTTAAACATGGTAAAAATAGTATGTTGTGACTCTTACCACAATGAAACACATTAAAAAATATTAGAGAATGAGTGAATCAAACCTTTATCAAAACTAGTTTTACTGGAGCCTGTATATGTACCCAAAACAACAAATGAAAATGAAACTGTGATATGGTGTGATTTCAGAATTAATTGTAAAACACTGGAATTGGACTTCCTTACATCAGGTTCTCTCACCCAGGGCTGATGTTATGTCCATCTTCCAGTGAAACAGAGCAGGACCCTGTAGTCCTTCCCCTCCCATGTTCTCTGCCTGCTTTTGGTTGGTGGAAAAACTTTGGTTAAAAGAATAAGTTTAATAAGAGCAGCGAGAAAATTCAGAAACAAAGAAAAGCAGTCAAACAAGATGAAATAATAACAGTCTAGTCAGTAAGCCAAGTCAAAGATATTAACTTTTTCTCAAAGTCTATAGATATTAATGATATTATGAGCCATATCTTGTGAGCTGTCTTATAGATACTGAAACACTCATCAGGTGGAAGAAGTTAATTACATCTGACCAGAAAGTGAAGAAGAACTAAAGAGCCTCTTGATGAAAATGAAAGAGGACAGTGAAAAAGTTGGCTTAAAGCTCAACATTCAGAAAACGAAGATCATGGCATCTAGTCCCATCACTTTATGGCAAATAGATGGGGAGACAGTGGAAACAAGGGCAGACTTTATTCTGGGGGCTCCAAAATCACTGCAGATAGTGACTGCAGCCATGAAATTAAAGACGCTTACTCCTTGGAAGGAAAGTTATGACCAACCTAGACAGCGTATTAAAAAGCAGAGACATTACTTTATCAACAAAGTTCCATCTAGTCAAGGCTATGGTTTTTCCAGTGGTCATGTATGGATGTGAGAGTTGAACTCTAAAGAAAGCTGAGTGCTGAAGAATTGATGCTTTTGACGTGTGGTGTTGGAGAAGACTCTTGAGAGTCTCTTGGGCTGTAAGGAGATCAAATCCTAAAGGAAATCAGTCCTGAATATTCATTGGAAGGACTGATGCTGAAGCTGAAACTCCAATACTTTGGCTTCCTGATGCAAAGAGCTGACTCATTTGAAAAGACCCTGATGCTGGGAAAGATTGAAGGCAGGAGGAGAAGGGGACGACAGAGGTGGACTGGGGGGACTCCGAGAGTTGGTGATTGACAGGGAGGCCTGGCGTGCTGTGTTTCATGGGGTCACAAAGTGTTGGACACAACTGAGCGACTGAACTGAACTGAACTGAACTGAAGACTGTATTCATAACATAAGCTGCTACAATTCCAAGAACTGGTCTCACAAAACTGGGAACAAACCTACCCTGGACCTGAAGACAAACTGTACCTAGATCAACAGATGAAGTGAAGTGAGAGTCGCTCAGTCCTGTCCGACTCTTTGCGACTCCTTGGAATTCTCCAGGCCAGAATACTGGAGTGGATAGCCTTTCCCTTCTCCAGGGGATCTTCCCAACCCAGGGATTGAACCCAGGTCTCCTGCATTCCGGGCCGATTCTTTACCAACTGAGCTATCAGGGAATCCCCACATCAGTCAAGGTAACAGTGGTCAAATCACCACATGACCAATGTCAAGAGGACTGGCAGAGCTGACTGTACTGTTTCTGCATGGAGCCAGCTCCCTCCATATATAAAAGTTCTTGCCCATTGATTCTCAGTGTTGGGGATTCGGCCTTGGATGGGGCGTGGAATCCACCCCTTGACCTCATTGCTGGCATCCAAAATAAAGCAAACTTTCCTTTCCACCAGCCTTGCCTCTAGATTGGCTTTAGAGCAGTGAGCAGCCTTACCTCAATCACTTTCTGTTACACAAGTTGTCATATCACCTCAAATTTCAAAGTCAATGCATTGATGAGAATGAAGAGGACGGGATTATATCACATATCTTGCAATTAAAGTTACTGAAATCCTTCTTTGTATTGCTTCTTCCTTCTCCAAATTTCCATTTCCCTTGGAGATTTCCACTTGATTTCTTCTCATTTGCCAGTGTCTTTGCCCTTTCAGCTCCTACTTTCCATCCTTCTCCTCTGCTTCCTCTGTGAGATTCTCTCCACCCTTGCTTGTCCAACCTTTTTTCTTCCCTTCTGGGCTCTTTCCTCTACAACATGTCCTATTACCCATGTTGTTACAGGTAAGTTAATTTATAATTCTCTGTTTCCCAAAGTTTTACCTGCATGACTCATTCATCTCAGAAAAGGAGCAATCGCTCAGAGGTACCCATTTTTTTTCTTAAAAAATTTTTTTTCCATTTATTTTTATTAGTTGGAGGCTAATTACTTTACAATATTGTAGTGGTTTTTGCCATACATTGACATGAATCAGTCATGGATTTACATGTGTTCCCCATCCTGATCTCTCCTCCAACCTCCCTCCCTATCCCATCCCACTGGGTCTTCCCAGTGCACCAGCCCTGAGCACTTGTCTCATGAATCAACCTGGCTGGTGATCTGTTTCACCCTTGATAATATACATGTTTTGATGCTGTTCTCTCAAAACATCCCACCCTTGCCTTCTCCCACAGAGTCCAAAAGTCTGTTCTGTACATTTGTGCCTCTTTTTCTGTTTTGCGTATAAGGTTATCATTACCATCTTTCTAAATTCCATATATATGTGTTAGTGTGCTGTAATATTCCTTATCTTTCTGGCTTACTTCACTCTGTATAATGGGCTCCAGTTTCATCCATTTCATTAGAACTGATTCAAATGAATTCTCTTTAATGGCTGAGTAATATTCCATGGTGTATATGTACCACAGCTTCTTTATCCATTCATCTGCTGATGGGCATCTAGGTTGCTTCCATGTCCTGGCAATTATAAACAGTGCTGCGATGAACATTGGGGTGCACATTCTCTTTCAGATCTGGTTTCCTTGGTGTGTATGCCCAGAAGTGGGATTGCTGGGTCATATGGCAGTTCTATTTCCAGTTTTTAAAGAAACCTCCACACTGTTCTCCATAGTGGCTGTACTCATTTGCATTCCCACCAACAGTGTAAGAGGGTTCTCTTTACTCCACACCCTCTCCAGCACTTATTGCTTGTAGACTTTTGGATAGCAGCCATCCTGACTGGCGTGAAATGGTACCTCATTGTGGTTTTGATTTGCATTTCTCTGAAAATGAGTGATGTTGAGCATTTTTCATGTGTTTGTTAGCCATCTGTATGTCTTCTTTGGAGAAATGTCTGTTTAGTTCTTTGGCCCATTTTTTGATTGGGTCATTTATTTTTCTGGAATTGAGCTGCTGGAGTTGCTTGTATATTTTTGAGATTAATCCTTTGTTGCTTCGTTTGCTATTATTTTCTCCCATTCTGAGGGCTGTCTTTTCACCTTGCTTATACTTTCCTTTGTTGTGCAAAAGCTTTTAAGTTTCATTAGGTCCCATTTGTTTATTTTTGCTTTTATTTCCAATATTCTGGGAGGTGGGTCATAGAGGATCCTGCTGTGATTTATGTCAGAGAGGGTTTTGCCTATGTTCTCCTCTAGGAGTTTTATAGTTTCTGGTCTTACATTTAGATCTTTAATCCATTTTGAGTTTATTTTTGTGTATGGTGTTAGAAAGTGTTCTAGTTTCATTGTTTTACAAGTGGTTGACCAGTTTTCCCAGCACCACTTGTTAAAGAGGTTGTCTTTTTCCCATTGTACATCCTTGGCTCCTTTGTCAAAGATAAGGTTTCCATAGGTTCATGGATTTATCTCTGGGCTTTCTATTTTGTTCCATTGATCTATATTTCTGTCTTTGTGCCAGCACCATACTTTCTTGATAACTGTGGCTTTGTAGTATAGTCTGAAGTCAGGCAGGTTGATTCCTCCAGTTCCATTCTTCTTTCTCAAGATTGCTTTGGCTATTCAGGGGTTTTTGTATTTCCATACAAATTGTGAAATTATTTGTTCTAGTTCTGTGAAAAATACTGTTGGCAGCTTAATAGGGATTGCATTGAATCTATAGATTGCTTTGGGTATATAGTCATTTTGACAATATTGATTCTTCCAATCCATGAACACGGTATATTTCTCCATCTGTTTGTGTACTATTTAATTTCTTTCATCAGTGTTTTATGGTTTTCTATGTATAGGTCTTTTGTTTCTTTAGGTAAATATACTCCTAATTATTTTATTCTTTTTGTTGCAATGGTGAATGGTATTGTTTCCTTAGTTTCTCTTTCTGTTTTCTCATTATTAGTGTACTGGAATGCAAGGGATTTCTGTGTGTTAATTTTATATCCTGCAACTTTACTATATTCATTGATTAGCTCTAGTAATTTTCTGGTAGAGTCTTTAGGGTTTTCTATGTACAGGATCATGTCGTCTGCAAACAGTGAGAGTTTTACTTCTTCTTTTTCAATCTGGATTTCTTTTACTTCTTTTTCTCCTCTGATTGCTGTGGCCAAAACTTCCAAAACTATGTTGAATAGTAGTGGTGAGTGTGGGCACCCTTGTGTTGTTTGATTTAGGGGAAATGCTTTCAGTTTTTCACCATTGAGGGTAATGCTTGCTGTGGGTTTGTCATATATAGCTTTTATTATGTTGAGGTATGTTCCTTCTATGCCTGCTTTCTGGAGAGTTTTTATCATAAATGGATGTTGAATTTTGTCAAAGGCTTTTTCTGCATCTACTGAGATAATCATATGGTTTTTATTTTTCAATTTGTTAATGTGATGTGTTACATTGATTGATTTGTGGATATTAAAGAATCCTTGCATTCCTGGGATAAAGCCCACTTGGTCATGATGTTTGATTTTTTAAATATGTTGTTGGATTCTGTTTGCTAGAATTTTGTTAAAGATTTTTGCATCTATATTCATCAGTGATATTGGCCTGTAGTTTTCATTTTTTGTGGCATCTTTGTCTGGTTTTGGTATTAGGGTGATGGTGGCCTCAAAGAATGAGTTTGGAAGTTTACCTTCCTCTGCAATTTTCTGGAGAAGTTTGAGTAAGATAGGTGTTAGCTCTTCTCTAAATTTTTGGTAGAATTCAGCTGTGAAGCCATCTGGTCCTGGGCTTTTGTTTGCTGGAAGATTTCTGATTATGGTTTTGATTTCCTTGCTTGTGATGGGTCTGTTAAGATCTTCTATTTTTTCCTGGTTCAGTTTTGGAAAGTTATACTTTTCTAAGAATTCGTCCATTTCTTCCAAGTTGTCCATTTTATTGGCATAGAGCTGCTGATAGTAGTCTCTTATGATCCTTTGTATTTCAGAGTTGTCTGTTGTGATCTCTCCATTTTCATTTCTAATTTTGTTAATTTGATTCTTCTCCCTTTGTTTCTTAATGAGTCTTGCTAACGGTTTGTCAATTTTATTTATTTTTTCAAAAAACCAGCTTTTAACTTTGTTGATTTTTGCTATGGTCTCTTTAGTTTCTTTTGCATTTATTTCTGCCCTAATTTTTAAGATTTCTTTCCTTCTACTAACCCTGGGTTTCTTCATTTCTTCATTCTCTAGTTGCTTTAGGTGTAGAGTTAGGTTATTTATGAGGTACCCATTTTTTAAAAGTCCAGCTGAAGGCGGTAGATGGCTGTTGTGTAACCCTCCTTCATTTGAACTTTGGGAGGCCCAGAGCCAGGTGGGTCTGAGAAAAATATCTGCCATCCTTCCTTTCAAGGACCTCATGGTAGAATTTAAGTGATTCAAGTTTTATTCAGGTTAAAAATAAGAATACTTTTGTTCTAATGGTGGGTCAAAGACCTAGGCAAAGTAACTTTTGATCGGTTGATTTGGTTCCTTTTTAGAAGAAGTGGCGTTCAGTTGAATCATGATGTAAATGGTGTGTTAGCCTCTCAGTCATGTCCATGTGACCCCATGGACTGTAACCTGCGAGGCTCCTCTGCCCATGGGGATTCTCCAGGCAGGAATACCGGAGTGGGTTGCCATGCCCTCCTCCAGGGGATCTTCCTGACCTAGGGATGGAACCCATGTCTCCCACATTATGGGCAGATTATCATTTGAGCCATGGGTATCTCAAAGGTTGAGATGGTTTTAGTGAAAGAGCCGTTCCAATAAACAGAGTCAACAGGAAGTAGAATTTTAGAGTAGGAATCAGCAATGGACCCTTGGAAATGGTGTTAATTCCAGTTGCCAGTGCCCAGAAAGGAAGAGCCGGAGCCTGTGGAGGAGCTTAGTGGTAGGTGAGAAGTTTGGACTTCTTGGCAATGGGAAACCAATGATAGCTGCTGAATACAACAAACTGGTGCTGAACTTTGTGAAAGTGAAAGAAGAGAGTGAAGTTGCTCAATCGTGTCCAACTCTTCGTGACCCTGTGGACTGCAGCCTACTAGGCTCCTCCATTCATGGGATTTTCCAGGCAAGAGTACTGGTGTGGGGTGCCATTGCTTTCTCCAGAACTTTGTGAAGACACACTTAAAGAATTGAAAAATGGGTAGGAAGAAGAAAGAGTTTGGAAGCAGAGATATTAGAAGCCATTGTGATATTGCTGGAAAGACACATGGCTTTTTAATCATTTCTGAACATAGTATAATGATATTTTTCCCCCCAAGTGAAGATTTTCTTTCCTTTCTTTTTTCTTATAAACTGATTTAGAGCTCACTTATTTTGTTTTCCTATTTGAACAGATGTGGTGGTTCATTCATTAATACCTCCCTGAAGTTCAAGCATTTACATGGAAATATGTTTTCGAAGTTTTATATTCCCTTGAAAGGAAATAAAAGGATAAGATTGCAGTACTTCTTGGAATAGTCCTTTGAAAATGAATGAAAGTTGTCAACTGTTTAATTAGCTTTCCTATTAAGAGACGACATCCAGAAAAGTGTTTCTGAGAATATTAGAAAATTAAATGAAACATCTCTCCCCTTTATTTAAATATTACAATATACCACATCACACTGTTATGTTTATGTAGGACATATAAGTTCCTGTTGAATTTTTCACTAAGAGTAGTGAAAATTTAATGTGCAAGACAGGTTTCTACAACTCATGGACTATGATAATTCTGGGGGACTGTTCATTAGACAAACTTTTATTCATATATTTGTGAAATAAAGCCATTGTAAAATAAACTTTGTTAAACTTAAACAATTCTAACATTGTTAGAAGTGAATTTATTTTAAGAAAATGTCATCTTCCATTTAGTAGTAAACTTCAGATTTGAATTTTTTTACTGAATGTAAAATATTTCACAGAAGAGCTCCCTATTCTTGGCACAAGGCTTTAACTGTTCTCTCTTACAGTCATAGAACTGACATTTTGTCTCAATCTTTCAAAGAAAAATCTTAAATGAATCACTAAGTTCTCTTTTGGGTCTCCAATTATCCTGTTTCTTTCTGAAATGTTTTCTTACTTTTTTCTCCCAAGTTACAAATATAAATGCTATTTTTTTTCAGTATATGTTCTTTATCTACATTTGTCTTAGCCTAAATATTTTAATAAGAGTCATATATTTGGATTGAATCAGAATAAAAGTACTTATTTAAATCAGATTCATTTGTTTCACATTGCTTTCAATTTTCAGTTTCCTTTTGTCTTTCAATTTAATATTTGAAATTTATTAAAATAGTTACATGATCTAAAGTTGCCTGGATGCTGCTAAACACACATCATTCAGTGGACAGGGCAGCCTGCAACCAAAGAAAGGGCTCCAAGTGTCCATAGTTCCAAGGCTGAGAAACCCTGATCCAGAGGCTTGGTTAGACTTAGGCTATTCCTTTTACTTTCTTCCCCCACTCCTGCCCTCCCCTCCCATTTCCCAGTCACATAGATGTCTGTGGCTCATTTTGTACCTTTCCTGCCAGACCTGGAATCAGTCATTTCCCTAGCAAATTCTTTCCTTTTAATTCAATATGGTGCTAAAAGCACACAGTCTGAATGCCATTTGCCCTCCTTGCTACTGAGCTGTCATTGTAGACAATTTTAGTAGACAAAACCAGGAAGTTTGTAATTTTTAAAGAGAAAATCATACACTGACTCCCCCCCCCCAGTATTTCTAATTTGAATTTATAGGATTTTATTTTACTTCTTTGAATTTAAGCTTCTCCAGCATCTTAAGCTGAAAATCTTTGTTTTTTATTTACATTATTTGATAACTTTAATAGTTTCAGAATAACAGAGCAAATGCTATTACTAACAACGAGATTACTGAATATAAATTTAAAGATTTTTAAGTAATTTCTTTTCATTTTAGGATTATTTTACCTCCAGGGGTGCGCAGTACACATTCTGTATGTTAAAAATCACTTGAAATAATTCTTTGAGTGGTTACACCACCACCATGAGATTTATTTGCTTCACATTGCTTTCAATTTTCAGATTCCTTATTTCTTTCAATTTAATTTTTGAAATTTATTAAGTTACATGATTACAAATTCAAATATATAAAGGAGGTATATCCTATGCCCTCTGTTCTCCTTGCACTGGTAATGATTTTTACAAATTTTTTATTTATTTTTCCACTCTTAAAGATTGTAAGCAGATGTGGGTAAACACTTGTATATCCCTCTTTCTTATCCAATATATAGCAAGATGAAAATGCCCTGCACTACGTCATACTTGCTTAGAAATTCTAGATTAACTCCTTGTGGGCACACAGGGATCTTCCCCCAATCACTTTAAAGTTGCTTAACTACACAATTATATAGATGTAGCATAGTTTATTCAACCTGTCTACAGTTGGTAGAAATGTGGGTCGTTTTCGATCATTTACCTTTAAAAATAGTGAGGCAATGAATAACTTGCCACTGAATCATTGAGACAGATACTTAAGAAGTATCTTAGTCAAAAAGCAAATTCATGTGAAATTTTCCTAGAGAGTGCCAAATTGCCCTTTCTGGGAACTGTGCCATTTTTCTTTTCTGATGGTGACATCATGAGTCAATCACAGTATTAAACAAATACTTTTCTATGAAAGCTGCACAATGAAAGGCTACTCTCCTCTCCCCTACATGCCTACCCATCAATCCAGTTTTACCTAGATACCTCTGTTACCCAATTTAATTTGGCTTTTTTGAGACAGTCCAGTATCTCTCTCTCTCTCTCTTTTTCTTTTCTTTTTGGTGGCAGACATGTGGGATCTTAGTTCCACACACTACCAGGGAAGCCCCCTTTCTTTAATTCTTTTTATGTGCAGCATCTCTTGCTATCTTTATCTCCTTTCTTTGCACTAGAACCCAACCTTGGGGACAATAACAATCCGGATATTCTACGCCTTTCTGAGCCACTGTTTTCTGCTAAAAGGCGCAACAAAATCATAGCATAAAATATAGAGTCACGTGATCTGACTCAAGCTTTTACCTTGATTTTGTCCTAAGATATTACGTTATTAGACTCTTGCTTATTCTGTCACTTACTTTTTTTTTCCAGTCTACCTTATTCATTCATTTTTTTCATTTATTTTTATTAGTTGGAGGCTAATTATTTTACAATATTGTAGTGGGTTTTGTCATACATTGACATGAATCAGCCATGGATTTACATGTATTCCCCATCCCGATCCCCCCTCCCACCTCCCTCTCCACCCGACTCCTCTGGGTCTTCCCAGTGCACCAGGCCCGAGCACTTGTCTCATGCATCCCACCTGGGCTGGTGATCTGTTTCACTGTAGATAATATACATGCTGTTCTCTCGAAACATCCCACCCTTGCCTTCTCCCACAGAGTCCAAAAGTCTGTTCTGTGTCTGTATCACTTACTTTTATCATTTCACTTGCACCTCTCAGACAGTACTTTGAAGTCTGACACAAGAACCAGGTGACTCTGGATAAATTACTTCTCTTTCCCTCAGTGTCCTCAACTAAAATGTGGGCATAATAGTAGACGGTGATTCCTCATCAGGATTTTGTGAAGATTATGAGAAATAATGCATGTAAAACACTTAGAGGAGAGGCAGTTACACTTAAGTATTAAATAAATTATAATTTTTGTTGTTATTTTTCCATCTCAGTGGGCATGAATTTGGACAGGGAAGCCCATGGAGTTGCAGAGAGTTGAACATGACTGAGCAACTGAACAACAACTTATTAGTGCTAATTATAATGTTAATAATGCCAATCTGTCACAATAGTCCTTCTTGGGTCTCTGGGAGCTCTATAGATGTTCCAAGTGCAGTGGAAGGTATTGGCATACAGAAGAAAAAGTATAAGTTTTAGAGGTTACAAAATCCAGGTCTTAAACTTGACCAGTGGTCATAATTTTTTTTCTTTGTTACAATAAAGTTTATTTAATGGCACCCACGATCATAATTTTAGTTTTTTCTTTTAAACTTCTCTCTACTTCTTTTCTTCTTTCCCAAGGAAATAGTGATATTAAGTGATATATCACTTCCTTGCTTAAGGGAACAATCTGAATCTTATGGGCTTTTAGAAGATGTTCACAAAGGGTTTTAAAATATTAATCCAATACTCAGGCTCTTCATACAGGAATAGTTCTATTTTCTATCTATGCCATAAGAGAGTGTTCAGAAAAGACAAGATGAAAATAGCCTATATCTAAAAAAACATTTGGGCAACTTGCCTGGAACTAGTTAAAAATAAGTGCAGTTTTATTGGTGAGAAGATGTCTCAATTCTCTGTTAGACCCGGGAAAGCAGTTTGGTTCTCTAGGCTTAACATGAATACTTTGTTTTTCTGTAGGTTCATTAATTCTACCATTACTGTTATTTCAAAGATAAAACTTTTCATTGCCCTTGGCTGGACTTGCTATTTACTCTTCTCTACTTTATAGAAGTGACAATTTATTTAATTTTAATTTTTATTTCTATCATGATTATTGTCTTGGCATCCTTCATCATGGCTTTTCCCAACTATTTTCATGACTCTTAGGTCTCCAGTCTGACTCCCTGCATCTCACTCTAAACCCAGATCTGTGAATTTACTATCTGATGACTCTTGGTGTTCTTAGGTATCAGCACAATTCATCCCATCTCCTTTATCCACTCCCTCTGCAAATTCCTGAAAGTTTCTGTGGCTATATCTTTTAATCTTTAAATTTTCAACAGTGACTGGGAAAGTACTTTCTACATAAAGGATACTGAATAGATATTTGCTGACTGTCTGAATAAATACACTGAGTAATGATGTTTCTCTCGAATCAGAAGATCAAAACTTTAAAAAGTTCTTTTTCATGGTACTTTAGATACAATCTTTATTTATTCACTTCTGGTTTTGAAGTTATCTCCAAATTTCTGACTTTCAAATTTCAATTATATAGATTACATTAAGCTTGATGTCAGGAAAATTCTTCTGTTTTGATGCACTGGGTGTGCGCTGACAGAGGAGTATTCTATTGAGTCGTATATAAAATAATGAACAGAATCACACTAATCACTAAGAAGGATCTAGGGTCCACTGTTTTATGACATTTAGGAGCCCTGATGATATTTTAGATTTTTTATTTATTAGAATAAATAAAGAATAAAATAAATAAAGAATAAAAAATACAATAATTTATTAGATTCTTTATTTCGTATTTATTTTAAGTTGGTTGCTTCTCTGCTTGGGAAACCAAGGAAACAGATCTTCCTGGACGAACTGTGCCAACAGTCATCTCTCATTTCTTACTTAAAGCCCGTGTTATGTTCTTTTCTGATGAAACTGAAGAATGGAAAAATACAGGAAGTAATGATAGCCAAAGGCCGCATTAGAGTGATTGTTCTCTGACAATTGTTCTAGGACAATCTCTGCTCTGACAGATGGACTAGGAGCTCAGAAACAGTGAAGTTAGATTAAAGGTGCTTCCCAGCGGGTGCAGTGGTAAAAGAATCCGCCTGCCAATGCAGGAGATGCACATTCTATCCCCGGGTCGGGAAGATCCCCTGCAGGAGGAGATGGCAACTCACTCCAGTATTCTTGCTTGGAGATTTGCATGGACAGAGGAGCCTGGCAGGCTACCGTGCAGGGGATCTCAGAGTCGGACACGACTGAGCACACAGGGTACACGTTTAATAAGAATCGCTGGGTTGCTTTTTTGGGAGCTAACAATTCCTGGTACCTCTCTGGTGGCCCCAGTCTGCGTTATCCCGGTGAAGATACGGGGACAAACAGAGCGGGGGTGGTTCAGAGTGAGATGACTCACGCATAGAGATGCAGGAATTGGAGGCAGATCAAGACCCAAGCTTCTCTGAGCAGTGCCTGTTACGCTGACAGCCTGCAGAGGGCAGCAAGCTTTAGGACATGGCTCCCAAGGTAGTTCAAGGTAGATACTGTTGGCTGCAGTAAAGATGCTACAATACTGATTTCATTCAGAACTTTTTTTCTTCTGCTTTATTAATTAGTCCATTAGTATCAATTAATTAATATATTTAAAAATGCTTATAAAAATGCATCTTTTGTGCCAGATTCTGTGATTTGAATGTCTCCACGCCTAAAATTTACAATGCTTTTCTCATCCTCTTCTTTTACCTCCACTGACCCTTTGATCTGTGATTCCTTTGCTCACTTCTCTTTGGTCCTTTCTACTCTCCTATAAGAATCGGCCATTTACGTCCAACTCCAGGGATCCTCCCAGGGCTTCCGCAGTCTTGTTTACTGCTTGTTTCTCTCTCTCTCTCTTTTTTTCTTCTCTCTCTTTATATATATGAAAAGTGAGAGTTAATTGCTCCATCGTGTCTGACTGTTTGCGACCCTGTGGACTGTAGCCTGCCAAGCGCCCCTGTCTATGAGATTTTCCAGACAAGAACACCGAAGTGGGGAGCCATTTCCTTCTCCAGAGGCTCTTCCAAGACCCAGGGATGGAACCTGTGTCTCCTGCACTGAAGGCAGAGTCTTTCCCATCTGAGCCTCCAGGGAAGCTCCCGCTCCCTCTATGCTTCTGCTGCTGCCCCGTCGCTTCAATCGTGTCTGACTCTGTGGACCCCGTGGGCTGTAGCCTGCCAGGCTCCTCTGTCCATGGGATTTCCCAGCAACAGGACTGGAGTGGACTGCCATGCCCTCCTCCACAGGATCTCCCCAACCCAGGGACTGAACCCGGGTCTGCTACACTGCAGGCAGATTCTTTACCACTGAGTCACCAGGGAAGCCCCTCTCTGAATATGGTTGGCCGAAAACTCTGTTTGATTTTTAAGTAAAAATAAAAGACACATTTTTCATTTTCACCAATAACTTTTTTGAAAAATGTATTCACTAACGATGAATTCTGGGGCCAACCCAACACACACACACACACACACACACACACACACACACACACACATATACGTAGCTTTCTTTCTTTCTACTTCTCTATCTTTTTGGAATTTCTCAAGGTCTGTTTCCAACTCCTTTTCTATTTTCCTGTGAATATCATTCAATAGTATGGCTTAAAATTTTGCCTCAAGGAGGATGAAGACTCATACAGCTTTTATGCCACCTTATTACTTACATTATAGTGTGAGAATTTGGCAATACCATTAAATATTCTCCATAAATATAATTTGCAGTGGCTGTATAGTACTTACTAGAACCATTATAAAAAGTTCCTGTCAGAATTTAGTTCCAGGAAAAATGTCCATAAATGGATTTGGGGAGAGGCAGCATAATATAGTGAAAATTACTCTGGAAAAGGTATTGTAACAAAATGACAGATGGAACATAGGCACCCACCTCCTGCTCTTTCACCACATCCCTAGAAATAATATGGAAAAGAAAAATTCTTTTTTTCTAAACTATAACAATCCTGGAAAAATAAAAACAGATCAATATCAGAGGAGAACAAGAATAAGGCTTCTCGTAGAGATGGAAAGAATCTGCCTGTAGTACAGGAAACCCAGATTCGATCCCTGGGTTGGGAAGATCCCCTGGAGAAGGGCATGGCAACCCACTCCATTATTCTTGTCTGGAGAATCCCATGGACAGAGGAGCCTGGTGGGCTACGGTCCATCGGGGTCACAAAGAGGCGGACACGACTGAGCCACTAACACTTTCACTACAGTTTAAAGATGGGAAGCAGAGAGGACTAGTCACACGCAGGATTGTTGAAATAGCTGGGAGTAATTGTGATAACCTGATGCAATGGTAAGGAGAATAGTTACTTAGGAGCAAGTGGGTGAGCAGGTATCTACCCTCACAAACTTTAGAGGTTCTAAATAGCATATATATATATATATATATATATATAATCCCAGTTTCTGTGGGTTGGGACTCTGGGCACTGCTTCACTGAGATCTGTATTTTAGTGTCTCATCTGAAAGCTTCAGCCAGAGTGCCTGCTGGGGCTGCAGCCTCATCTCAAAGCTCAAATGGAGAAAGATCCTCTTCTGAGTTCACACCAATGTTGATGGAATTAATTTCCTTGTGGCTTATTGGACTGAGGTTTCCCTGGTGGCTCAGAGGGTAAAGTGTCTGCCTGCAATGTGGGAGACCTGGGTTCGATCCCTGGGTTGGGAAGATCCCCCAGAGAAGGAAATGGCAACCCAATCCAGTACCCTTGCCTGGAAAATCCCATGGACAGAGCAGCCTGGTGGGCTACAGTCCATGGCATAGCAGAGTCAGACACGACTGAGCAACTTCACTTTCACTTTTCACTTTCACTTTATTGGACTGAGGGTCTTCGTTTCTTTGGTTGGCCGCTGGCTGGAGTTCCCTGCCATGTGGGTCTCTGCAACGTGGTACTTGTATTTATCAAATCCAGCAAGGGAGAGATCCTCTCACCAAGACAGATGTTACAATGTCATGTAATATAATTACAGAAGTGACATCCTGTCACTGTTGTTCAGTCGCTCAGTTGTGTCTGACTCTTAGAGACTGCATGGACTGCAGTGAACCAGGCTTCCATGTCCTTCCGTAAGTTGCTCCAACTTATGTCCATTGAGTCAGTGATGCCATTCAACCATCTCATCCTCTATCTCCCCCTTCTCCTCTTGCTCTCAGTCTTTCCCAGTATCAGGATCTTTTCCAATGAGTTGGCTCTTTGCATCAGGTGGCCAAAGTATTGAAGCTTCAGCTTCAGTATCAGTCCTTCTGATGAATATTCAGAGTTGATTTCCTTTAGGATTGACTTGTTCATCTCCTTTCAGTCTAAGGGACTCTCAAGAATCTCATAGAGATTGGAAAGAATCTGCCTGTGGTACAGGAAACCCAGATTCGATCCCTGGATTGGGAAGATCCCCTGGAGAAGGGCATGGCAACCCACTCCATTATTCTTGTCTGGAGAATCCCATGGACAGAGCATCCTGGTGTGAATACCAAGAGACAGGAGTCATGGGGGACAGCTTAGGTCTGTTCATTATAGCAGGTAAGGTACAGAAAAGGAATCAGGTTTTTTTTTTTTCCCCCCTGAGAAATTGGTTCAAGTCTATAAAAGACAAGTACTCAAAACTTCTTGGTTGGGGGCGGTCCTAAGATGGCGGAGGAATAGGACAGGGAGACCACTTTCTCCCCCACAAATTCACCGAAAGAACATTTGAACGCTGAGCAAATTCCACAGAACAACTTCTGAATGCTGGCAGAGGACATCAGGCACCCAGAAAGGAAACCCATTTTCTTAGAAATGAGAACACAATCTTCAGTACCCATTTTTACTTGGGAGCAAGATCACTGGCCTCATTGCTCTCTCCCCCTTTTGACTCTCCTTTTTCTCCACCAGGTCGCTTCTATCTCCCCCCCTCCCCTTTTCTTCTCTACCCAACTCGGTGAATCTCTTTGTTTGTTCCGGACTGTGGAGAACACTTAGGGAACTGATTACTGGCTGGATCTGTCTCTCTCCTTTTGATTTCCCCTTCTATCCTCCTGGCAACCTCTGTCTCCTTCCTCTTCTTCTCTTCTCTGTGTAGTTCCATGAACATCTCTGAGGGATCCAGACTGTGGAGAGCACATAGGGAAGTGATTACTGGCTAGCTTGCACTCTCCCCTTTTGATTTCCCCTCTTCCCCTCCTGGTCACCTATAACTCCCTCCTCCTTCTTCTCTTCTCCATGCAACTCTGTGTACCTCTCTGGGTGTCCCTCACTGTGGAGAAACTTTTCATCATTAACCTAGATGTTTTATCATCAGTGCTGTATAGATGGAGAAGTCTTGAGGCTCCTGTAAGAATTAGACTGAAAACCAGAGGCAGGAGGCTTAAGTCTAAATCCTGAGAACACAAGAGAACTCCTGAATCCAGGGAACATTAATCAACAGGAGCTCATCAAATGCCACCATACCTACACTGAAACTAAGTACCACCCAAGGGCCAAAAAGCTCCAGAGCAAGACATACCATGCAAATCTTCCAGCAACACAGGAACATAACCCTGAGCCTAAATATACAGGCTGACCAAAGTCACACCAAACCCACTGACATCTCAAAACTTATTACTGGGCTCTTCATTGCACTCCAGAGAGAACTCCAGCTCCAGAACACCAACACAAGCTTCCCTAACCAGAAAACCTTGACAAACCACCCATCCAACCCCACCCACAGTGAGGAACCTCCACAATAAATAGGAACCACAAACTACCAGAATACAGAAAGGTCACCCCAAACACAACAACATAAACAAGATGAAAAGGCAGAGAAATACCCAGCAGGTAAGGAACAGGATAAATGCCCACCAAACCAATCAAAAGAGAAAGAGATAGGGAAGCTACTTGATAAAGAATTCTGAATAATGATAGTGAAAATGATCCAACATCTTGAAAACAAAATGGAGTTACAGACAAATAGCCTGGAGACGAGGTTTGAGAAGATGCAAGAAATGTTTAACAAGGACCTAGAAGAAATTAAAAAGTGTCAATATATAGAAACTAAAAAGAGTCAATGCATAATGAATAATGTAATAAATGAGGTAAAAAACACTCTGCAGGGAACCAACAGTAGAATAATGGAGGCAGAAGATAGGATTAGTGAGGTAGAAGATAGAATCGTAGAAATAAATGAAACAGAAAGGAAAAAAGAAAAAAGAATTAAAAGAAATGAGGACAACCTCAGAGACCTCTGGTACAATGTGAAACACTCCAATATTCACATCATAGGAGTCCCAGAAGAAGACCATTAGAAAATACTTGAGGAGATAATAGTAGAAAAACTTCCCTAAAATGGGGAAGGTAATAATGATCCAAGTCCAAGAAACCCAGAGAGTCCCAAACAGGATAAACCCAAGGAGAAACACCCCAAGACACATATTAGTCAAATTAATAAAGATCAAACACAAAGAACAAATATTAAAAGCAGCAAGGGAGAAAAAACAAATAACACACAAGGGGATTCCCATAAGGATAACAGCTGATCTTTCAAAGGAAACTCTTCAGGCCAGAAGGGAATGGCAGGACATACTTAAAGTGATGAAAGAAAATAACCTACAACCCAGATTACTGTACCCAGCAAGGATGTCATTCAGATATGAAGGAGAAATCAAAAGGTTTACAGACAAGCAAAAGTTGAGAGAATTCAGCACCACCAAACCAGCTCTTCAACATATGCTAAAAGATCTTCTCTAGACAGGAAACACAGAAAGGTTGTATAAACATGAACCCAAAACAACAAATTAAATGACAATGGGACCATACTTATCAATAGTTATCTTAAATGTAAATGGGTTGAATGCCCCAACCAAAAGACAAAGACTGGCTGAATGTATACGAAAACAAGACTCCTAAATATGTTGTGTACAAGAGACACACCTCGAAACAAGGGACACATATAGACTGAAAGGGAAGGGCTGGAAAAAGATATTCCATTTTAAGAGAGACCAAAAGAAAGCAGGAGTAGCAATACTCACATCAGATAAAATAGACTTTAAAACAAAGGCTGTGAAAAGAGACAAAGATGGACACTACATAATGATCAAAGGATCAATCCAAGAAGAAGATATAACAATCATAAATATATATGCACCCAACATAGGAGCACCACAATATGTAAGAAAAATGCTAACAAGTATGAAAGGGAAAATTAACAATAATGCAATAATAGTGGAAGACTTTAATACCCCACTCACATCTATGGATATATCAACTAAACAGAAAATTAACAAGGAAACACAAACTTTAAATGATACAATAGACCAGTTAGAACTAATTGATATCTATAGGACATTTCACCCCAAAACAATCAATTTCACCTTTTTCTGAAGTGCACACAGAACCTTCTCTAGGATAGATCACATCCTGGGCCATAAATCCAGCCTTGGTAAATTCCAAAAAATTGAAATCATTCCAAGCATCTTTTCTGACCACAATGCAGTAAGATTAGATTGCAATTACAGGAGAAAAACTATTAAAAATTCAAACATATGGAAGCTGAACAACATGCTGCCGAATAACCAGCAAATCACAAAAAAAAAAAAAAAAAAAGAACTCAAAATATGCATAGAAACAAATGAAAGTGAAAACACAACAACCCAAAACCTATGGGGCACGGTAAAAGCAGTGCTAAGGGGTAGGTTCATAGCAATACAGGCTTATCTCAAGAAAAAAGTCAAATAAATAACCTAACTCTACACCTAAAGCAACGTGAAAAGGAAGAAATGAAGAAACCCAGGGATAGTAGAAGGAAAGAAATCTTAAAAATTAGGGCAGAAATAAATGCAAAAGAAGCAAAAGAGACCATAGCAAAAATCAGCAAAACCAAAACCTGGTTATTGAGAAGGTAAATAAAATTGACAAAACTTTAGCCAGACTCATGAAGAAACAAAGGAGAAAAATCGAATCAACAAAATTAGAAATGAGAATGGAGAGATCACAACAGACAACACAGAAATACAAAGGATCATAAGAGACTATTATCAGCAACTATATGCAAATAAAATGGGCAACTTGGAAGAAATGGACAAATTCTTAGAAAACTGCAACTTTCCAAAATTGAACCAGGAAGAAATAGAAAATTTTAACAGACCCATAGCAAGCACAGAAATTGAAACCGTAATCAGAAATCTCCCAACAACAACAACAACAAAAAAGCGCCCAGGACCAGACAGCTTCACAGCTGAATTCTACCAAAAATTTAGAGAAGAACTAACACCTATCCTACTCAAACTCTTCCAGAAAATTGCAGAGGAAGGTAAACTTCTGAACTCATTCTATGAGGCCACCATCACCTTAATACCAAAGCCTGACAAAGATGCCACAAAAGAAGAAAACTACAGGCCAATATCACTGATGAACATAGATGCAAAAATCCTTAACAAAATTCTAGCAAACTGAATCCAACAAAGTATTAAAAAGATCATACATCATGACCAAGTGGGCTTTATCCCAGGGATGCAAGGATTCTTCAATATCCACAAATCAATCAATGTGATACACCACATTAACAAATTGAGAAATAAAAACCATACGAATATCTCAGTAGATGCAGAAAAAGCCTTTGACAAAATTCAACATCCATTTATGATAAAAACCCTCCAGAAAGCAGGAATAGAAGGAACATACCTCAACATAATAAAAGCTATATATGACAAACCCTCAGCAAACATTATCCTCAGTGGTGAAAAATTGAAAGTATTTCCTCTAAAGTCAGGGACAGGACAAGGGTGTCCACTCTCACCTCTACTATTCAATAGTTTTGGAAATCTTGGCCACAGCAATCAGAGGAGAAAAAGAAATAAAAAGAATCCAGATTGGAAAAGAAGAAGTAAAACTCTCACTGTTTGCAGATGACATGATCCACTACATAGCAAACCCTAAAGACTCCACCAGAAAATTATGAGCTAATCAATGAATACAGTAAAGTTGCAGGATATAAAATAAACACACAGAAATCCCTTGCATTCCAATACACTAATAATGAGAAAACAGAAAGAGAAATTAAGGAAACAATTCCGTTCACCATTGCAACAAAAAGAATAAAATATTTAGGAATATATATACCTAAAGAAACAAAGGACCTATATTTAGAAAACTATAAAACACTGGGGAAAGAAGACAAAGAAAACACAAATGATGGAGAAATACACCATGTTCATGAATTGGAAGAATAAATATAGTGAAAATAAGTATGCTACCCAAAGCAATCTATAGATTCAATGCAATCTCTATCAAGCTACCAACAGTATTTTCACAGAACTAGAGCAAATAATTTCACAATTTGTATGGAAATACAAAAACCCCTGAATAGCCAAAGCAATCTTGAGAAAGAAGAAAGAATGGAGCTGGAGGAATCAACTTGCCTGACTTCAGTCTCTACTACAAAGCCACAGTCTTCAAGACACTGTGGTAATGGCACAAAGACAGAAATATAGATCAATGGAACAAAATAGAAAGCTCAGAGATATATCCATACACCTATGGACACCTCATATTTGACAAAGGAGGCAAGGATATACAATGGAAAAAAGACAACCTCTTTAACAAGTGGTGCTGGGAAAACTGGTCAACCACTTGTAAAAGAATGAAACTAGAACACTTTCTAACACCATACACAAAAATAAACTCAAAATGGATTAAAGATCTAAATGTAAGACCAGAAACTATAAAACTCCTAGAGGAAAACATAGGCATAACGCTCTCCGACATAAAACACAGCAGGATCCTCTATGACCCACCTCCCAGAATATTGGAAATAAAAGCAAAAATAAACAAATGGGACCTATTGAAACTTAAAAGTTTCTGCACAGCAAAGGAAACTATAAGCAAGGTGAAAAGACAGCCCTCAGAATGGGAGAAAATAATAGCAAACGAAGCAACAGACAAAGGATTAATCTCAAAAATATACAAGCAACTCTGGCAGCTCAATTCCAGAAAAATAAATGACCCAATCAAAAAATGGGCCAAAGAACTAAACAGACATTTCTCCAAAGAAGACCTACAGATGGCTAACGAACACATGAAAAGATGCTCAACATCACTCATTATCAGAGAAATGCAAATCACAACCACAATGTGGTACCATTTCACGCCAGTCAGGATGGCTGCTATCCAAAAGTCTACAAGCAATAAATGCTGGAGAGGGTGTAGAGAAAAGGGAACCCTCTTACACTGTTGGTGGAAATGCAAACTAGTACAGTCACTACTGAGAACAGCATGGAGATTCCTTAAAAGACTAGAAATAGAACTGCCATATGACACAGCAATCCTGCTGCTGGGCATACACACTGAGGAAACCAGATCTGAAAGAGACACGTGCACCCCAATGTTCATTGCAGCACTGTTTACAATAGCCAGGACATGGAAGCAACCTAGATGCCCATCAGCAGATGAATGGATAAGAAAGGTGTGGTACATATACACAATGGAATATTACTCAGCCATTAAAAAGAATTCATTTGAATAAGTTCTAATGAGATGGAAGAAACTGGAGCCTATGATACAGAGTGAAGTAAGCCAGAAAGAAATACACCAGTACAGTATACTAACTCATATATACGGAATTTAGAAAGATGGTAATGATAACCCTGTATGCGAGATAGCAAAAGAGACACAGATGTATTGAACAGCCTTTTGGACTCTGTGGGAAAGTGCAATGGCAGCATGATGTGGGAGAATGGCATTGAAGCATGTAAATTATCATATGTGAACAAATCACTGGTCCAGGTTCGATGCATGATGCAGGATGCTCAGGGCTGGTGCACTGGGATGACCCAGAGGAATCGGATGGGGAGGGAGGTGGGAGGGGGGTTCAGGATGGGGAACACATGTACACCCATGGCGGATTCAAGTCAGTGTATGGCAAAACCAATACAATGTTGTCAAGTAAAATTAATTAATTAATTAAAAAAAAAACTTCTTGGTTTATGCTCCAAGCAAAACTGATAGTGTAATATTGGATATTTCACTTTCTTCCTTGGATCTCATTTTCTTTGTGTGTAAAATGAAGAGAAAGTTGAACCAATGTTTCCTCCAACTCTAACACTGAGGATTTATATATATATGTATATATATATATACACACACATACATACGTACATGTGGATACACATATATATCACACAGCACATAAACATATTGCATATATCTAGCATGCGTATCACCAAAGCAGAAACTAACACTTGATTG
The DNA here is from genome assembly GCF_963930625.1 of Muntiacus reevesi. Taxonomy (NCBI): domain Eukaryota; kingdom Metazoa; phylum Chordata; class Mammalia; order Artiodactyla; family Cervidae; genus Muntiacus; species Muntiacus reevesi. The sequence goes on along the minus strand of NC_089269.1, from coordinate 47,766,956 downwards.
TTCTACCCTTCAAGCTATATTTTGTTATCACTTTTCTCTCTTTCCTTGATCATCATCTGTAGGTAAGTAAGTAAGTAAAGTTGCTCAGTCGTGTACGACTCTTTGCGACCCCATGGACAGTAGCCTACCAGGCTCCTGTGTCCATGGAATTTCCCAGGCAAGAGTACTGGAGTGGGTTGCCATTTCCTTCCCCAACAGCTGTAAAGGATAGTCAATGTTTATTCATTAAAAAAAAAAAAAAAATCGCTGCTACAATTCTTTATCACTTGTGGTGCAGATTCTCCCCTTTCTTTTACTGAAATTCTTTTCTCAAATATCATCAGCAAACTCTTTTTGCTAAATTCAGTGATGTGATCCCAATCTCCATCCTCCTTGACTCTGTCTGGAATTAAGTAATATCAGCTTTCCTGATTTTAAAAGTCCCCACCTGTTATGGCATCTGTTATCTTAGTTATCCTGACTTCCCCACCACACTCCACCCCTCTGACTTCTGTTGTTCCTCATCCCCCTAAAAACCCCTATTCTCACTCTTGTTCTCTCCAGTGGGTTTATTTACCAACATTGCTTGAAGTATTACTTTAAGAAAGATGAAACTTTGATCTTTGTATTACCTTCTTTCCTTCCAACAGAAGAACATTTCCCCCCAAATATTTATAATATCTTTGAGTGACCCCTCAAAATTTAAGTCCTTCTCTTGATGTGTCTATGCCATTACTAGACACACATTTTCCCTAGATACCAGAGGTTAAGTCTTTGGTTTCCTTTCTTTCTTTCATAGATGACATTTTATTCATTGCTAAATAAATCCCATACATTTCTCCCCACCATGTTGCCACTCAAATCTGCCTTTTATTCCCAATTTTATTGCCATAAGCATCTATCAGAGGCTCAGTTTTTTTTTTAATTGACAATTCTAACAGAATACTAATAGCCCTCTCTCCTCCACAGCTGTCTCCCACAGTCCATTATTCACACTAAGCCAGTTCCAATCACACCATTTCCTCAATTAAATCCTTTAGTAGCAGCACTTTATCTCTTCCCACACCTGCCCTGCATGTAAGGCCATCCCTTCTCTAACTCTGGTATGGCTATGCTAGAAACTGTGCCTTAATTTCCCTCCATATGTTCATTCCTCCATCTAATGGATCAGCTCTCCAATCCCTAAACAAACATGTGCACTTCTGCAATGTCTTTGCTGATGATGTTTCTTCATCCTGAATATCTTTTTAGCTCCCCTTATTCAAATCATACTCATCTTTCATTGCACCCTCCTACAATTATCTCATTCATTCATTCATTCATTCATCTATTCGTTCATTGAAGAGATTAAGAGATATTTATTGAATTTCAACTGTGTATCAGTTAGGCACAAGCAAGACAGACAAGAAGCCTTCCACTAGGGGAGACAGACAGTGAGAGGGGTGACCACAGTGGCTGAGTCATCAGAAAGGAGGAAAAAAAGTATGAAGTGAGGTTGGAAACCAGGCCACATCAGAAGTTTGAGCTTTTACTTGTCTAAGAGCAATAGGAAGTCACTGATGGGTTTCTAAGTAAAGTAAACCACAATTTATTTTGAAAAAAAATCACATTAGCTGATGTGGACAGACAGTAAAAGTGGGAAAAGGGAAACCAGAGAGGATGCCATGGCAGTGGTGCTGGGTAAGAATGGTAGTGGTTTGACTAGACGACAGCAGCCAGAATGGAAAGAGTGGGTTTGATAGGTATTTGGAGGCAGCACTGATTGGATCTGATGGATAAAGGAATTACATGAAATACTGGATAAAGGAATTACATGAAAAAAGGAATTAAGTTTTTGTTCTGAGCAATTAGATAGCAATATTATTTACTAAGGTGCAAAAGACTAGAGGAGGAATAGGTGTGTGTGGGAAAATTAAGAACTCAAGTTTTAACATTAAAAAAAATCATTCATATGCAAATAAATGTTCATGGCAGCGTTAATTATAATAGCCCAATACCAGAAAAACCTTAAATGTCCATCTTTTCTCATTGCAGTTGCTCACTTGAGTCGGGCTTTTTGTGGCCCCATGGACTGCAGCACACCAGGCTACCCCGTCCTTCACTATCTCCCAGAGTTTACTCAAATTCATGTCCATTGAGTCAATGATGCTATTCAACCATCTCATCTTTTGTCACTCTCTTCTCCTCCTGCCTTCAATCTTGCTCAGTGTCATGGTCTTTTCCAATGAGACGGCTCTTCACATCACCTGGCTGAAGTATTGGAGCTTCAGCTTCGGCATCAATATTTGAATATTTAGGGTCTATTTCCTTTAGGATTAACTGGTCTGAACTTGCAGTCCAAGGGACGCTCAAGAGTCTTCTCCAACACCACAGTTCAAAAGCATCAATTCTTCAGGGCTCAGCTTTCTTTAGAGCCAACTCTCACATCCATACATGACTACTGAAAAAACTATAGCTTTGACTAGACAGACTTTGTTGGCAAAATAATTTCTCTGCTTTTTATTTTTTCTTTTCTTTTTTAAAAATTTATTTATATTTCATTTATTTTTATTAGTTACAGGCTAATTACTTTACAACATTGTAGTGGTTTTTGCCATACACTGACATGAATCAGCCATGGATTTACATGTGTTTCCCACCCCGATCCCCCCTCCCACCTCCCTCCCCATCCCATCCCTCTGGGTCTTCCCAGTGCACCAGCCCCGAGCACTTGTCTGATGCATCCAACCTGGGCTGGTGATCTGTTTCACCCATATTAGTATACTTGTTTCAATGCTATTCTCTCAGAATATCCCACCCTCACCTTCTCCCACAGAGTCCCAAAGGCTGTTCTGTACATCTGTGTCTCTTTTTCTGTTTTGCATAGAGAGTTATTGTTATCATTTTTTAAATTCCATATATATACATTAGTATACTGTATTGGTCTTTATCTTTCTGGCTAACTTCACTCTGCATAATGGGCTCCAGTTTCATCCATCTTATTAGAACCGATTCAAATGAATTCTTTTTTATGGCTGAGTAATATTCCATGGTGTATATTTACCACAGCTTTCTTATCCATTCATCTGCTGATGGGCATCTAGGTTGCTTCCACGTCCTGGCAATTATAAACAGTGCTGCAATGAACATTGGGGTGCACGTGTCTGTTTCAGATCTAGTTTCCTTGGTGTGTATGCCCAGGAGCAGGTTTGCTGGGTCATATGGCAATTCTATTTCCAGTTTTTTAAGGAATCTCCACACTGTTCTCCATAGTGGTTGTACTAGTTTGCATTCCCACCAACAGTGTAAGAGGGTTCCCTTTTCTCTACACCCTCTCCAGCATTTATTGCTTGTAGACTTTTGGATAGCAGCCATCCTGACTGGCATGTAATGGTACCTCATTTTGGCTTTGATTTACATTTCTCTGATAATGAGTGATGTTGAGCATCTTTTCATGTGTTTGTTAGCCATCTGTATGTCTTCTTTGGAGAAATGTCTGTTTAGTTCTTTGGCCCATTTTTTGATTGGGTCATTTATTTTTCTGGAATTGAGCTGCCGGAGTTGCTTGTATATTTTTGAGATTAATCCTTTGTCTGTTGCTTCGTTTGCTATTATTTTCTCCCATTCTGAGGGCTGTCTTTTCACCTTGCTTATACTTTCCTTTGTTGTGCAAGAGCTTTTAAGTTTCAATAGGTCCCATTTGTTTATTTTTGCTTTTATTTCCAATATTCTGGGAGGTGGATTATAGAGGATCCTGCTGTGTTTTATGTCGGAGAGTGTTTTGCCTATGTTCTCCTCTAGGAGTTTTATAGTTTCTGGTCTTACATTTAGATCTTTAATCCATTTTGAGTTTATTTTTGTGTATGGTGTTAGAAAGTGTTCTAGTTTCATTCTTTTCCAAGTGATTGACCAGTTTTCCCAGCACCACTTGTTAAAGAGGTTGTCTTTTTTCCATTGTACATCCTTGCCTCCTTTGTCAAATATGAGGTGTCCATAGGTGTGTGGATTTCTTTCTGGGCTTTCTATTTTGTTCCATTGATCTATATTTCTATCTTTGTGCCAGTACCATACTGTCTTGATGACTGTGGCTTTGTAGTATAGTCTGAAGTCAGGCAGGTTGATTCCTCCAGTTCCATTCTTCTTTCTCAAGATTGCTTTGGCTATTTGAGGTTTTTTGTATTTCCATACAAATTTTGAAATTATTTGTTCTAGTTCTGTGAAAAATACCGTTGGTAGCTTCATAGGGATTGCATTGAATATATAGAGTGCTTTGGGTAGTATAGCCATTTTCACAATATTGATTCTTCCAATCGATGAACACGGTATATTTCTCCATCTATTTGTGTCCTCTTTGATTTCTTTCCCCAGTGTTTTATAGTTTTCTATATATAGGTCTTTCTTTTCTTTAGGTAGATATACTCCTAAGTATTTTATTCTTTTTGTTGCAATGGTGAATGGTATTGTTTCCTTAATTTCTCTCCCTGTTTTCTCATTGTTAGCATATAGGAATGCAAGGGATTTCTGTGTGTCAATTTTATATCCTGCAACATTACTGTGTTCGTTGACTAGCTGTAGAATCTTTAGGGTGTTCTATATAGAGGATCATGTCGTCTGCAAACAGTGGGAGTTTTACTTCTTCTTTTCCTATCTGGATTCATTTTACTTCTTTTTCTGCTCTGATTGTTGTGGCCAACACTTCCAAAACTATGTTGAATAGTAGTGGTGAGAGTGGACACCCTTGTCTTGTTCCTGACTTTAAGGGAAATGCTTTCAATTTTTCACCATTGAGGATAATGTTTGCTGAGGGTTTGTCATATATAGCTTTATTATGTTGAGATATGTTCCTTCTATGCCTGCTTTCTGGAGAGTTTTAATCATAAATGGATGTGGAAGTTTGTCAAAGGCTTTTTCTGCATCTTTTGAGATAATCATATCGTTTTTACCTTTCAATTTGTTAATTTGGTGTATTACATTGATTGATTTGTGGATATTAAAGAATCCTTGCATTCCTGGGATAAAGCCCACTTGGTCATGATGTACGATCTTTTTAGTATATTGTTGGACTCTGTTTGCTAGAATTTTGTTAAGGATTTTTGCCTCTATGTTCATCAGTGATATTGGCCTGTAGTTTTCATTTTTTGTGGCATCCTTGTCTGGTTTTGGTATTAGGGTGATGGTGGCCTCATAGAATGAGTTTGGAAGTTTACCTTTTTCTGCAATTTTCTGGAAGTGTTTGAGTAAGATAGGTGTTAGCTCTTCTCTAAATTTTTGGTAGAATTCAGCTGTGAAGCTATCTGGTCCTGGGCCTTTGTTTGCTGGAATATTTCTGATTACGGTTTCAATTTTCGAGCTTGTGATGGGTCTGTTAAGATCTTCTATTTCTTCCTGGTTCAGTTTTGGAAAGCTATGCTTTTCTAAGAATTTTCCTTTTCTTTCAAGTTGTACATTTTATTGGCATAGAGCTGCTAGTATTAGTCTCTTATGGTCCTTTGTATTTCAGTGTTGTCTGTTGTGACCTCTCCATTTTCATTTCTAATTTTGTTAATTTGGTTCTTCTCCCTTTGTTTCTTGATGAGTCTGGGTAATGGTTTGTCAATTTTATTTACCTTGTCAAAAAACCAACTTTTACCTTTGTTGATTTTTGTTGTGATCTCTTTGGTTTCTTTTGCATTTATTTCTGCCCTAATTTTAAAGATTTCTTTCCTTCTACTAACCCTGGGGTTCCTCATTTCTTCCTTCTCTAGTTGCTTTAGGTGTAGAGTTAGGTTATTTATTTGACTTTTTTCTTGTTTCTTGAGGTAAGCCTGTATTGCTATGAACCTTCCCCTTAGCACTGCTTTTACAGTGCCCCATAGGTTTTGGGTTGTTGTGTTTTCATTTTTATTTGTTTCTATGCATATTTTTATTTCTTTTTTGATTCCTTTTATGACTTGTTGGTTATTCAGAAGTGTGTTATTTAGTCTCCATATGTTGGAATTTTTAATAGTTTTTTTTTTTTTTCCTGTAATTGAGATATAATCTTACTGCATTGTGGTCAGAAAAGATGCTTGGAATGATTTCAATTTTTTGAATTTACTGAGGCTAGATTTATGACCTAGGATGTGATCTATTCTGGAGAAGGTTCTGTGTGCACTTGAGAGAAAGGTAAAATTGATTGTTTTGGGGTAAAATGTCCTATAGATATCAATTAGGTCTAGCTGGGCCATTGTATTATTTAAAGTTTGTGTTTCCTTGTTTATTTTCTCTTTAGTTGATCTGTCCATATGTGTGAGTGGGGTATTAAAGTCTCCCACTACTATTGTGTTATTGCTAATCCCCCTTCATTCTTGTTAGCATTTGCCTTACATATTGTGGTGCTCCTATGTTGGGTGCATATATATTTATGATTGTTATATCTTCTACTTGGATTGATCCTTTGATCATTATGTAGTGTCCTTCTTTGTCTCTTTTCACAGCCTTTATTTTGAATCTATTTTATCTGATATAAGTATTGCGACTCCTGCTTTATTTTGGTCTCCATTTGCGTGAAATATTTTTTTTCAGCCCTTCCGTTTCAGTCTGTATTTGTCCCTTGCTTTGAGGTGGGTCTCTTGTAGACAGCATATATAGGGGTCTTGCTTTTGTATCCATTCAGCCAGTCTTTGTCTTTTGGTTGGAGCACTCAACCCATTTACATTTAAGGTTATTATTGATAAGAATGATCCCATTGCCATTTGGTTTGTTGTTTGGGGTTCACATTCATACAACCTTTTTTTGTTTCCTGTCTAGAGAAGACCCTTTAGCGTTTGTTGAAGAGCTGGTTTGGTGGTGCTTAATTCTGTCAACTTTTGCTTGTCTGTGAAGCTTTTGAATTCTCCTTCATATCTGAATGACATCCTTGCTGGGTACAGTAATCTGGGTTGTAGGTTATTCTCTTTCATTACTTTAAGTATGTCCTGCCATTCCCTTCTGGCCTGAAGAGTTTCCTTTGAAAGATCAGCTGTTATCCTTTTTAATCCCCTTGTGTGTTATTTGTTGTTTCTCCCTTGCTGCTTTTAATATTTGTTCTTTGTATTTGATCTTTGTTAATTTGACTAATATGTGTCTTGGGGTGTTTCGCCTTGGGTTTATCCTGTTTGGGGCTCTCTGGGTTTCTTGGACTTGGGTGGCTATTTCCTTCCCCATTTTGGGGAAATTTTCAGCTATTATCTCCTCTAGTATCTTCTCACGGCCTTTGTTTTTGTCTTCTTCTTCTGGGACCCCTATGATTCAGATGTTGGGGCATTTCACATTGTCCCAGAGGTCCCTGAGGTTGTCCTCAGTTCTTTTAATCCTTTCCCCCCCCTCTCTGCTTCATTTATTTCCACCATTTTATCTTCTATCTCACTTATCCTATCTTCTGCCTCCATTATTCTACTGTTGGTTTCCTCCAGAGTGTTTTTGATCTCATTTATTGCATTCTTCATTTTTAATTGACTCTTTTTTATTTCTTCTAGGTCCTTGTTAAACAGTTCTTGCATCTTCTCAATCCTTGTCTCTAGGTTATTTATCTGTAACTCCATTTTGTTTTCAAGATTCTGGATCATTTTTATTATCATTATTCTAAATTCTTTTTCAGGTAGATTTCTTACCTCCTCTTCTTTTGTTTGGCTTGTTGGGCATTTTTCATGTTCCTTTACCTGCTGGGTATTTCTCTGCCTTTTCATCTTATTTAGATTGCTGGGTTTGGGGTGGCCTTTTTGTATTCTGGTAGTCTGTGGTTCCTTTTTATTGTGGAGTTTTCTCCCAGTGAGTGGGGCTGGGTGTTTGGCTTGTCAAGGTTTCCTGGTTAGAGAAGCTTGTGTCGGTGTTCTGGTGGGTGGAGCTGGATTTCTTCTCTCTGGACTGCAATGGAGTGTCCAGTAGTGAGTTTTGAGATGGATATATGGGTTTGGTGTGACTTTGGGCAGTCTGTATATTGACATTCAGGGCTATGTTCCTGCATTGCTGGAGAATTTATGTGGTATGTCTTGCTCTGGATGTTATTGTCTCTTGGGTGGTGGTTGGTTCAGTGTAGGTATGGAGGTTTTTGAATGATCTCTTATAAATTAATGTTCCCTGTAGTCAGGAGTTCTCTGGTGTTCTCATGTTTTGGACTTAACCCTCTTGCCTCTGGATTTCGGTCTTATTCTTTCAGTAGCCTCAAGACTTCTCCCTCCATACAGCACTGATAATAAAACTTCTAGGTTAATGGTGAAAGGATTCTTCACAGTGAGGGACACCCAGAGAGGTTCACAGTTACATGAAGAAGAGGAGAGGGAGGAAGGAGATAGAGGTGAGCACGAGGAGAAAAAGGAGGACTCAAGAGAGGAGAGACAGATCTAGGTTGTACTCTGTTCCCCAAGTGTTCTCCACAGCCCAGAACACCCACAGAGATTCACAGAATTGGATTGAGAAAGGGGAGGGAGGAAATAGAGGTGATCTGAGGGAGGAAAAGGAGAGTCAAAAGGGGGAGAGAGTGATCAAACCAGTAATCACACTCCTGAGTAAAAATGGGTACCGAAGGTTGGATTCTTAAATGTTCAAAATTGATATCAAATACTGAAAAACAAAGATTAAAAATCTAGAGTGGCAGTTAGACTCTTAAAAATACAATATTAAAAATCCACAAAAACACAAAAAATGTAAGAAATATATATGAAGTTTGCTTTAAAAATAGGGTCCTTTTTTTTTTTAACCAGGTTATAGTGGGTTATGAAAATGAAAATTAAAGAGTAATAGAGGACTTAAAAAAAAAAGAAAGAAAAAAAAGAGGAAAAAAAATTTTTAATTAAAAAAATAATAATAGTAAAAATATATCTAGGAATTTCTCTGGAGCTGTTGTGGGCAGTGTGGGTTTGGCAGTTTCAGATAGCTCCTTGTTCAAGCTTACACTTCTCAGTATCTATAGACTCCTTCCGGTGTAGTCGGTGTTAACTACAGGGATTTTAATCTGTTGCACCGGCCACTTCTGAAGCGGTTCCCTTTGTTTATCTAGCTTCTCTTTGCAGGTCTCTTCAGTGTCTAATTTCCACCCTGACACAAGCAGGCGAAGGTGGTCTCTCGTTTAGGTTCGCTTGTTCAGTCATGCTGGGGGGCGGAGGGGCACTGCAGACAAATGTCACTGGCCTGTGTGGGGAGCACTCGCGGTTTTCCGGCCACACTGGGTTTGCCCCCGCTTGCAGCGTGTGTACTTCCCCCGTCTACACTGCTCAGGCTCCAGGCTGCTCTCCAGGGAGCGGGCCCTGAGTTGTGTGCACTTCCCAGGCCTAAGCTGCTCAGATTCAGGTTTTTGGGTACTCCACAAAGGCGCAGACTCGGTTGGGCCTGCATTTTGTGCCTTCCCCGCCTGAGCAGCCCAGGAGGCCAGTAGCTTGAGGAGCACAGTCTCCCCGGGTGCGGTGCGCCTCATCCCCTCCGCAGTCCCAGCCTCAGTTTCCCCACGCGCCGGGTCGGGTGCGCCTTGTGTCTGTTCTGGGAAGTTGATTTCTGACTGCAACCATCCTAACGGATGTCAACCATTCAGAATCTCAGGAAGTCTTTGGTTAGAGACTGGGAGCTTGTTTGCCATTTGTTAGGGGGTGCCCTCTCTGGGGCCGAGTTTGCTCCTTTCCCCTCACCACTGCCTCCTGCCTCATGCGGGGAATGGGCCGGTCCACCACCGACTAGCTCTTATCTAGTATTCGCTCAGTCCTTCATTCTGGGAACGGGCGGGTGGTGCCTAAATTTAGGGCTTTTCCCAGGTTAATTCTCTCTCTCTCTTGCTATCCCAGAGTTTAAGTTGCTATCTCATGTTAGCTTCCTCTGATTGCGCTCAGGGCTTTCAGGCTGAGTCCCTACCCTAAGCACTGCCGCCCGCTCCTCTCCGTTGCGCCCCCATTTGCTGGTGGTGGATGCGAGTGTCTGGGGTACTTTTCTGCTGGGAGTTGTTTTTAGGCATGTAATCTGTGGGTTTTATTTATTTTCTCTCCCAGTTAGGTAGCCCTCCAAGATTCGAAAACTTCCCCCAGACCCGCCAGTGAGAGGGTTTCCTGGTGTTTGGAAACTTCCTCTATTAAGACTCCCTTCCTGGGACAGGTCTCTGTCCCTAGCTCTTTTGTCTCTCATTTTATCTTTTATATTTTGTCCTACCTCCTTTCGAAGACAATGGGCTGCTTTTCTGGGTGTCTGATGTCCTCTGCTAGCGATCAGAAGTAGTTTTGTGGAGTTTGCTCAGCATTCAAATGATCTTTCGATGAATTTGTGGGGGAGAAAGTGGTCTCCCCGCCCTATTCCTCTGCCATCTTAGTTTCCTCCTCCATGATTTTTCTGTCTCTGCTTTTTAATATGCTGTTTATCAGAGACGTATTAAAGCTATGACTAACAAAGACATATTAAAGCTATGACCAACTTTACTTTTCTTCCAAGGAGCAAGTGCTTTTCAATTTCATGGCTGCAGTTACCATCTGCAGTGATTTTTGGAACCCAAGAAAATAAAGTCTGCCACTCTTTCCATTGTTTCCCCATCTATTTGCCATGAAGTGATAGGACCAGATGCCGTAATCTTAGTTTTTTGAATGTTGACTTTTAAGCCAGCTTTTTCACTCTCTTCTCTCACCTTCATCAAGAGGCTCTTTAGTTCCTCATCACTTTCTATCATTAGGGTAGTGTCATCTACATATCAAAGGTTATTGACATTTCTCTTGGCAATCTTGATTCCAGTTTGTGTTTCATCCAGTCTGGCATTTCGCATGATGTAGTCTGCATAGAAGTTAAATAAGCAGGGTGATAATATACAGCCTTGACATACTCCTTCCCAATTTTGAACCAGTCTGTTGTTCCATGTCCAGTTCTAACTGTTGCTTCTTGACCTGCATACAGGTTTCTTAGGAGGAAGGTCAGATAGTCTGGTATTCCCATTTCTTGAAGAATTTCTACAGTACGTTGTGTGCCAAACAAAGGCTCTAGCATAGTCAATGAAGCAGAAGTGGGTGTTTTTCTGGCATTCTCTTGCTTTTTCTATGATCCAGTGGATATTGGCAATTTGATCTCTGGTTCCCCTGAGGTTGCCATTAACCCCATTACAGAGCTGCCTGGTGGGTGATCCACAAATTGGAGAACAATGATATCAAAAAAGTTCTCACAGTGTTGTGAAAGTTCTAGACCTCCCAACAGACTTCCCAACCTGGGGATCTGGCAATGGGACTGGGAATCTCCAGGGAATCTGACTTTGAAAGTCAGTGGGATTTGATTACAGAACTTCCATAAGGCTGGGGAAACAGACTCTCGCAGGGCACAAACAAAGCCTTGTGTGCACCAGAACCCAGGAGAAAGGAGCAGTGACCCCACAAAAGGCTGAGCCAGACTTGTGTGTGTGTGTGTTTGGGAGTCTTCCATGGAGGCGTGAGTTGACAGAGGCCTGCTCTGTGTTCAGAGGCACTGACAGCAGCTGTCTGGGAGGCATGGTGTGCTGGCATAAGTCCATTTAGAGGAGCCTTATCCCTGCTATGTTTGGCTTCAGGTCAAACTACAGGGAGTGAACACAGCCCCACCCATTAGCAGAAAATTGGATTAAAGATTTACTGAGCATGGCCTTGCCCACCAGAGCAAGAATCAGTTTTCCCCAAAGTCAGTCCCTCCTATCAGGAAGATTGCACAAACCTCTTATCCTCCTCCATCAGAAGGCCAACAGAGTAAAAATCACAATCACAGCAAACTAACCAAAATATTCACATGGATCACAGCCTTGTCTAACTCAATGAAACTATGAGTCATGCCTTCTAGGGTCACCCAAGACCAACGTGTCATGGTGGAGAGTTCTGACAAAAGATGGTCCACTGGAGAAGGGAATGGAAACCACTTCAGCATTCTTGTCTTCAGAGTCCCATGAAGAGCATGAAATGTCCATCTACTGAGGAATTAAGAAGACTATGGTCTATCCATTTAATGAAATGCTACTTGACAATAACAAAAAATTAAATACTGATTCATGCTACAGCTTGAAAACATTATGCTGACAGAAAATAGCCAGACCCAAAAGCCTGTAAATAGTAGGCTTAAATTTATTTGAAATGTCCAGAATAGGCAAATCATAGAGACAGAAGCTAGATTAGTGGTTGTGAATGGAGAGTGACTTTTAATGATTATGGCGTTTCTTTTTTGAGGTGATGAATTTGTCCTGAAATTAAATAGTGATGAAGGCTGACAACTCTGTGAATATAAAAATCACCAAGTTATATACTTTAAAATGGTGAAATTTGTCATATGTGTATTGTCTCCTGTCAATGTATAAGACACAGGAGATGTGCGTTTGATTTCTGGGTTGGGAAGATCCCCTGGAGAGGAAAATGGCAACCCACCCCTATATTCTTGCCTGAAAAATCCCATGGACAGTGGAACCTTGTGGGCCACAGTCCAAAGGGTAGCAAGGAGTTGCACGCAACTGAGCACAAATACTTAGAAAAGTGCATAGTAAGTCTTCTTACTATGTCACCTACGTCCAGGATTTCAGCAGAACCTAGCACCGAGAGAACCATGCATAAATATTTGTTATTACTAACATTTAAAATAAAAATATTGAATAACAGTCAAGCACATGGCTGATGTGTTTTCTCTGGGAAAGTCTAAAAGGGGACAGGAAGGTAAAAGAAACATGCTGTAGAGCTTTTTTTTTTTTTTTTTTTTTTTAATTGGGGGTAACTAATTCAGAGGCCCACCCAGGTGGATAGTACCACCTGGCAAAAGATGCCTGCACACATTGCTATTACTTCCGTTTCCATTCAAGTGTGTCCTAAGAAAAGTATCAAAGCACAGGAGAACAGAAAAGACGAACTAAGGTTTTTTTCCTTAATTATCTCTATCACCCAGAGAGAAAGGAAATAGGCCACCTGTGACTGACACTGAACACGCTTGTCAAAGCGAGAGAAGCAGCTCGGGGCAATTTCACACAACCAAGCAAAGAGAGATTCTTTCAGATCTCATGAAAGAAAGGTGCAGAATTTATCAGGATGATTTATTTATGAGACTCATCTTACATACTCATTAGAAATATAGATTTTTAAGGATCTTATGGTGGTAGTGGGAAAGGATAGCTCTGGAAATCTGAATTTCAAACAAGTTCTTTAGGATGTTCTGCCTGTTTACATTTGAGACCCCAACTCCAGTCCGGTTGTTCAGACTAATTGAAATACCACTATAACACATTAAAAAGCAGAGACATTACTTTGCCAACAAAGGTCCGCCTAGTCATGGCTATGGTTTTTCCAGTGGTCATGTATGGATGTGAGAGTTCGACTGTGAAGAAAGCTGAGCACTGAAAACTTGATGATTTTGAACTATGGTGTTGGAGAAGACTCTTGAGAGTCCCTTGGACTGCAAGGAGAGCCAACCAGTCCATCCTGAAGGAGATCGGTCCTGGGTGTTCATTGGAAGGACTGATGCTGAAGCTGAAACTACAATACTTTGGTCACCTCATGCAGAGAGTTGACCCATTGGAAAAGACCCTCATGCTGGGAGGGATTGGGGGCAGGAGGAGAAGGGGATGACAGAGGATGAGATGGTTGGATGGCATCACTGACTCGATGGGCATGAGTTTGAGTGAGCTCCAGGAGTTGGTGATGGACAGGGAAGCCTTGTGTGCTGCAATTCATGTGGTCGCAAAGAGTCAGACACTACTGAGTGACTGAACTGAACTGAACTGAGCAGTAGATCCAAATTGCAGGTTCAAATGTCACTGCATAGTTTTGTTGTTCAGTTGCTAAGTTGTACCCGACTCTTTGAGACCCCATGGACTGCAGCACGCCAGGCTTCTGTGTCCTTCATGATCTCCCAGAGTTTGCTCAAACTCATGTCCATTGAATTGGTGATGCCATCCAACCATCCCATCCTCTATCGTCTCTTTCTCCCCTTGCCCTCCATCTTCCCCACTATCAGCGTCTTTTCCATTGAGTTGGCTCTTTGCATCAGGTGGCTGAAGTATTGGAGCTTCAGCTTCAGCATCAGTCCTTCCAATGAATATTCAGGATTGATTTCCTTTAGGATTGACTTGTTTGATCTCCTTGCTGTTCAAGGAACTCTCGAGAGTCTTCTCCAGCAGCACAAATCAATTCTTGGGCACTCAATCTTCTTTATGGTCCAGCTCTCACATCCGCACATGTCATTACATGGTAGAATCAGCAGTTAAAAATTTCAAGCAACCACAAAATTGTCAAAATTTAATGAGAGCAGTCACCTTTGTCATCTCCAACCCACAGACATATTTCCCAGTTTTCTCGGATTAGCTTATGAAGGATTTATACCATTTGGGCTCTTGTGAATATAATCTCTATTTCTATTTATTCCTTTTGTTAAAAATTGAATTTGAAAAAAAATTGAATTTGAAAATAGCCCTTATCTTTTTGATTCTGACTATAAATTCTCATAACATGCAGTCAATTTTTAGAATTAAAAAAAAAAGTCCAAAATTAATTAATATGATTTTAGGAAGTTCTTCTGTCAGGGAACCTGAGAGAAGAGAAGTTTTAATAGAAAAAATGTCTGGAATGATTAGTTCTGCTCTTTGGGCTCTATAGTTGTCCATTATGGGGAGAATATGCAAAAGGAGTTGGTATCCAGGATGTTTTCTTTATCTACTTTCAGAGAATCTAGACCTTATAAAAACCAATTTCCTGAACATTTGAATTAGAATAGACTTAGCTTTGCTGGTCTCAAGTTCTTTCTGGTTTACTTTTGTCATGAGAAGTGGACATACTTCTGCAAAGTGGGAGCAGAAGTAAGTGTTACATCTTAAAATACAACTGGTATTACATAATAGATCATGGTATCCAAGCTTGTTTTACTAGAAGTGAATAAGAACCAAGCATGGTATAACACGACTTTAAATTGGGCACCATTCCACTCAGCTTGAGTGTGGCAACTTCACAACAAGACAGCTTGGCAATGTTCAACATGATTTACAATTGAAGATTGTGTGTTCCCCATGAAAAGAAAACATATTAACAAGGATAATGCTCATAAATGAAAATTACAGCCACTTTATCCATAGCTCTCCTATTATTTAGTGTTCTTTCAGCTTCTGTAAAAATTCTTGTTCTGATGGATTTCTGTAGCAATGTTTTAAAATTTTAAAAATTTGAGATGAAATTCACATAACATAAAGCAAGCCATTTTAATTGGGGGATAATTGTTTTCCAATGTTGTGTTGGTTTCTGCCGTACAGCAACATAAATCAGCCATAAATATGCATACATCCCCTCCCTGTTGAACCTCCCTTCCCCTCATCCCTCCCCTTCTAAAGTGTTAGTGTTAGTCACTCAGTGGTGTCCGGCTCTTTGTGACCCCTTGGACTATAGCCTGCCAGGCTCCTCTGTCCGTGGAATTCTCTAGGCAACAATGCTGGAGTGGGTTGCAATTTCCTTCTCCAGGGGTTCTTCCCTACCCAGGGATTGAACCTGGGTCTCCTGCATTGCAGGCCGATTCTTTACTGCCTGAGCCACGAGGGAAGCCCATGTTGAGCTCTCCATGTATTACAGCAACTTCCCATCAGCTATCTGTTTTACATATGCTGAGCTATATGTTTCAATGCTACAAAATGTAAACACAAGATAAGCCATTTTTATTTATTTATTTTTTACTTTTATTATTTATTTATTTATTTTCATTTATTTTTATTAGTTGGAGGCTAATTACTTCACAACATTTCAGTGGGTTTTGTCATACATTGACATGAATCAGCCATGGATTTACATGTGTTCCCCATCCCGATCCCCCCTCCCACCTCCCTCTCCACCCAATCCCTCTGGGTCTTCCCAGTGCACCAGCCCTGAGCACTTGTCTCATGCATCCCACCTGGGCTGGTGATCTGTTTCACTATAGATAATATACATACTGTTCTCTCAAAACATCCCACCCTCGCCTTCTCCCACAGAGTCAAAAAGTCTGTTCTGTACATCTGTGTCTCTTTTTCTGTTTTGCATATAGGGTTATCATTACCATCTTTCTAAATTCCATATATATGTGTTAGAATGCTGAAATGTTCTTTATCTTTCTGGCTTACTTCACTCTGTATAATGGACTCTGGTTTCATCCATCTCATTAGAACTGATTCAAATGAATTCTTTTTAATGGCTGAGTAATATTCCATGGTGTATATGTACCACAGCTTCCTTATCCATTCATCTGCTGATGGGCATCTAGGCTGCTTCCATGTCCTGGCTATTATAAACAGTGCTGGGATGAACATTGGGGTGCACGTGTCTCTTTCAGATCTGGTTTCTTCGGTGTGTATGCCCAGAAGTGGTATTGCTGGGTCATATGGCAGTTCTATTTCCAGTTTTTTAAGGAGTCTCCACACTGTTCTCCATAGTGGCTGTACTAGTTTGCATTCCCACCAACAGTGTAAGAGGGTTCCCTTTTCTCCACACCCTCTCCAGCATTTATTAAGATAAGCCATTTTTAAAGTGAATAACAGTGATGATGCAATCACCACCTCTAGTTACAAATAATTTTCCTATTCCAGAAGAAACCCCATATCCATGAATATACCAATGTTTTTGAATGACATATGGGGATAATTTCAAGAAGCTATAGAAGTGTTTACATTATTGGCAAAGCTTTTTTTAGTTTTAACTGTGTCAGTTGGGAGGAGTTTATAATCAGAGAATTTAAAGAGCCTCATAGGATGCAATCAGAACAGTTGTTAAAGCAGGGGACACTGATGAAAAGAATTCAATTGCGTGTCAAGGAAGGGACTGACTTTGAAGATACAACACATTCCTTTGTAAATAGAAAAGCCAACAAAAATGTGGGCAAAGAGTCTGTGGGTTGCTTTATATGCATTTTATTAGCAATAATAGAATTATATATGCAAATTTATGGCAAGACGTCTAGGCAAGCATGTCATGCCCACCAACTTGAGGTATAAAAGGCCCCATGCCGGATGAGAACTTCATTCCTTCTTGGGTAACTTGCTCTTCGCAATCTATCCAAATCCTTCTCAATTCCTGCCACCATGACTCGTTTCTTCTGCTGTGGAAGCTACTTCCCAGGCTATCCTTCCTATGGGACCAATTTCCACAGGACCTTCAGAGCCACCCCCCTGAACTGCGTCGTGCCCCTTGGCTCTCCCCTGAATTATGGTTATGGATGCAATGGCTACAGCTCCCTGGGCTACGGTTTTGGTGGCAGCAACTTTAGCAACCTGGGCTGTGGCTATGGGGGCAGCTTTTATAGGCCATGGGGCTCTGGCTCTGGCTTTGGCTACAGCACCTACTGATGGACCATGACTCCAGATGACTACGGGACTCGCCCTCAATTCTCTGTGTGCAGAACACCCTGAAAAACAATGACTGTCTTCCTGCCTCCAGAAACACTTGAGAGAGATACATCTTCCATGTTTTTGCAGTCTTCTTGCTGAGATCTTTGACATTACTGAACAAGTCACCCAGGCATCAAAAGCTGAGCTGATACTCATCTACAACCAAAGCAACATTTGTATTTCTCTAACATACTTGAATTTTACTAATGACACAGACAGTCTGTCTCTTATGGTGGCTCTTCCCATGTATCATTAAATTCTACATCAATGTCAATGCACTACTATTAAATGTGTGAGTAGGAAGGGGTCTTGCTGTTCATCACAATAAATCTAATTCATTCAGCACAAACATTTTTGTTCTGGTTGTTTATTTTATTGTACATTTTTGTTTAGCTCTCATCAACCAGTTTCAACCTGTGAAGGTGGACTTCAGTCACATCTTATTCTGATTTCAGACTGTACACCCGGATAGGGTGATGCCTAACAATTTTGTCTCTTTATGTTGAGATTTTCAATTTTTAAAAAAATTCTTAAAATGTCTTAACTTTAATCAGAATACAGATGACCCTTGAACAGTGTGGGAGGTTAATCCATGTATAATTTATGTTCAGCCCTTTGTATCTGAGATATTTCTTCATCCATGGATTCAATCAACTGTGGCGTGTGTAGCATTGTAGTGCTTACTACTAAAAAACATCTGCATATAAATGGACTTTTGAAGTTCAAACCCACTTTATTCAAGAGTCAGTTGTATAGTCTGTATACTGCGATTGTTAGTGTTTCTCTATGCTGATTATATATAGGAAATTTTCTTAGTTGTTGAATGTTAAAAGAAAATTCTTTCCTCCTTTCATTATTGACACAATTCCATTTAGATTCTTCCTCAGTTCCTGCTGTTTATAGAACTCATTATATAGAGATTTAAACCCCATAAACTGTTGGAAAAATTTCCTTAAGTGGAATGAGTTATGAAACTGTTTTTAAGACTTCCTAAGATTTGGTCAATAAAGGCAAGCCAACAACTAAAATCACATAATACTTTTTTCCCTATTTGATTGATGGGTTTTATTTTTCCCACCTTCTTCACTTCTGATTGTATATGTAGGCATATTAAAAATGAAGTATTTATTCTTTGGAATGATAGTTGTCATCAAAAGCACTTGAAATGATATGTGATCTGCACTTAGAAAATGCTTCCTGAGAAAACTCTGCTCTGTTTGAATTAAAGCTCATTCATTCATGCATGAAGTATTTATTGTACCCCTATCTGTCTCAGAAAAGGTGTTCAATAATTGTTCATTGACTTGTTAAATCTCTGCTTTATAGGTGCAAAATATTGTATAGTCTTATACAAGGTTCATTTAGGTATGTATGAAGTTATTGGGCTCTGGTCACTGTTTAAAACTGGGCGAATGTAAAAACCTGCCGCAATCTCTGGACTGAGACACTCATTCAGTAGACACTCATCAAGAACCTACAACACCACACACTGTCTTAAAATATGAGGACAGAGATAAGTAAAACATAATTCTGACTCTCAAGAGTTAAATATATTTTTGTTGTTCGGTTGCTAAGACGTGTCTGACTCTTTGCGCCCCCATGCACTGCAGTGTGCCAGGCTCCTCTGTCCTTCACTACCTCCCGGAGGTTGTCCAAACTCATGTCCACTGAGCCTGCAATGCTATCTAACCAGCTCATCCTCTGCCGCTCCCTTTTCCTTTGGTCTTCAATCTTTCCCGGCATCAGGGTCTTTCCCGATAAGTTGGATCAGGTGGCCAAAGTATTGGGGGTCTCAGCTTCAGCATCAGTCCTTCCAATGATCATTCAGAGTTGATTTCCTTTAGAATTGACTGGTTGATCTCCTTACAGTCCAAGGAACTCTCAAGAGTCTTCTCCAACAACACAGTTCAAAAGCATCAGTTCTTCAGCGCTCAGCCTTCTTTATGATTCAACTCTCATATCCATCCATGACTACTGGAAAAACCATAGCTTTGACTATGCAGACCTTTAATAGTCTCTTATTTTATGCCAATTAATGTGTTATATTAATAAATAATTGTCCAAAGACTCATTTCTTTCCAAGGACCCAAAATAAGAGATAGCCTATAATAAGATATATATCCCTTGATTTTGGCTTATCCAACTTTCCTCATGATTAGATTCATACTTAGCATTTTTTGATACAAATGATGTATCAAAGTGATACATGAATGATGCTGAGTGATGCTGAATCCTTTTTAGTGCATTGAATAAGGAGACACTTTATGTTGGTTCATGCAAAGTTGATTGTTTGGTTACCTTGATCACTTGATGAAGCAGCTTCCTACAAGTTTCTTCACTGCAAGTTTGCTATTTTTCTCTGTGTAATAGTTAATTTGTGTCAAAACTTTGACACTATGCAAATATTCTATTCCTTATCAAGTTTTCATCCACTGTCTTAGGATCCATTCACAATTTTTAAATTTTACACATCCTTCTGCATTTATTGTTTGGCAATCTATTGTAAGAAAGAGCTTTCTGTTCTCCCCATTTATTTTTGTGTGCTTATTTATTGTTATCAAAAACTATACCAATGTTGGTTTTAGGATTCTTATTTTACTCAATGTGTTACTATCCACTAATATTATTTTTTTCATTAATAATATTATTAACTTTCATGTTCTAATTGCCCCAGATTTGGAGTGTGGGGACATCATCATTCTGGCTCTTTGTCCTTTAGAAATGGTTCCCATTGCTGTTTGATCAATGCCTCATTTTCTGACTCAATGAGATATTCCAGGCTCATCTTGAATTCTTATGCTTCAATCATGGAAGCACTGGGTCCCTTTGGTAAAGACTGGTATTTAGAAAATATGATATAGATGTTAAGTGTACTCATTGCTATGGTATCGTTGCTACATATGCTAATTTCTATCCTCTCATATTAAACCAGTTAATCTTAAAGGAAATCAACCCTGATCATTCATCAGGAGCTGAAGCTCCAATACTTTGGCCACCTGACGTGAAGAGTCAACTCATTGGAAAAGACCCTGATGCTGGGAAAGATGGAGGCCAGGAGGAGAAGGGGATGAATGAGGATGAGATGGTTGGATGGGTTCACTGACTCAATGGGTATGAGTTTGAGCAAACTCTGGGAGATGGTGCAGGACAGGGAAGCCTGGCCTGTTGCAGTCCATGGGGTTGCAGAGAGTCAGACACAACCTAATGGCTGAACAATGCACAATAACATACATTATAACAGTCATTGCTATGATTGTTAACCATTCTTTCAGATTTAATAATGACACACGAACAAGCTGCACTGGAGTTCTGGGTTTGGGGGAAAGTCACTGACAGGCCAAATTCACGTTAGTGTGAGAGAAGGGTGGCTGACCTTTAGGCTGGATGAGGTCTCAAATGCCAGCGTGTAAAGGTCTGAAGTTTTGCTCTAAAGTTGAAATGAGAAGTTGCCCTAGTACCCCCTTGTTCTTCAATGAGATTTTTATTTAACTACTTTATCTTTGTTTCAGTCCCAAAGTTGCTTTTTTTTTTTCTTTTAATATTCTGAGTCCCGATTCTCCCTGTGAATTTGAAGGGAAGGTCTGTTTAGTTTTACGTGTAGATGCCTCCTCTCATAGTCTCTGCCATGACTTTCTCCTTGTTTTTCCTTCGTTTCTTTTCCATCATCCAGACATTTAGTTATCTCTCCACTGATATTGTCCCCACAATTCTCCTTGTCATTGTTGGCTTCCAATTTTTGCTTTAATTTAATGAATTCTGGGGAAGGCGAGGGGAAAAAATCTGGTTCATCTGCCAACTTAAAAAATATAAAATCCTTAAAGAGGGACAGGAAGGGATTAAGAACAATAACTACCTGTTTTCTTTCCTCCTGTGGTAATTGTGTAATAGATATAACAATAGATAATTTCACTATTTATTTGCATATGAATTTTTTGAGATGGATTTCTTTATTATGTTACTAAAAAAGGAAACCAATGTTGAAAATTTAGTGATTTGTTTGAGGCTGATCATTCATTTGTAAAGAAAAATGCCAAGCTATAGTTAGCCAATGGACCTGACTCTAAATCCATCCCTCCACTATAAAACAAGTCATGCAGCATTTAAAAAATCATAGAACTCTTTCCCAGAAATATCTCTGCCTAATGCACTTCTTATGCCATTAATAACTATATCTAATATAGTTATTATATTAGATATATATTGGATTTACATTTTACAGAATATGTCCATAGAATTTTACTTAATTCTGACAATTATCTTGGGAGGTGGGTATCATGGAAATGTTGATGGAAATTAAGTAATTTTCCCAAGTAGGAAAGTATTTATCAACTGGGAGAGTTAAGCTTTGAGCCAAAGTATCAAACTGAGGTCTCCTGACTCCTTTCATGAACATTATTTTACTTTCATTATGTGTTTAGTGATCTGACCCTAATTGTGGTTATCAAGATCTTCCAGTATTTTCACAAGCTTGTCAAATAAGTTTAATAAATATTACGCTTCATTCTTTATCTTGATACCAAGTCCTTGGATTTTTTTCCATCTCAGTATCTCTAAGAAATGGTGGCAGATCTTCACTCTCCATTTCTGCATCCTTTCACACCCTTATCACTTCTTACCTGGATTAAAACACCATATGCCTGTCTGGTATGCGAGGCAGTGTCTAAGCCATCTTCTACACTACAGACGAAATCATTACTCAAATGCAAATCTAATAACATGACTTTCTTTCACAGACTCTGGTTATTTTGTGGTTACTTCAGGATAAAGATCAATTAGTGGCACACAAGAACATCAGTTGCTCTAGTCTCATTTCCTACTTCATTATAACATGCTTCCCTTTCTCCTGCAATGGGACGTACTATAGTTCTTTCTGTTTCTGCCCTAGTCTTCACCTAGCGAACTCCTATAGAGCCTTCAAAAGGACTTCCTCTACCCCAGGGGTTCTCCCTTATTTCAGCTGAAAAGCTTCACCTCTGTTACGGTGCTCACACTGCTCTGCCCACCAACCAAGACCACCTGGAACACACTGTAATCAACAAAGTTGGACTTATTAACTTATGGTGACGACGGAGATCATGCAGCATGAGAAACTGCAGGATGTCTCAATAAGACGGTGTAGGAGGGGCTTGATCTAGGATTTGCACTTGAGGGATTTGATATTGGAGATGATTAAAGGAGACAGGTGGCTTCCCAGGCCACTCAGTGGCAAAGAATTTGCCTGGCAATGCAGGAGACACAGGAGATGTGGTCTGGATCCTTGGTTTGGGAAGATCTCTTGGAGGAGGAAATGGCAACCCACTCAAGCATTCTTGCCTGGGAAATCTCATGGACAGAGGAACCTGGTGGGCTACAGTTCATGAGGTCACAAAGAGTCAAAACACAACTGAGCATGCATACATACACACAAAGGAGGCAGGGGTGTCTTCTGGATTGGGTACCATCCGTAGCAAATTTTCACAAAGTTAGTGGTGTAAAAACAACTCAGATTTACTCTTACAAGTTTGGAGGTCAGACATTCCAAAATCAAGGTGTTGGTAGGACTGTATTCATTGTGGAGGCTTTAGAGGACAACCTATTTCCTTGCTTTTCCAGATTTAATAGGCTGCCCCAATTCCTTTGTTTGCGTCTTCCTCCTTTATCTTCAAAGGCAGTAGCATAGCATTTTCAAATCTCACGCCCTGATTCTGACTCTGACCCTCCTACTTTGCTCTTTCACTTTAAGGATCTTGTTGATTATTGGGACGGCCCAGATAATCCAGAATAATCTCTCTATCTCTAGGCTGGTGGATTAGCAACCTCAATGCCCTCTTGTCACCTAATGCAACATATTTACAGGTTCTGGAAATTGGGATAGTGGCATCATTGGGGTACCATTAGTCTACCTTCCACAGGAAACAGACCTAATTCTATGGTTGGGTATTTTAACAAAACTTTTATCGAAGTAATGGAAAAATGCTGAAGCTGTCATTGGTAAAAAGGGCAGCAGTCACTGAAGATGATGTTTAGTCACTTTTTTTTGGTTTGAATAGTGTTCTTGTTTTCATCTGTTTTTGGGTGTGAGTATGGAGTGGCTTTGTTTTTGTCTCTCTCCATCTCTCACTGCCTGACCCTGCCTTGTTGATGCTCTTTCTGAAGACTGTGTGCGGGGAGCAGGGAATGCTCTGGTTTACCATTTGTGTTTTCAGGGCTGCTGTTTATCTTTCTCACCATCATTAGTTGACAGGTTGGATTCCCTCATTGTAGCATGTATGTTATAAGGTTTTTGGGAGAAAGCCCCATGTTTTGCTCAATGCTGTATCGCCAGTGCTATATCCCAGACACTTGATAAATATTTGTTGAATTAATATAATTTTTTAAAACCTTAGAGAAAAAGCCTACTCCCTTTCCATTTAGAATATGGTCAACAGACAATAAACATGGAAATCCTCTGGAAGCCTCTTCAGAATGCACAGTCATGGGCTTTCCTCGTCAGAATCAAACTCTGCACACAGACAAGATCTGCAGGTGATTTGTGTGCACATAAAATTTAAGTATTGGGTGGGGGGACTTCCCTGATGGTTCAGTGATTAAGAATCCACCAGCAATGCAGGGGATGGGAGTTCCACCCCTGGTTGGGGAACTAAGATCCCCCATGCCAAGGGGCAACTAAGCCTGAGAGCTGCAAATACTGAGTCTGTGTTCCACAATGAAAGATCCTGCATGATGTAGTGAAGAGCCTCGTGCCACAAGTAAGGCCCAGTGCAGCCAGAATGAATAAGCAAGTATATGAATACAAACATAAGTAAATAAAAAATTGATATAAAAAGATTTGAGTATTGGTCACGTCTGGTTAATTCTTTATCCCAAAAGAAGGAGAGAAGGAGACATTCCTCATTGTTGAGTTTTTCAAGTGTTGATGAGACAGTATTAACATTTTCAGCAACAAAGAAAAGTTAAAAAATTATTTTCCCGTACTTTTGTCCTACTTTTTATTGCTATTTACAGAAAAACTAGTTCCCTTTTCTTTTTTTTTTTTCCATTGCAGATAGAGAAATAGCTCTTAAAATTATAGCAGGAGAGCTTTCTACTAGATAAATGGAAATATTTCTTGTTTCTATGGCCTGCCAGGCAGAGAGTGCTCAGAATGTTCTATGTCTCCAGAGTATGTTGAGTATGGTTGTCTCTAAAAATACCCTGTTATTCCTCAGACACCAATTTCTTTTCAGTGACTTGCCTCTGAGGCTCCTGACATTATCTTTGACAATGATAATTGAGTTAGAGTGTCCTGTTCTGTTTTCTTCACTTTCAATCATCCTCCTCTTTTAATAATCTGCTTTACACATATGCCTCGCTATTTCCATTCTGAAGTTTTTATGTCCTACACACTTGGTTGCCACTACAGAATTTTCAAGGCTTTCCTAACGAACAACCTTAAATGTTAAGAGAAATCTTTGAGACAAAATCCCTCATTGTTTAAATTTATTTTTATGTTCGTTTTTTGTTAGTAGAGACTTTGAAGAAACGATGATCTTGGTAGATTGATCTCATCAGTCTTTGTAGTTTGGCTGTAATAGGAAATACTGTTTTCAAGTCATCAGCTGAGCATGACCTCACATAGTCCAAAGGGTAACCAACAAGTAAATACATTGAAATGCCACCCTTCCCCTCATTAGCAAGTCTGCCTCAGCACTGAGGTAGCACGGCAGGCCATAATTTCTCATCCTAGATCCTTTTCACTAACTCAGCTTGCCGGTTGCTGCTGTGGCTTAATTTTATATATATTTCCAGTTTCTGACTCTAACTCTCCCTTTGTGTCACAAGAAGTAGACCTCAGCTCCTCCGTTTTGCATCAATGGGAATAGAAGGTAGATGCTCAAAAAGGACCTTCAGATCCCACTAGAGACTAAAATCTTGCAGCAAAAAAGGTAGCTTTCTTGGGAATTTCTTTTTCATGTTGATTCTGAAACACATGTGAGATGTTTCTGGCTAGAGTCAGTGAGCCTTTTATGCATCTAGGCATTGTTGTGGTATCACATTATTTCTTAAGAAAACCACACAGGTTCTACATCAAATAGCAAACTTCATTAATTAGTTGCTTGCTCTACCATTAACCTAGTAGCCTCACAAATGTGGCTTAGCCCCAAGAGTGCTGAGATAGCAAAGTAGTGAAATTGTGTCTCAAATTGGTCCCAGGACCTGGTCAGCAAGTCCTGATCCATGTCAGGTGACCACTCTTGACGTATGCTGCCTGACAGTCACATTTGACTGCATGTGACCTTGACTTCAGAGCAGCGTTTTTGGCCTTGGCTCTGTTGACATTTGGGGCTGAATAGTTTTTTGTTGTTGAGGGGAGGGGAGTGTTCTGTGCACTGTAGGATGTTTGGCAGCATCCCTGACCTCTGTCATTAGATGGAAAGCAACAACCTACCAGTCACGACAAGTGAAATGGTCTCTAGATAATTGCCAAATGTCCCCTGGTGAGCAAAGCTGTTCATGATAATAAGTTATATCAATTCTGCTTATTAATCCTGGCTAAGAAGGTGTCGGGCTTCCTGGGTAGCTCAGCTGGTAAAGAATCTGCCTGCAATGCAGGAGACACTGGTTTGTTTCCTGGGTCAGGAAGTTCCCCTGGAGAAGGGATAGGCTACCCACTCCAGTATGCTTAGGCTTCCCTGATGGCTCAGACAGTAAGGAATCCACCTGCAATTCAGGAGACTTGGTTTCAATCCCTGGAGGAGGGCATGGGAACCCACTCCAGTATTCTTGTCTGGAGAGTACCCATGGACAGAGGAGCCTGGTGGGATACAATCTGTATGATAGCAAAGAGTTGGACATAACTCAGTGACTAAGCACACAGCAGCACACAAGAAGCTTTCTCCTTTTCTTCCTTCACCATTTTAAGCTCATCTCATTTTAAGTTGTATGTTTTCTTAATGAGGACACCTTTACAGATGGCTTACCAGTGAACAGTATAGGTTTCTCAAGGAGTGGCCAAAGCACTTTCTTATTATTTT
Organism: Muntiacus reevesi; assembly: GCF_963930625.1. Lineage (NCBI taxonomy): Eukaryota > Metazoa > Chordata > Mammalia > Artiodactyla > Cervidae > Muntiacus > Muntiacus reevesi. The sequence continues at coordinate 47,740,715 of NC_089269.1, read as the reverse complement.
TTCATGGCACCATTTGGCTTATGTGGTCTTAGTTCTCTGAACAAGGATGAAAACTGGGCCACAGCAATGAAAGCGCTGAGTCCTAACCACTGGACAGTGAGGGTTCCCCAAAACACTTTATGGGGATGACTTGGGCTGCTTATTCAAAATGCAGACTCCTCAGCCCCAGCCCAGAACCAGGGAATCAGAATCTATAGGACAGGAGATCAATAATATGCATACTAAATAAGTATTCAAGGATATTTTTGCCGTCTAAACTTTGAAACTAATGCAGTGGAATATCTTGTAGAAATTTCAACATTTCTCTTCTAAGATTCTGTTGCTACATTCTGTGTTTTAAGTTGATGGCAGCTGGGAGCTCCTGAGTGTGTCTTAGCAGGGGCGTGTAACACAGTGAGCAAAATTACTCTGTATAGTTGCATGCTTAATTGACCAAATCTGATGGGAGATAGTTGAATTGTAATCTTAGCTTCTCAGTGATTTTGATGTTAGGATCATACAGTGGCTAAGGTGGTGAGTCTCAGGGAATCAACTTACCTCTTGTTACAGTAGAATGACTTGTGGCCCAGCAAGTGATTTGCCTAAATTCTTTCAGCAAGTGAGTGGCCAATTTAGATTTAGAATACAGTAAGTCCTCTACATGCAAGCGAGTTTCTTTCTAGGAGGGCATTTATGAGTCCAATTTGCTCATACCTACAACAAAGTTAGCCTAGGTACACAACTAACACAATTGGCTATTTAGTGGTGCTGTTGTTTAGTCACTCAATCATGTCCAATTCTTTGCTACCCCATGGACTGTAGCCCCCCAGGCTCCTCCGCCTATGGAATTTCCCAGGTGAGAATACTGGCATGGGTTGTCATTTCCTCCTCCCAGGGAATCCTCCCCACCCAGGGACTGAACCCGTGTCTCCTGCATTGGTAAGTGGGTTCTTTACTGCTGCACCACCTGGGAAGGCCATTCAAAGGTTCTACATAATACTGCACTGTAATAAGTTTATAACATTTTTCACACAAATAATATATAAAAAACAAGCACAACAGATAAAGGATTTTTAACCCTACAGTAAAGTACCTTGAAAGGTACAGTAGTACAGTGGAATGGCTGACATTTCTTAGTGGTACCAACTGCATCACTGCTGCTTTTACACCTGCTTCTGGACATCCTGGGCCTGAAATAAAGATACTGTACTACTGTACACAAAAGCACAATAATCTGCTTTAGGAGATGCACTGTTACGTTACAAGATAATCTCTTGTAGGAGACGCACAACATGATGATGGACACCAGACACGCCAACTAACTTCTGTGATTGGACATGGGAACACACGCTCGCATCTTTCAAAGTTTACAACTTGAAGATTGGTATGTAGAGAACTTATTATATTTGTTCATTCACTCATTAGCTCAAGTAATATTAATTAAAAACTTACATTATGCCCAGTAGTGAGCTAGGCACTGAGGAATCAAGCCTGATGGAAGACATCATATTTGCTGTCCTAGAAGCAAGCACAGTGGTGGGACAGGTGCCAATCACACAAATACGGTTAAAGGACTACAAACAGGAGGGCGATGATGGCCCTTATGATACTATAAGTGGACTTTGTCTCCTCAGGGAGCACAGAAATGCCTCCCAAGGGAAGTGATTGAACTAGTATCTGAAGGTTAATGGGAGTTGAGGACAAGAGAACAATTCCATGTAGAACAAGCAACAAGTGACCAGATGTGATACATTTGAAGATCCAAGATAGTCAGCAATGTCTAAGCAGAGAGAGTTGGGGAGTTTTAGGTCAGTTTAAACATAAAAATATCTAAAAGTCAATGGGATGATGTTGAAATGTTTTTTAACATGTGTGTGCCTGTGTGTGTGTATGTGTGTGTGTGTGTGTGTGTATGTGTATCATAACCAGATCTACATTTTTTAGACAGTTAGGTGGTGAGAAGCAGTTTGTAAGGAAGAAAACTGTCAACTCAGTGAGTTTTGCAGTCACTGTAGCAGTGTCAGTTCAGTTCAGTTCACTTGCTCAGTTGTGTCCGACTCTTTGCAGCCCCATGGACTGCAGCACGCCAGGCCTCCCTGCCCATCACCTACTCCTGGAGCTTACTCAAACTCATGTCCATTGAGTTGGTGATGCCATCCAGCCATCTCATCCTCTTTCATCCCCTTCTCCTCCTGCCTTCAGTTTTCCCCAGAATCAGGGTAGCAGTGTAGGTATGTAAATTAGTACCTTGGATTAGGGAGTATGGCAGGATGAACAAGGAGCTCCCAAAGTTGTCCACTCTGAATCCCTACAAACTATGAATATGATACCTTCCATGGAAAAAGGGGCACAGCAGAAGTGATGATGAGTTAAAGATCTTGATGTGGGGAGATTATCCTGGATTTTTCAGGTGGCTCAATGTAGTCACAAGGGTCCTTATAAGAGGGGAAGACAGAGGGATCAGAGTGAGTAGCAGCAGATGGTATGACAGAAGCAAGAGACTGGAGTGATGAAAGGAAGTGGCCACAGGCCAAGAATGAGGGCCACCTCTGGAAGCTGAAGAAGGCCAGAAAACAGATTGTCTTCTCTAGAGTCTTTACAAGGAAGTGGCCAAGTCAACACCTTAATTTCAGACTTCTCACTGCTGGCATTGCATGACAATACATTTGTGTCTTTTTTAGTCACCAGGTTTTGGTAATCTGTAGCATTAGGAAGCAGTCAGGAAAACAATAGAGCAGTGAGGCAGAGATTTGACCGAAATTAGTGGATTCAAGAGAGTGTTAGAAGGTAAAGTGACAGCAATCCACGAGAGATTGCATTTGCAAATTTGGGAGGGTGTCAAGGATGACTCCTAGGTGTCCATTCTTATTATTCAGATGGCATCATCTCATGGGTGTAAATCTTAATTTCATATCAAAAACAAGATGCAATTTCTGAATGTGAGGCCCTAGACAACAATAATTAAATTTTGTATGCCAGTTAGTAAATTACCCAAAAGGAAGTCATATTTTTAGACTCACAGTATCTGATTAACAGAAAGTAGTAACCCAAAGGCGTTAGGAGGATTTTAAATCAAGAGTCTAAGAGAGCCTCCACTTAACATTCTGGAAGGATGAAGATTTTCTTTATTTTTTTCTTGTAGCAACGATTAGATGTAGCATCTACTATCTATCTTATCATCTCTAATTGTCCCAATATCTTACAGAGCTTTGCAATTAGAGGACGTCAGCACAGAATTACAGCTGTGCCAGGGTATTGCTGCTCTTTAGTCTCCAGCTGATCTGGGCAGGATCTGGGGTGTCAGAGCTCATGGGGTGGCCATCTCTTCGAGTGAGTCTTGTCAGATTATCCCACCGTATCCTAGAGATGTGTCATATACTTTGTGTGTTATTATGAGAAAAAGAGATCAAATTGCCAACATTGGTTGACTCATAAAGAAAGCAAGGGAATTCCTGAAAAACATCTACTGCTTCATTGACTACACTAAAGCCTTTGACTGTGTGGATCAGAATAAACGGTGGAAAATTCTTCAAGATGGGACTATCAGGCCATCTTACTTGTCTCCTGAGAAACCTATATGCAGGTCAAGAAATAACTGTCAGAACTTTACATGGAACAATGTACTGGTTCAAAATTGGGAAAGGAGAATGACTAGGCTGTATATTGTCACCCTGCTTATTTAACTTATATGCAGAGTACATCATGAGAAATGCTGGGCTTGATGACTCACAAGCTGAACTCAAGATTGCTGGGAGAGATATCAACAACCTCAGATATGCAGCTGATACCACCCTTATGGCAGAAAGTTAAGAGGAACTAAAGACCCTCTTGATGAAGGTGAAAGAGGAAACTGAAAAACCTGGCTTAAAACTCAACATTCAAAAAACAAAGATCATGGCATTCAGTCCCATGACTTCATGGCAAATCGAAAGCGAAAAAGTGGAAGCAGTGACAGACTTTATTTTCCTGGGCTCCAAAATCATTGCGGATGGTGACTATAGCCATGAAAGTAAAAGACACTTGCCTAGGAAGAAAAGCTATGACAAACCTAGACAGCATATTAAAAAGCAGATATATCATTTTGTTGACAAAATTCTGTATAGACAAAGCTATGGGTTTTATGTGGTCATGTATGGATGTGAGAGTTGGACTATAAAGAAAGCTGAGTGCCAAAGAATTGATGCTTTTGAACTGTGGTATTGGAGAAGACTCTTGAGAGTCCCTTGCACAGGGACAAGTCAATCTTAAGGGAAATCAACTCTGAATATTCATTGGAAGGACTGATGCTGAAGCTCCAATACTTTGATCACCTGATGCAAAGAGCCGATTCATTGGAAAAGACCCTGATTCTGGGAAAGACTGAGGGCAGGAGAAGAAAGGGATGACAGAGGATGAGATAATTAGGTAGCAACACTGACTTAATCAAGATTAATTTTATCAAGCTCCAGGAGATAGTGAACGACAGAGGAGCCTGGTGTGAGGCAGTCCATGGGGTCACAAAGAGTCAGACATGACTTAGCAACTGAACAATAACAACAACAATGAAGAAAAAATTGACAAGCACTGCCCTTTGTTATTTCTTCTCCCAGTGTCTTCCTAGCAGGGATAGGATCCTAATAGATGGCTGTTAACTCACTTGTTATCATAAATCTCTCTAGCAGTTCTTTTTTTTAAAAAAACTAAGAAAATAAGGGTATTTATTGGTTCACATGACTGAAAAGTTCAGGGAATATACTAGCTTCAGGCATGGTAGGATCCAAGGCACAAACACTGTCATCAGGACTCAAGTCTCCCCATCATTTGGCTCCTCTTTCCTCTGTACTGACCTCATTCTCCGACAGGCTCTTTTGATATGATGGGTCCTATTGGTTTGAGTTTTTCATCCTACAGAGCCAAGCAACCTCAGCAAAGAGATTCTGAGTGTGGATTAAGGATATAGTCTTCTCCTGAGCTGAAATTTCTTGGTCAGGTAAACAGGAAAAGGAAAATTCCTGCACCTGACCACCCTTTAAGATCAGAAAATTGTAACCAGAGTAAATGCTATGGATTAACTCTGGAGTACTCAGGGTTAAAACTTATTTACAGAGCTTCGACATTAGACTGCTGTTCTTCCAGATTATGGTCTGGCTATTTATATGACTGGCTCTGAAGAGGAAACCTTACTTACTTGACTATGTACCTGACTCAGCCTTTCCTTTCCCTTTGACATGTTACTGCAATCTGACTGGCTGTCCTTGAGAAGACTACAGCTAACCCCAGCCTACCTTACACTTAGTTACACCATGGAGTTTTGAATATAAGCAACCTGAACTTCACCCACTCAGACGTTATGTTCTCTGGTGGGGGTGGTGGTAGTTTAGTCCCTAAGTCTTATCTGATTCTTTGTGACCTCATGAACTATAACCCACCAGGCTCCTCTGTCCATGGAATTCTCCAGGAAAGAATATTGGAGCGGGTTGCCATTTCCTTCTCCAGGGGATCTTCCTGATACAGGGACTGAACCTGTGTCTCCTGCATTGCAGGTGGATTCTTTACAATTGAGCCATGAGGGAAGCCCTAACAATTCTTAAATTCACTCCCTTACTAACACTGCCACCCAGTTAGTGAGATGACTTTTGTGTATTTCTTTGACTATCTATCCAATGACTATTCCTCCTCCTCCTTCTAGGTTGGCAGAGCCTGCTTTACACAATACAAGCAGAAAATTCCCATTGTAAACTTTTAAAGCTTCCATTGTAGTTCAGCCCTGGGATATTATCCAATTCCAATATGGAAACTGGAATTTTCCTGTGGGAAATCTATGGGGAGACAGATGTGAAATGAATTCCTTCTTACTGGACAATGAAAAGGAGCTTTGAAGAAATTCTTTTTTTTTTACTCCTCTGTTTCTGGATGGTGATGTGTATGAATCTGAAGCATTGACCTTCTATAATGATCTTGAAGCCACAAGAAGACAGAGAATCACACACAGATCCAAACTCTGATGTTGTCAAGCCCTGGAGTAATCTGCAAGTTGCTTGTGTTCTTGTTTCTTATTATTTGTAAAGAAATGCTTTTTATTTAAGCAACTTTCAGCTGGTTGGAGTCAGACACGCCTAAACAGTTAAGCATGAGCACTTCATGCCTCCAGAATTGTTTCTCAATTCCAATTCATCCTCTACACTGTCAGAGTAGTGATCTCTCTAAAAGGCAGAACAGATTAGTGTATGAGTGGCTCCCTTTGCTTTCATAGAATGCACAGTCTCATATGTCCCCTGACTGACTCGCCAGCTCCATACTCCATTAATTCTTCTGTTATAAGCAATTTTATAACCATTGAATATTCCATGCCTCCTGGTAGACACTGTACTATTTAACACCTTTGAGATTTTACTTCAAACACTTCTTTCTGGAATATCCTCTAAATCTACCTCTTTCTAGCTGATACCATTTTCAAGTCCTAGCTCAAATATCTATCCCTTTCATAATGAAGCTTTCCAAGAACATCACCCTCTACATCATGTAGGATTGTCTTTCTCTATCTCATCCCCTGAAGTTTACAAGAGAGAAATGTGGACTTCTAGTGTAGAACATATAATATTGCATTTTCATTTACTTATCACTTTCTACTTAATTTTCCATTTCTAATTCTAAATGCATGTTTTTAGATTTCTGACACCTAACTACACACTTGGAACACAGGAGATGCTCAATAAATATTTGTAAGAAAAAATGAAAAGATGGCTGAAATATAATTTTTATTTAGAGAGTAACCACTGATGTATATTGTAAGACTCACTTAAACATTTCCTTGTGATTTCTCTCTCATTTCTAATGAATTATAGTATTTTGAAGCTGGAAAGTTTATACTTGAAGCTGATAAGAAAAGAACTGTTTTATTGTGCACACTGGAATTGACTCTTTATGACCTGTACATAATGCATTTCTTGCTCCTTTGCAGAAAATCAAAGAGCAGGGTTTTCTTCTATCTTTGTTCATGTCAGACCTTATTTGAAATGAAAGGAATATGAAAGAACAAATCAAATTATTTATTAAATAACAACTTAACACTGGTATTAAAAGAGAAAGGGTCATGGGCTTTATCCAAATCCATTGATATCTAGTAATGATGTTGCTGTTGTTAGTCACTCAGTCTTGTCTGACTCTTTGCAACCCCATGGTCTGCAGCAAGCCAGGATTCCCTGTCATTAACAGTGATTAGTCAAATATTGTGTCATTTCATACATATGTGAGAATATAATATTTTTCTATTTTCCAAACCCCAAAAGTCACAAGACCTTTTTTTTTTTTTTTTTTAAGAAACTCATAAAACTAAGACATTTTAGCTCCAGTTGTTTTAGCCTGCTGCTGCTTTCCACCTGAGGTTCCTACAATCACATCCTACAATCCTCCCTTCATGTTGGGAGGTGTTAATGAGACACAGACCTTTCTGGGATCTGGCTAAGGAGAAGTTGAAGTTGGATATCAGTTCAGTTCAGTTGCTTGGTCATGTCTGACTCTTTGTGCCCCATGAACTGCAGCACACCAGTCTTCCCTGTCCATCACCAACTCCTGGAACTTGCTCAAACTCATGTCCACTGAGTCAGTGATGCCATTCAATCATCTCATCCTCTGTTGTCCCCTTCTTCTCCTGACTTCAGTCCTTCCCAGCATCAGGGTCTTTTCTGGTGAGCTGGTTCTTTCACATCAGGTGGCCAAAGTATTGGAGCTTCAGCATCAGTCCTTCCAATGAACATTCAGGACTGATTTCCTTCAGGATTGACTTGTTTGATCTCCTTGCTGTCTAAGGGACTCTCAAGAGTCTTTTCCAACACCACAGTTCAAAAGCATCAGTTCTTCACTATTCAGCTTTCTTTATGGTCCAGCTCTCACATTCATACATGACTACTGGAAAAACCATAGCTTTGACAAAGCTATGTAATAGCAAAGTAATGTCTCTGCTTTTTAATATGCTATCTAGGTTTTTCAGGACTTTTTGTCCAAGAAGCAAGCTTCTTTAAATTTCACGGCTGCAGTCACCATCTGCAGTGATTTGGGAGCCCAATAAAATAAAGTCTGTCACTGTTTCCATTGTTTCCTCATCGATTTGCCATGAAATGATGGGACTGGATGCCATGATCTTAGTTTTTTGAATGTTGAATTTTAAGCCAGTTTTTTCACTCTCCTCTTTCACTTTCACCAAGAGGCTCTTTAGCTCCTTTTCGCTTTTTGCCATAAGGGTGGAGTCATCTGCATATCTGAGGTTAATGAAATTTCTCTGGGCAATCTTGATTCCAGCTTGTGCTTCATCCAGTCTGGCATCCAGTGGAGTCTGGATATGGGGGGTAGATTTTGTGTCTAATTAGGCTAATTAGCAGGAGTCATATCTCAGTGTGAATTTGCCTCATGGCATCCAGAGGGGAATGAATAGTGGAAGAAAAAAATGGAAATGGTGGGGCCAGAAGCTAGTCTATGGAAAGTATATTATAGAATTGTGCCAGGCAGTTATGTAGTAAATTATTTTTCCCAGAATTTTGTAATTTTTGTGTCTTTTATTAGCATTTAATTTTATGTGATTTAGCATTTTAACAAATATTTATTTTTATATTTTTATATGGTACTGTTTTTCATAAAGAGGATTCTCAACATTGTATACATTTTTTCAGGCTCTTTAAAACCTAAATCCCTCTTAGATAGATCTATGTTAGCATAGAGCTTTCATAAGTCTAATGCAAGATTAAACTAGTTGTAGATTTTGTTTTTAAATGACTTGATAAATCATGTTGTCATTGTTCAGCCACTAAGTCATGTTCGACTCTTTGCAACCCCATGTACTATACAATCCATGGAATTCTGCAGGCCAGAATACTGGAGTGGGTAGCCTTTCTCTTCTCCAGGGGATATTTTAGTGAGTGAAGCTAATTTTAATTCCTTGGCCTTATTTAGCTATAAGTCACATGAAATGTTTGAATTTTAAATGCTGAATCACCCTAGGGGTCATAAAGCTTTGTTCATGAACAAGAATGGTACAATAACACTGTATATTTTCAAAAATGCCTCTGCTGTAATTAACCAATTAGTGGCTGGGACTCTGTTATACTTTAGCATTTTCCAAATGTTTCACCTTGCCCTTGGAGTCTACCTGTGAGCTCTACATACTTCCAGAAATTTAGGTCTTAGCTGCTGGTAACAGGAAGGAAAGTTACCTCTGAGATCTAAAGTAAAATTTTGGAGGCTAGTGTGCAATACATATCTGTTCTGTACCTTTTAAGAATGATTCCTGATAGCTCTGTGCTTTTCTATTTCTGTCATGTGTCCTCTTTTGCTGTATCTTCTGTAAATTTTCTATTAAGTTCCATTCAGAAGAATCTCAAGGCAGGTATCTGAGAATAATTTTTCAAGACTTCCATTACCCAAGATAAGTTTGATCAATCTTATTCCTCCTTTAACTCATATTTGAGAACTAAGTTTCCATTTAGAGAGAAGAAGATATTCTTTCCCAATCTTGGGGTGCATGATCACCCTTTAAGTGATGTAACTTGGATTTAATATTTTCATCTGGCTCTTTACAAGATCATTATATTCATTAAATAATCTAGTTTTATTAAATCTAATGAAAAAATTATGCACATTTTAAGGTAAAAATTCCCATTCATTATTCTGTTTTTACCCTGTTATTATTTTCAACATTTATTTTAAAAGGTATATTTGACCAGCATATTTGACAATTAATTTCTAGGATAAATTCACAAGCTTCATTTTTTTTAACACTTACAAGACTATTAGTTCAGGCAGTGGGTTAGAAATATGATGTTAAATATAGTTCAGGTGGGTACTATAATTAAAATTAAAATTTTATCCAGTTTTGTAAACACGGTAGCTCTAAATAGAGGAAAAAAGAGTCTTTCCAATGAACTCTGGTATTTGTCTTGTATAAAGCCAAAATAAAGCCTTTAATCAGATAAATACAAAGAACATCTCGAGGTGGTTTCACTATGTATGGGCTTCCCAGGTAGCACAGTGGTAAAGAATTCGCCTGCCAGTGCAGGAGATGCAAGAGATGAAGGCTGGATCCTTGGGTTGGGAAGATTCACTGGAATAGAAAATAGCAACCCATCCTAGTGTTCCTGCCTGGAAAATTCTATGGACAGAGGAACCTGGCAGGTTACAGTTCACGGGGTTACAAAGAGTTGGACCCAACTGAGCGCACGCTCACACACACACACACACACACACACACACACACAGAGTATGTAAGTGTTATTTCATTCAATTTTTTCCAACACATATTTATTGAATTCCAACTGCGTGCTGTGGAAATTCAGAGAGCAAGAGGACTGGATAACAGTTAACAACCTCAGAAAATTTCGTACTTCTCTAAAGCCTGCTTCCAGAGGCTTGTACTTAGGACTTTATAAGACCCAGGGCTTTCAAGACTCTGCAAAGCGTATTTTAATGAAGGGACACAATTTACTTGAAGGACTCCTGCCTCTCTTGTTCTATCACATGAGAGCTTTCTGAAGCAATTGTAAAGACAGCTTAAGCAAGCAACACAAGCTAATTAGCAAATTGATGGCAAGAATGACAATGATGGCTTGTGTTTTTCACCGCACCCCCTAGCCAGGGTATATAAAGGCGGAGGGAGCACCGGGAATCCATCACGCCGAGAACCTCATTCCCTGCTCTCCAGCCGCCCCACCCAGACACCATGAGCTACGGCTCCTGCAGCGCCGTCTTCCCAGGCTGCTACTGGGGCAGCTGCGGCTACCCGCTGGGCTACAGTGTGGGCTGTGGCTACGGAAGCACCTACTCCCCAGTGGGCTACGGCTTCGGCTACGGCTACAGCGGCTCCGGGGCCTTCGGTTACCGAAGATTCTGGCCATACGCTCTCTACTGATTTGCTGAAATACCGGAGGCATGACAGCTCCCCCAAACCCGAGAGGCGCCCTTCCAGGCCCCCAGAGACTCATCGGCCTCCCGGTTGGCTGCTTTTCACACCAGCACCAGAGTCTCAAGGGGAGAAGATGAAAAACCACTTGCCTCCAGCTGCCTTCCCTGCTTGACGTTTGTTGGGACATTTTGGGAAACTTGGCACCCAAACATGCTTTACTTTTGAATTTTTCACCATGCACATGCCTCTTGTCATTATCAAGTTGTGGATGGGTCTGTCAAATTCTCAATAAACTTGTCTCAGCCGCCATTATATTCTCACCTGAGTGGAGTTTCCTTTCTTGGTGTGTGCATATTCCTTGGAACAGGCAGGGAGGAGGGCAGTGGGTTTAGTTTTCTCATGTGGGTGTTAGACGCAGTAAGAGAGCAAATAATCCTTGCTCCTGTGTGAGAAGCAGGCAACAGGGGTCTGCTTATGTTTTGTCTTTAAATCCTATCCTAACCTTTCTTTAAGTCTGTGACACCCTCCTCCAACTCTGGCGCGAATGTTACACCATCCATTGCTTGGTGTCTCTCCGCGTCTCGCCACTCCCGTCCCTCACAAGGGAACCCAACACTGGGGGTCTCTGCCAATTATTTCTGTATCAATACAAATCAAACCCCCTATGTTCCTCCTCCGGGGACCAAAGATGGTAAGTTAAAACGCCATGTCCCTTTTTTAAGGATTCTGGGGAATCTAGAATAGCTATAGACATATTTTAGGGATCTGAGAGTCTTTTAAGGGAAGGATAGGTCCCCCATCTCAAACCACCTAGGATATCTACTTTACAACTTACAAGGACCAGTTTAGAAACAACGACAGAAAGCTTCTTAATCTTTGAAGAATCAACATTAGGTAGTTTTACTCTTAAAAGAGCACTTCTCATAGACCTGAAGATACATCAACGTTTCTTTGTATTCCTTTAGAGAAGAGAATAATATTCTTTCTATAAGCCAAATCAAAAGTTCCTCAATCTTCTTGTTGAAAACATTTTATTTAGAGTACAAATATTCTTGGGGACAGCAGGGTTTGGCTTAAACTCTGCTCCTCTATTGAGTATCTACAAGTGTATCTTGCATATTCTTCACATTAGCTATATAATATATATGGCTATAAAATATAATGGCTATTTGGAGAGACCATTTTAGTAAAGAATATTTTCTGTACCGTATTTCATCCAACAGATATCTTTTCAAAAAAATTCTAAAGACATCATGTTCAAGAATTGACTTAGTAGATTCTTATCCAGTGGGCTATTATAACCTACAAAATCTCCAGTTTGAAACTTTCTAGCAGCCGTAGGTTGATTCACGCTGAGAATTGTAACTTAATCAAACATGTAGGTTAGAATAGAATAATAAAAGAAAAAAAAGGGGGGTTTTCAGGAATTGGAGGGTCAAATTGAGGTTAGAAGGTGTCTGTTTGATCGTTCTAGAATAAGGACTGAGTTATAAAAATTTTATGCTTGAGGAAACTGCACAGAACATCTAATTCAGTGTTTTTGAAGCTGCAGGATACAGGAGCATCACCTAGCAGCTGACTTAAAATGTAAATCTTAGGCTTTAGGCCCAGGAATTCTGATGACATTTCTGAGATGTGATCCAAAAATACAATATTTTTCCCCAGCTTGACTGAGGCATAACTGACAAATAAAAACTTTTGTATATTTAAGGTGTAGTAAGTATAAAGGACGTTCAGTATGTGTTTATATGGTGAAATGACTACCATAATCAAGTGAATTAATGTACCATTCACCTCAGATATGGCGATTCCCAGGTGGCACACTGGTAAAGAATCTACCTGCCAATGCAGGAGACACAAGAGACATGGGTTTGATTCCTGGGTTGGAAAGAGCCCTGGAGGAGGAAATGGTAACCCACACCAGTACCTTTGCCTGGGAAGTTAATGGACAGAGGAGTCTAGTGGGCTACAGTCCATGAGGTCACAGAGTTGGATACGACTGAGTGACCAAACACACACATCACCTCAAATTACCAATTTTTTTCAGATGTATGATGTTGGCATCATTAATCTTCAAGGAAATAAAGCCACAAAGACTTATCACTTCATACTTGTTGGAATGGGTATCATCAATAAGACAAGAGAAAATAATTTTTTTTCCAGGATGTGGAGAACAGGGACCCTGTTAAACAATGTTGATTGGAATGTAAGTGGATTCAGCCACTATGAAAAACAATACAGTTTCTTAAAAAATTAAAAATAGATTTATCAAATGATTCAGCAATCTCTCTGCTGGGAGTATCCTCAAAGGAAAGGAAGTCATTATCTTGGAGAGGTATCTGCACTCCTGTGTTCATTGTTCAACATTATTCATAGTGGCTAAGGTATGGACACAGCCTATGAGTCTGTTGAGAGATGAATGGATAAAGAAAGTGTCGTATAAATACAATGGAATATTGTATTTGTTACATTGTATTGCATCCAATCTTAAAAATGAAATTTTGTCATTGGAAACAACATGGATGAACCAGAAATCTAAAGTTTTTACAAGTGCCCTAAGATTCTGTTCTATCTCCCCAGGGCAAATTCTGGGATATAGTGAGGGACAGGGAGGCCTGGCGTGCTGCAGTCTATGGGGTTGCAAAAATTAAGATACCAGTTAGCTACTGAACAACAACAGCAACAGGATTCTATATCAGATGGTCTGACCCCCATGCTTTAAGAAGGACTGTTTCAGGACATTACACACACACACACACGCACACATGCACACACACACACACACTTATTTATCTATTCATTCGTTTATGCTCAGATAACTTAATCTTGATAGAAGAATATTATCTACATCTCAACTCAACAAGATTAAGGTTGGAAGAAGGAATCCTTTACAGCCCCAGAGACATACAAGAGGTACATTGAAGTATGACTACTGTGCTTGGCATTTTCAACTGCGGTATTGGGGTTGAAGTTTCTGATTATATACTCTGTTTAAGAAAAAATGTTTCACAGTCCCCACAAGAATGGTCTAAGTATAGTGGGAGGATCAAGTTTTAGAGAGCCAAGGGGAAATTACTGTGCAGGAATGAAGGGCTGTGTCATTAACAGAAACTCTGCTGATGAATGAGAAAGTGCAGGAATACTGTGTCATGAGCAAAAGGGTTAGCTTTCCCTCCTCAACTTTATTACTCTGATACGTAAAATATATAAAGCCTATTGAAATAAGTCAAGGAAACAGATTATATCAGAAATAGTTAGCATTTCTAGTAGGTTCTATTTTTTTTATTTCTGCTTAGAGAAGGGGAGTAGAAGGAAACAAGGAGAGAGAAAATGTCCAAGAGGTTTTCCCCAACTCCCGCATCTCATTACACAAGCTTACTCACAAAGCATCAATATTGCAAAATATTAATAAAATCGAGAAAGATACACACAAAAAGAAAAAATGTACTTTGGGATGATTTTATAAATTCATATTTTTCCACATAATAAAATGTTCTGCATTATTTCATGTTGGTTATTTTTAACTGTAGTTCGCTTTTATTACTTATGTCTAAAAAATGCTTGTACTCAGATCCCACCCTTGGAAATCTTGATAGGAAGATCTTCTATAGGCTCTGGAAATTTGTATTTTAAAAAGTTCTACATAAGTAGTTTATCTTTGTGCTACTGCTTTGGGATATTTGCAAAATTCTTATTCATGGCTTTTTATTTCCCATCCTTTTCGGCTTCCTCCATTTATTTTGAAACGAGGAACTAACTTGTTTCACCTATATTTACATAGGATTCAATGAAAACAAAATAAATGCATTTTACACACAAAATGAGAAGAAAGAGGAGGAAGAACATTTGATGTTACTACATTCAGGCTTGGCTGTGTTCTGTAGGGAATATGGCTAGATATTTATTTCTAATCGTACATGAGTTTTGGTATTGAGCTGGGCCAGTTTAGTGTTTGGCACATAGTAAAAATTTAGTAAATATGATGGAGTTATCTGACAGGTTTCCTCAACAAACATAAAAAAAATATCAAGCATTCTTTTGCTAACATCTTGTAACTATTCTTTAATTCATTTGCAGGTTGGAAGCCTGATGTCTGTGCATTTTACGAGTTGGAGTCATTGCAGAACATCACACATGAAGCAAAGTGTTGTTTTTCTTTCCTGTTTTCCCATGAATTACTTATTTCTCCTAATTACCTGGAAAACTGATCTATTATATTTAAGATTTCTGTGCTGAATAAAGCCTGTAGCTGAGAAAAGTGACTTGAATACTTAAAAGACATCTTCTCTTTAGAGGAAACTTTAAGAGAAAGAGAAAGAGAAATACATATTTTCTTCCTATATTTTAGGATGTTTCAGAGCAATTTTTCCTGGAAGAAAGGCATGGCTAGAGAATATCCTGGAAGGATGTGTCTGTTGCATGGAGAATCACACTGCGTAACCCTCACTTGAGTTCAGAGTGCGTTGTTACTGTTGCTCTGCTCACTGTTTTCTTAATGACTTATTCCCATAACCAACTTGTCTTGATAAAGGTGGGGTTTCAAATGCTGAAAGTTTCTTTAGGAATTTGCTTTTGATATGTGAAAACTCTAGGCATCACTAATGTACTCCTGTCTCTCACTAACATGTACCACATGGACTCTGACTTTCTGTCCCCTCTCCTAAAGCTTCTATTCTAGATATTAGGTTTCCCAGTTCCTTGATTCCTTGGAAGTCATGATTCATTAGTCATATCTGAATGCATGACTGCTCATTTGTATCTACCCATTCACAGGACAGGTTTAAAGCCTCAAAAAATTTTTCCAAGATTAACTGCAAAACACATTTATTGGAGCATATCTGCTTTCCTTCGCTGTGTTAGTTTCTACTGTACAGCAGAGTGAGTCAGCTATACATACATATCCCCTCTTTCTTGGATTTCCTTCCCATTTAGGTGACCACAGAGCAATGAGTAGCTTTCCCTGTGCTATACAATAGGCTTTCATTAGTATTTTATACATAGTAGTGTATACATGTCAATCACAATTTCCCAGTTCATCCCACCCTGCCCTTCCCCTTGCCCTCCTGCCCACCCCACCTCCCCACCTTGGGATTTGTTCTCTATATCTGTGTCTCTATTTTGGCTTTGCAAATAGGTTCCTCTGTACCATTTTTCTAGAGTCCACATAAATGTCAATATACCTTTTTCTCTTTCTGGCTTACTTCACCCTGTATGACAGTCTCCAGGTCCATTCACATCTCTGCAAATGGTATAATTTAACTTCTCTGGTTTGGAGGTTCCTTAGGAAACTAAAAATAGAGCTACCATATGACCCAACAATGCCACTCCTGGGCATTTGCCTGGAGAAAATCTTAATTCAAAAAGATATCTGCACCCCAATGTTCATTGCAGCACTGTTTACAATAGCCAGGATATGGAAGCAGCTTAAATGTCCATCAGGAATGTATAAAGAACAGGTAGTGCACATATCCAAAACTATCTTTGATAATAAGTCTATTAGCGATGTTCCCTTAGACATTTTCCTAGTATTCTCTTAAGGCCATTTTGGAGGCATCTAATATCTGCCCTTTGTCACAAGTTTGGTAGAGAAATGTTCTCCAAATGTGGTGCTTCATGAGACCAGAGTATTTGATTACACCATCCAATAAAGAGGGCTTCCCTGGTGCCTCAGTTGGCAAAGAATCCACCTGCAATGCGGGAGACCTGGGTTTGATCTCTGGGTTTGGAAGATCCCCTGGAGAAGGGATATGCTACCCACTCCAGTATTCTTGGGCTTCCCTGATAGCCCAGATGGTAAAGAATCCATCTGCAATGTTGGAGATCTGGGTTCGATCCCTGGGTTGGGAAGATCCCCTGGAGAAGAGAAAGGCTACCCACTCCAGTATTCTGGCCTGGAGAATTCCATGGTCTGTATAGTCCATGGAGTCCCAAAGAGTTGGAAATTACTGAGTGACTTTCACTTTCATCCAATAAAGATGTTGGCCATGAAATTACGACAGTGGAGAATGTGAAGATGACAGAGTCCTAGCGAGCTTGGTGCAGGCAGGAAATTTTATACCATATGTACATTGTTCTTGAAAATAAGAAAGGATCGATGGTTTTCCCTCCCTCCCTCATATTTTTTCCCTTGTCTGCAGCTTTTCCTCTTTGCTTCTATATCTTTTTCCTCCAGATTTTTACTTTTTAGAGGACCACAGAGTCACCTCTATTCCCAGAGATCGTATGAAAGCAGGGTAAATTTCTAACTAGATGTATGAGCAGTTTCTCAGAAAGCAGAGAGATCAAGAGAAGCACCTTCGCAGCACAGAGAAATTTCACAGTTGCAGTAAGTCATCATTTTCAAAGATTCACACCAGCTCTGCCTCCCAAACTAGAAAAAACCTTTCAACTCCAATGGATACCTAAGGAAGGTGTCAGATACCTTATAATCCAGAGTTCTTCACTTGCTGAAGATGCTAAAAGAACATAAATGTAAAATACTGAAGAATCAATGGATGACACTGGTATTTGGTAAAGTTATTCAAAGTGAATTTTGCTTATCCAAAGAAGATTTTGTAAACTCAAAATGGATTAAAGATCTAAATGTAAGACCAGAAACTATAAAACTCCTAGAGGAGAACATAGGCAAAACACTCTCCGACATAAATCACAGCAGGATCCTCTATGACCCACCTCCCAGAATATTGGAAATAAAAGCAAAAATAAACGAATGGGACCTAATGAAACTTAAAAGCTTTTGCACAACAAAGGAAACTATAAGCAAGGTGAAAAGATAGCCTTCAGATTGGGAGAAAATAATAGCAAACGAAGCAACAGACAAAGGATTAATCTCAAAAATATACAAGCGACTCCAGCAGCTCAATTCCAGAAAAATAAATGACCCAATCAAAAAATGGGCCAAAGAACTAAACAGACATTTCTCCAAGGAAGACATACAGATGGCTAACAAACACATGAAAAGATGCTCAACATTACTCATTATCAGAGAAATGCAAATCAAAGCCACAATGAGGTACCATTACATGCCAGTCAGGATGGCTGCTATCCAAAAGTCTACAAGCAATAAATGCTGGAGAGGATGTGGAGAAAAGGGAAACCTCTTATACTGTTGGTGGGAATGCAAACTAGTACAGCCACTATGGAGAACAGTGTGGAGATTTCTTAAAAAACTGGAAATAGAACTTCCATATGACCCAACAATCCCAGTCCTGGGCATACACACCAAGGAAACTAGATCTGAAAGAGACACATGCACCCCAATATTCATCACAGCACTGTTTATAATAGCCAGGACATGGAAGCAACCTAGATGCCCATCAGCAGATGAATGAATAAGGAAGCTATGGTACATATACACAATGGAATATTACTCAGCCATTAAAAAGAATTCACTTGAGTCAGTTCTAATGAGATGGATGAAACTGGAGCCCATTATACAGAGTGAAGTAAGCCAGAAAGATAAAGACCAATACAGTATACTAACGCATATATATGAAATTTAAAAAGATGGTAATGATAACCCAATATGCAAAACAGAAAAAGAGACACAGATGTACAGAACAGACTTTGGGACTCTGTGGAAGAAGGCAAGGGTGGGATGTTCTGAGAGAACAGCATTGAAACAAGTATACTATCAAGGGTGAAACAGATCACCAGTCCAGGTTGGATGCATGAGACAAGTGCTCAGGGCTGGTGCACTGGGAAGACCAAGAGGGATGGGACGGGGAGGGAGGCTGGAAGGGGGATCGGGATGGGGAACACATGTAAATCCATGGCTGATTCATGTCAATGTATGGCAAAAACCACTACAATATTGTAAAGTAATTAGCCTCCAACTAATAAAAATAAATGAAAACAAAACAAAACATAACAAAGGAGAATTTGCTCACTCTTTTGTCCAAAACTTCAGACACGGGAAGCAAAGCAGAACACGGAAAAGTTTCATGCTTACATGGCTCTGATTTTTTATTTCCCTCGTTTCTCCTGTAGTCAAAGGAGCCATCCAAAATGTGATAGTTGCTGCCCAGTGGACATGTTCAGCTCATGACCTTATGGTGGCAACTGTGCAAGTGAGTTTTACTCAAATCCAGCCACCCAGCCAACCCTGTGTATATCCTGTGCTCAGTTGCTCGGCTGTGTCTGATTCTTTGTGACCCCACGGACTGTAGCCTGCCAGGCTTCTCTGTCCGTGGGATGTCCCAGGCAAGAAAACTGAAGTGGGTTGCCATTTCCTTCTCCAGGGGCTTGTCCTGACCCGGGGATCAAACTTACGTCTCCTGCATTTTCTGCATTGGCAGGCAGGTTCTTTGCCACTGAGCCACCAGCTCCCTAGTGCATCCTAGAAGAGCACAATAACTTTTGAACTAACTGTTTGGTAAGCATGTTTTTATCCCATTGCTCTCCTACCACACTAAATCTTCTAAAGTGAAGTTGAGATTTTAGATGAGGTCATCTTGAGCATAGTATGAGTTTTCATTCATTTCAATCATAAAAATGATTAGGCAAAAGAAGTAATATTTAATTTATTCCTAGGCTCATAATACATTACTCTTCTTTACAACCCCATGGCTTTGGTTTTGTTCTAGATTCTGTTATCCTCATTTTGTACAAGAGGAAGCTGGAATTCAAACAGTTCAATGATATTCTCATGGTTTCAAACCCAGAGAGGGGCAGAACTGGATTTCTAATCTGGTTGTGTTTGATGCTGAACCCTTGCTGCCTGCCTCCCACTAACAAGAGTCGACTCTAATTGCATTCTATAGAACTGTGTGCTCTATAAAGGGCTATTATCTGTCTTGCTCACCACTGTGTCCCCAAAATAAAGCACAGCATTGAGCTTATATTGAGTCCTAGATAAATGTCACATGAATGAAAAGACAAGATGTTATTTTCAAATTAAAATAAAGAATCCCTAATCATGGCAATGAGATTCTTTGAAAGTCTCTTGTTCAAATCTGAAAATAGCACTATTTAATTTGCTTGTTTTTTGACAGTCACAAGAGATTTCATGAGTGTGGTGATTATGAGCCCAGAAACATATTCCTGAGATGGAGGAGTGTGCTGTGGATGCCATGTAGTCAGGATCTACTGATAGGATGAAGCAATGATGTCATGCAGCAATTTCACATCCCCCAGCATTCTCAGTGACATTCATTCAACTGTGTCTCTTAGAATTTTAGAGATATCAATAATAGGGTATTTCTCAGCACAATGCTTTGTAAATGTAAAAACTGATTTGATGTTCTGCCTTAAATGAAGAGGTGAGTGATCTATGCAAAACTGCACAGCCTAGAGGTAAGAGGCCAGTGAAGAAGGAAGTAAAGGGCAGGGAAAGAGGCTCATTATCTGACAAAGATTTTCTCCTTGATCACACTCTAATCAGGCTTCACTGAACTTTATTTTCAGCTAGGCTCTGACTTTTGGTTTTCTGTTTTTGTCTCTGCATCAACCAATTTTAGCAAGAAATCTGCTAATTTAGCTAAACCAGAACCCTTCCTCCCACTCTCCCAACCCCAGTGTCTGATCGCCTTCAACAGATAATCTGATTTCTCATCTTCCGTCATCTCCCTGTCTGATCTCTCTGGAACTGATTTCAGTAAGAATCCTGTTAGATCGGTTTAGCCTGAAATCAGCCCTCTCTCCTTTTAGCTTTAATATTTTCTGTTAGTAATTTTCCATCCACTGATTCTCCCTTGCTCCTTGGGTAAAAGGAGCACATTTCCCACATTTCCTTGTATTCGAAGTTGAGCCCTATCTCTCTATACTATTACAAAATCTGTATGACTACACTGTAGTAGCTTTCCTTGAATAAAGTTGGCTTTATCATCTTTGGATGGCATCTGGATCCAACTGACTGGATGCATACAATCAGTCCATCCTAAAGGAGATTCGTCCTGGGTGTTCATTGGAAGGACTGATGTTGAAGCTGGAACTCCAATACTTTGACCACCTGATGTGACGAGCTGACACATTTGAAAAGACCCTGATGCTGGAAGGGATTGGGGGCAGGAGGAGAAGGGGATGACAGAGGATGAGATGGTTGGATGGCATCACTGACTCAATGGAGATGAGTTTGGGTGGACTCCCGGAGTTGGTGATGGACAGGGAGGCCTGATGTGCTGCGGTTCATGGGGTCACAAAGAGTCGGATATGACTGAGCAACTGAACTGAACTATCATCTTTAAAATGTGTCCTGAACAATTTTTAAAACATTTTCAAATTTTAATTTTCAAAGTATCCTTTGAAAGAATTTCTATTGTTTTGTTAAATTTGTACTTTGATACAATAATCTAGTTTTTTTCTTATTTCACTCAGCTTAATGGGTATTTTTCTGACAATATTGATCATATCCTAAGGAAGAAATAAGTGAAAACCCGTTGGTTTAATGATTTAAATATGTGTAAGGTGGAAAGAAGGTTCAGAAATTCTTTAAATTTCTGCTGAAAGGCTAATGTTACATTTTTTTCAAATGCCACATTTATGATTTATTCTTCTCATTCTCAGTACAAGCTGATAATTAATCATGCAAAGTCATGTTTCTTGAGGGTGGATTATTGAGAGAAACTAGTTTCTCTCAATTTATCTCAATTGGTTGACCCTGTAAAGTACTCTGTTCTTCTAATTACTTATTTTCTCATGTATAGTAGATATTGGTTAGCATCAAGGCTATTTTTTATAAACTTAGAGCTTAAACATGGTTCATTATTCCATAACAAAGGAGGAACAGTGAAGACGTTGAAAATTCATTGAAAGTTTAGTTGAATGTAGTGGCTATTCTAAAAAACTGATTACTTATAAACATAAAAATATGTTTCCTCATCATTGATAAATATCAAGTGATCATTGAACATAAAATAATTTCAGTTAAATTGTGGAATAGATTCTCAATGAGAGATAGAAATGTCTATATCTCATGATATATGATTACTAGAGATTTGCCTTAGTTTTGAAAACATCTATAAAGGGCTCAATCATACATCAGAAGTTTCTTGGGAGAGCAATCTCTGGTATATTTAGTCACAGAGTTTAGACAGCACTAATAGTCCCTTTTGTGGTCAGAAAATGCCTGAAATCTCACAGGCCATGTTAGGTAATATAGTAAGAATATTTCTGGTTGTTTGGAAGCCTGAGTTTTGAAGGTTAAATTGGGAAATCTGCTTTTACCAAAGACTTTGATGACTCTTCAGTGGCTTCCCCATTGTAGGGTCTAAATTAACTCATGGAACACTAAGTAGTCAGTCATCCTCAAACAATTTTAAAGAGTAATGAAGAAGCCTGGGAACAAGGGTGGGTATTTGTTGCCACACCCCTTAGTGGCAGTGTATAAAAGGCTTGGACAGATGGAGCAAGTCATTCCCAGGAAACGTGGTCTTTGCCACTGAACACTCAGCTCTTAACAAAAATGTCCTGTGGCTTCTTCAATGAGGGCATCTACCCAGGTTCCTACTGGGGCAGTTGGGGATACCCCTTGGGCTACAGTGTTGGCTGTGGATATGGTAGCACCTATTCCCCAGTGGGCTACGGCTTCGGATATGGATATGGTGGCTTCCGCCCATTTGACTACAGAAGATACTGGACATTTGACCTCTATTAATCAACTTCTAACCACATGAACTGTACAGTAATCTGTGTCCCTCAGAACCAAACTTGAAGCAATATTGTACTGACAGCTTTCCAGAGTATAGAACGTGGACTTCAGATTCTCTGTGTATTGAACTGTGCAGAGTAGGGTGATCATAAACTTTGTGAACTGAACTTTAACTGTAGCCTTAATTTCTCTTGATAGAGTACTGTCCCTTAGGATTTCCAATGCCCTAGTGCAGTATATTTGATTTTCATGTTCCCCCTAAATTCTGGTTGAATTTTTCATTGATTTCCCTATTCTAATAAATATACTTAATTTAGCCTACAAGTGTGATGTTTCAATTTTGTTGTTTTCTGTTGATTCATTCTTTGTGGATATGCTTTCCTTCTGCATTTTGCAGTGAGGGTAATATTTTGCTATTATAAGCATTCTATCTATTGGAGGCATACTGATTTAAGACAAAAGTAAGTGGTGCATAGTGAATGTACATGGACTCTTCTTTCATTCTTTTGTTCATATCATAGTCTTGAATGACAAATCTGGGGATTAAAATTAGCCATAACCTCTTTAATCTCCAATGTGTTAAGTGTCTCAATAAGCTTTTGACTTTTTAAGAAAACTCTCCAGTTTCCTGTTGTCTTCTCAATGTTGACAATGCCAACTAGAACAACTAGTGTACAGAAGAAATCTTAAAATTTATATCCCTTCTATGTCCATTATATTCTATTTTAAGTTTGATTTTGGTTTGTATGGCTACTTTCTTGAATCCATGGTATGAATTCAATGGTTAAACTATTGCTAACAAAAGGACAAAGTTGTGAATTAAAGTAAATCCCAGTGATGTTACAGTGGTATATGTCTCACACAGCAAGCTAAGAGAAGGTTATTCTCTTGAGTATTCTCAATGGACTGCATGAAGGAAGATGAAAAATACATTTTAAACTCCCTTAAATATAAAAGGTCAAGAAAGGTGAGTTTTCTTTACAGTAAGTTGTAGTTCACATTTTGGTTTATTCTTAACCACCAAACTTGAC